>NC_041392.1:346055046-346062676 GCF_002162155.2 Triticum dicoccoides
AAAATATCTCCTCCCCCTCTCTCCCGATTGGATCGGGATCGAGGAGGAGACCGCTCGCCGCCGCCTCGCCCTCACCTGACGCCGCCCGGACCTCCCTCGTCGGCCTGCCCCTCTCCATCGCGTCGTCCCCGACGCCCCCCTCGACCCCCGCTGCCCTTTCCCAACCGGCCCTGTGAGCACGCGCCTCGCCCTCCTCTCCTTCCCTGTATCCGCCGCCCGCACCGCGGCACCTCCCCACGCGCCCCCGCACGTTGCCGTCGCGCACGCCGTGGCCGCCTCTGTGCACCCGCGCCGCACCGCTCCCCAGCCTCGCCCACAGCCACGCTCCCGCTGCTCGTATGCCGTCCAGCTCGCGCTTGCGCGCGCCTCGCTTCGCTCCGCTCTCCGGTCGACGGTCGTGCCCATGGCTGTTGCATGCGCCCGCCCGCACGTCCCTGCCGGCGGAACCGCTGCGTCGCTGGCCCCGCCCCGCTGCTACAGCTGCTTCTCTGCTGCTGCCGCTGCTTCTCTGCTGCTGCCACTGCTTTGCTTTCCCCGTGCCCCCGCCATGGATCGCGCGCGCCCCCACCGGCGCCGTTCGCCTTCACCGTGCACGTGCCCCGCTCGCGGCCGCGGTCACCGCATCCACGGCCCCCTCCCCGTGCGCACCCAGCATCGTCCCGCTCTGGTTTCCCTCGCCGCGCTCCGCCTCCCCATGCTGGCCACTCGCTGCGGCCCGCATCGCCATGCCTGCACCTGCCCGGCCGCCGCCGCTTTGCTCGCTGGCGCGCTCGCTCGGGCGACGCCGCACCCGGCGCGCATGCCCATCACGCGACCACGGCCTCGCCCGTTAGCCTAGGGCCAATGACATGGGGGCCCCAGCCCCAGAACATTTTTACAAAAAAAGAAATTAAAAATAAATAAATAAATAATAATAAATAAAATTAATTAATTAACTTAATTAATTAATTAACTTCATTAATGAATTAATTAATTAACTTAATTAATTAATTAACTTCATTAATGAATTAATTAATTAACTTAATTAAGTAATTAAAGAATTAATTAAACTAATTAATCATGTTTAATTAATCTAATCAATTAGTTAAGTTAATTAAACCCTAATTAGACTAAGCAGTGTATGACATGCGGGACCCACCTGTCAGGTTGACCAGGTCAACTGTTGACATCATGCTGACGTCAGCAAACACTATTCTGGATAATGTTGATTTAATTAATTAAATAAATCCTAAAAATGATTTAAATCTTTTTAAATTAATAAAAAATAAACCGTAGCTCGGATGGAAAAACTTTGTACATGAAAGTTGCTCAGAACGACGAGACGAATCCGGATATGCAGCCCGTTCATCCGCCACGCATCCCTAACATAGCGAACACACAACTTTTCCCCTCCGGTTCATCAGTCCGAAAACACGAAACACCGCGGATAATTTCCCGGATGTTTTCCCCCTTCACCGGTACCACCTCGTACCGCGTTAGGGCACACCTAGCATTGCGCTTTGTCATGTCATGCATTGTCATGCATTTGTTTGCATTATATTTATTGTTTCTTCCCCCTCTTCTCTCGCTAGACATCGAGACCGACGCCGCTGCTACCCAGTACGACTACGGTGTTAACGACCCCTCTCTCTTGCCAGAGCAACCAGGCAAGCCCTTCTTTGATCACCAGATATCGCCTACTCTTCTCTCTACTGCTTGTATTAGAGTAGTGTAGCATGTTACTGCTTTGCGTTAATCCTATTCTGATGCATAGCCTGTCATTATTGCTCCAGCTATTGATACCTTACCTTCAATCCTAAATGCTTAGTATAGGATGCAAGTTACCATCAATGGCCCTACATTCTTGTCTGTCTGCCATGCTATACTATCGGGCCGTGATCACTTGGGAGGTGGTCACGGGTATATACTTATACATAATATATGATACTTGTGGTGATTAAAGTCGGGTCAGCTCGTAGGAGTACCCGCGAGTGATTCCGATGTTGGGGGCTGAAGGGGCAGGTGGCTCCATCCCGGTAGAGGTGGGCCTGAGTTCCCGAAGGCCCCCGATGGTTACTTTGTGGTGGAGCGACAGGGCAGGTTGAGACCACCTAGGAGAGAGGTGGGCCTGGCCCTGGTCGGCGTCCGTGGTTATTTCAGAATAACACGCTTAATGAGATCTTGGTATTTGATCTAAGTCTGGCTATTGGCCTATACGCACTAACCATCTACGCGCGGACAGTTATGGGCACTCGACGTCGTGGTATCAGTCGAAGCCTTCGTGACGTCAGCGACTGAGCGGCGCGCGCCGGATTGGAACGTTAGCCTGCTCTTGTATTAAGGGGGCTAGTTCTGCTTCCGGCCGCCCTCGCAACGTGCAGGTGTGCAATGGGCAATGGGCCCAGACCCCTGCGCCATATGATTTAGACCGGCGTGCTGATCTCTCTGTTGTGCCTAGGTAGGGCTGCGACGTGTTGATCTTCCGAGGCCGGGCATGACCCAGGAAAGTGTGTCCGGCCAAATGGGATCGAGCGTGTTGGGTTATGTGGTGCACCCCTGCAGGGAAGTTAATCCATTCGAATAGTCGTGATCTTCGGTAACAGGATGACTTGGAGTTGTACCTTGACCTTATGACAACTAGAACCGGATACTTAATAAAACACACCCTTCCAAGTGCCAGATACAACCGGTGACCGCTCTCTCACAGGGCGACGAAGGGAGGATCATCGGTTAGGATTATGCTATGCGATGTTACTTGGTAAACTTACCACCTACTCTCTTCTCCTGCTGCAAGATGGAGGTTACCAGAAGCGTAGTCTTCTAAAGGACTAGCTATCCCCCTCTTATTCCGGCATTCTGCAGTTCAGTCCACATATGATACCGTTATTCCATTTGATACCAATGCATACATATGTAGTGTAGCCCCTTGCTTGCGAGTACTTTGGATGAGTACTCACGGTTGCTTTTCTCCCCCTTTTCCCCTTTCCTATACCCGATTGCTGCGACCAAACGATGGAGCCCAGGAGCCAGACGCCACCGTCGATGACGACTACTACTACTCGGGAGGTGCCTACTACTACGTGCAGCCCGCTGACGGCGACCAGGAGTAGTTTAGGAGGATCCCGGGCAGGAGGCCTGCGCCTCTTTCGATCTGTATCCTAGTTTGTGCTAGCCTTCTTAAGGCAAACTTGTTTAACTTATGTCTGTACTCAGATATTGTTGCTTCTGCTGACTCGTCTATGATCGAGCGCTTGTATTCGAGCCCTCGAGGCCCCTGACTTGTAATATGATGCTTGTATGACTTATTTTATTTGTAGAGTTGTGTTGTGATATCTTCCCGTGAGTCCCTGATCTTGATCGTACACATTTGCGTGTATGATTAGTGTACGATTGAATCGAGGGCGTCACAAGTTGGTATCAGAGCCGACTGCCTGTAGGAATCCCCCTTTCCAACTCCTTGGCCGAAGTTGAGTCTAGTCATTGCTAGGCTTTTACTAACATGGCTGTGTGGCTTACGGGCCCACGTCGCCATTGGGTGGTATTAGGATCTTTTATTCTTCGTCTTTACTCTGGGACTCTGATCTCTCTTCTATTCGGGTTAAAATGATTTTACTAAATCCGACTCTAGGTTCTCGTAACTACTTCCCCCGGAGAGCCCCTTATCACAGATGATCACCTACTGCACCAGAAGATTTCGAAGTTACTCTCCGATACTCTTTTGAGACTTTGTGCCCATTGCTTTTGCAATTCCCTACCACTGTTATATCGTTACCAATAACTACATACACTTGCCTTTTCAATCCCATGGATCTTGTTATTACAAGATACCCTGAAAATTCTCTCTATTGTTCCGAGAATACTTTGTGCCTACTGCCTTGCAGATCATTACCCACATGAACACCCCTACGGATAATTCCTCGCACATACCGAGTATCTGCCCATCCCCGGTTGTTTATGTGTTTCACTAAGGTCTTCGAAATAGTATTCGATCTTCTGTAAATCCTTAGCAGCGTATTGCTCTTGAAATTCTTGCTTACTTGCATTATGGTTAATCCCATAAGTATAGTAATCTTATTGGCAGCCTTTGACACTATCATTTTGAGTCCATTGATTCAAAATATTGCGAATGCTCGCAATCGTCAATCAGATCCTAGAATTCATCCTTTCGGCTCAGACGTCATTTTAAACATGACCTGGATCTCGACCAATCAAATTGTTGTCAATTTTACCCCTAAGCTTACTCAACCTATCCGTCCTTAATCGAAGCGTTTGCTTTTGATCCTTCGATTTGCAAACCATAATTGTTTTACATGTGAGCTTTGAATTAGTCAGTTGCTTCTATAATCCAATGCCTTCGCATTGTTTCTTCCGCTGGTTGTGTACCGATACTCACATCAGCTCTGTTATGGACCGGCAGATCCTTTAATGGATTTTATCCGTCAACGTCCTTCATATTCAATAACTTTGTGAGCCTTCCCTCGGATACATAATGCCTTTGGTAAATTGTATCCTCTACTTTGTTAACCTTGCTCTGCTTGCGAGCTTGAGTTATTTACTTCTGAACTTTGTAGTATATGTTCCTAAGATACCCGATGAGTTGGACCAATGCCTTCCCTAATCTGTGCAAACTCGAGAGTTTTCACGAGTCATATTCTTCTGGTGATTTACCAGATAAAATTTCAACACTACGACTTCGTCCAAAATGAGAAGTGAATGAAAGGGTATGCATTGGATAAGTGGGAGTCGACCTTGAACCTTGCGTTCATGCCCATGGACACGATGTAGATCTTATCATTAAAGCTTCTCTTAAATTAATTATTCCTTTGGTATAAGTTCATCTTATATCTGGGATCTGGCCTTTTGCAATCGTGGTTCCGACCATGTTCTCCTTTAAATACCATTTCTCGTGCAAGTTTAAGCACTTGTCTTCTGCGAAGTAATACCCAGTCCAACCTCTACTTTGATTTGTCGTCGAGTATTACCCCCTGGTATCTCGAGATTAACACGGAACTGCATAATTTCTTATGGGTTCTCCATCAGGTACTGCATTCTCACTGATTCCAATTTTTTCACGGGCTCTGAGTCATTAAACACTCAAGGACACTGATAACTGAATCGAGTTCGCATCGCAATTACACAACTGTTAGTAATCTTCTTTACTTACGAGTTTGCACTCGATCACGTCATTTCTATCCTGATCGGCTATATCACTATCGTGCTGATTTTAACTGTGCTACCTGGTCCTTATTCCGGGAGCATAATTTTCGACGATGAGCTAAGCTTACGTTGATCTTCCTCATCATATCTTTTCACCTTGAATAGCGAGCTTGGTTTTGAGTTTGTGTCGTACCCTTGGTTCCAATAACCTTTCGCTTCACCATTCCTTTGACTTGATGTCATCGCCGACCGATTACATCTTAAAATCTCTCGACAAAAGTGTCGTGATCATCATAAACATTTCGAGCTCTTCCAAGATATCTGTTGAATTCTTCATGGGAAATACCATCCTTTCCCTCGATGAATTGTGTTATCATCGACAACTTTATTGCCTTCCCTTCAACACAAACTTGTTCATGTTCTGTGTTATACCTTGAGTTCCTTGCTATCCAACATTTGTTCTTCTTTACCTTGGAGTATTACCATCTATTATATCCAGGATGTCGTGCTTAGCACACCTGCCCGGGGGCCCTATTGTTATAGATTCCTTTTCAGCAAGGTTAACCATTCTTCCATGAGGAAATTGTAAGACTTATTCTACAAGTTATTCCTGGTGGATCCTTTGTGTTTCCAAAGTCCGATCTTTACCCAATGACCATGTCAATGCTATCTCGAAGCTTGTCTGTGGTACTCCAATTTTCAACAAAGAACATTTGAAGCCCAATGCTATATGTTTCTTGCTCAATTGTCCAAACACCGTTGTATGGGTAAAGTCATGAAATTTATCTCCCTTTACCTAAAGGGTTTTCTACGTTATATCATGTCATGGATATCATGCTCTGCTTGCACTTGGGAAGGATATACCCCTGAAATATGTGTTTAAACCACATTTTCCTTTCCATTCTTCCATTTAAACCTGATAATCACATTTTCCTTTCCATTGTCTTGTTAAGCTTCCTTGTAATCTGACTTAACTGAGCAGTGATAATTCCCTGCTTAGTAAGCACCTCGTTATACAACTCTGTCAGTAAGACCCTGTTACCATTGTTGATAGCATCCCGGTAACCACCGATGGACGAGAACTTTGCCTATTGGTCCGCCTCGTTCAACGAGCAGGAAAATGGTTCTCTTCGTCCCTCGTCCTTGGTATCGATGTTGTTGCCGACATAACTGACAGGCTAGCCTCTGACATGCCTTGCTATCATGACCATGCAAGATGTCACCACTCCTACTTTTATCCCACATGGTGGGCCCATAACCCACAGTTCCACAGGATCGAAACCTGACTCTCCTGTACACCACCTGTTCCCAAGGTTGTTCCTCGCGCTTGACTTTGTATGTAATTCACGGACCACCTGTCTAGTGATCTATTCTGGTATGAGGCGCAATACCTATTCTCGTTGCCCTGAAACCCTTTCACCTTCTGATTAGGCATCGAACGATTGCCTATCCGTTGAAGCTTCTCATGGTACCTTCTTACTTTGCTCTCGATATCTTCTTAAGTTTCAAATCGAGAGATACTTATGCTTCTTCCCTGAGTTAACTGTCTGATGCTCGATCTTGTTAGGATCCATCCATATCAAGTTTTCCCTTCTTACCCTTTTATAATTACGGTGAAGATCCTGAAAAAAGGACGACAACTTCATCATGATGACCTGAAGCAGAGAAAGGAAGACATCAGCGCTATGGATCGACCACTTTGAGAAGAGCAACCAAGACCGAAAAGATTCGTTAGGATTTCGTAACCAGACGTTTCCCCCTTATTCCACCTCTTAAATCTCGGGACAAGATTTCTTATAGTGGAGGAGAATTGTGACGCCCGGATAGTTACGCTACAGTAGTCCCACGTTAACGATGCTGAGTCACCATGATTACTGTTGTTAATCTTGCGTTAGTTCAAAAGTGATTCAAATTCAAAATTCAAAATCAGGCAAACAACAAAAGTTTTCAAACTTTAAAACTAAAATGTTCGAAGTGAGTCAAATAATGCATAGGTAATTATGGTGGAGAAACCACACTTTTATAAAATGTTTAAATACTCTAAAATGAATAAAACAGTAGCAAATACAATTGTTTAAATGATTTAAAAATAATAAACATTTTCAAAACTAAATTGTTATAAGTATTAAACTTTTATGGCAGTGGGTTATGTTGAAACGTTGTTTTGGGAGCTAATGTCATATTTTAATAAACTAAAAATAATGTGTAAACTAAAATAGAACAGAAAAGAATAAGTAAAAGAAAAGAGAAAATAAAAAAAACGAAGACCCCCATCCCCCGGGCTTCGGCCTAGCAGGCCACAGGCCGGCCCAGCTGCGGCCCACCCTGCACCCATAACCCCCCCCCACTCCCCCAGTACCCACCGACACCCCCATTCCCTCCCCGTAAAATATCTCCTCCCCCTCTCTCCCAATTGGATCGGGATCGAGGAGGAGACTGCTCGCCGCCGCCTCGCCCTCACCTGACGCCGCCCGGACCTCCCTTGCCGGCCTGC
>NC_041392.1:346063259-346083508 GCF_002162155.2 Triticum dicoccoides
GCCCCGCCCCGCTGCGGCAGGTGCTTCTCTGCTCCTGCCGCTGCTTTCCTTTCCCTGCGCCCCCGCCATGGATCGCGCGCGCCCCCACCGGTGCCGTTCGCCTTCACCACACACGTGCCCCGCTCGCGGCCGCGGTCACCGCATCCACGGCCCCCTCCCCGTGCGCACCTAGCGCCGCCCCGCTCTGGTTTCCCTCGCCGCGCTCCGCCTCCCCACGCTGGCCACTCGCTGCGGCCCGCATCGCCGTGCCTGCACCGGCCCGGCCGCCGCCGCTTTGCTCGTTGGCGCGCTCGCTCGGGCGACGCCGCACCCAGCGCGCTTGCCCATAGGGCGCCCACGGCCTCGCCCGTTAGCCCAAACTCTCTATGGCCCCTAGGGCCAATGACATGGGGCCCCGGCCCCAGAACATTTTTACAAAAAAAGGAATTAAAAATAAATAAATAAATAAATAAAATTAATTAACTTAATTAAGTAATTAAACTAATTAATCATGTTTAATTAATCTAATCAATTAGTTAAGTTAATTAAACCCTAATTAGACTAAGCAGTGTATGACATGCGGGACCCACCTGTGAGGTTGACCAGGTCAACTGTTGACGTCATGCTGACGTCATGCTGACGTCATGCTGACGTCAGCAAACACTATTCTGGATAATGTTGATTTAATTAATTAAATAAATCCTAAAAATGATTTAAATCTTTTAAAATTAATAAAAGATAAATCGTAGTTCGGATGGAAAAACTTTGTACATGAAAGTTGCTCAGAACGACGAGACGAATCCGGATACGCAGCCCGTTCATCCACCACGCATCCCTAACATAGCGAACACGCAACTTTTCCCCTCCGGTTCATCAGTCCGAAAACGTGAAACACCGGGGATAATTTCCCGGATGTTTTCCCCCTTCACCAGTACCACCTCGTACCGCGTTAGGGCACACATAGCATCGCGCTTTGTCATGTCATGCATCGTCATGCATTTATTTGCATTATATTTATTGTTTCTTCCCCCTCTTCTCTCGCTAGACATCGAGACCGACACCGCTGCTACCCAGTACGACTACGGTGTTGACGACCCCTCTCTCTTGCCAGAGCAACCAGGCAAGCCCCCCCTTTGATCACCAGATATCGCCTACTTTTCTCTCTACTGTTTGTATTAGAGTAGTGTAGCATGTTACTGCTTCCCGTTAATCCTATTCTGATGCATAGCCTGTCATTGTTGCTCCAGCTGTTGATACCTTACCTGCAATCCTAAATGCTTAGTATAGGATGCTAGTTACCATCAGTGGCCCTACATTCTTGTCTGGCTGCCATGCTATACTATCGGGCCGTGATCACTTGGGAGGTGGTCATGGGTATATACTTATACATAATATATGATACTTGTAGTGATTAAAGTCGGGTCAGCTCGTAGGAGTACCCGCGAGTGATTCCAATGTTGGGGGCTGAAGGGGCAGGTGGCTCCATCCCGGTAGAGGTGGGCCTGAGTTCCCAAAGGCCCCCGATGGTTACTTTGTGGCGGAGCGACAGGGCAGGTTGAGACCACCTAGGAGAGAGGTGGGCCTGGCCCTGGTCGGCGTCCGTGGTTATTTCAAAATAACACGCTTAACGAGATTTTGGTATTTGATCTGAGTCTGGCTACTGGCCTATACGCACTAAACATCTATGCGGGGACAGTTATGGGCACTCGACGTCGTGGTATCAGCCGAAGCCTTCGTGACGTCAGCGACTGAGCGGCGCGCGCCGGATTGGAACGTAAGCCTGCTCTTGTATTAAGGGGGCTAGTTCTGCTTCCGGCCGCCCTCGCAACGTGCAGGTGTGCAATGGGCGATGGGCCCAGACCCCTGCGCCATAGGATTTAGACCGGCGTGCTGACCTCTCTATTGTGCCTAGGTAGGGCTGCGACGTGTTGATCTTCCGAGGCCGGGCATGACCCAGGAAAGTGTGTCCGGCCAAATGGGATCGAGCGTGTTGAGTTATGTGGTGCACCCCTGCAGGGAAGTTAATCTATTCGAATAGCCGTGATCTTCGGTAACAGGACGACTTGGAGTTGTACCTTGACCTTATGACAACTAGAACCGGATACTTAATAAAACACACCCTTCCAATTGCCAGATACAACCAATGATCGCTCTCTCACAGGGCGACGAGGGGAGGATCATCGGTTAGGATTATGTTATGCGATGTTACTTGGTAAACTTACCATCTACTCTATTCTCCTGCTGCAAGATGGAGGTTACCAGAAGCGTAGTCTTCTAAAGGACTAGCTATCCCCCTCTTATTCCGGCATTCTACAGTTCAGTCCACATATGATACCCTTATTCCATTTGATACCAATGCATACATATGTAGTGTAGCCCCTTGCTTGCGAGTACTTTGGATGAGTACTCACGGTTGCTTTTCTCCCCCTTTTCTCCTTTCCTATACCCGATTGCTGCGACCAGACGATGGAGCCCAGGAGCCAGACGCCACCATCGATGACGACTACTACTACTCGGGAGGTGCCTACTACTACATGCAGCCCGCTGACGGCGACCAGGAGTAGTTTAGGAGGATCCCGGGCAGGAGGCATGCGCCTCTTTCGATCTGTATCCTAGTTTGTGCTAGCCTTCTTAAGGCAAACTTGTTTAACTTATGTCTGTACTCGGATATTGTTGCTTCCGCTGACTCGTCTATGATCGAGCGCTTGTATTCGAGCCCTCGAGGCCCCTGGCTTGTAATATGATGCTTGTATGACTTATTTTATTTGTAGAGTTGTGTTGTGATATCTTCCCGTGAGTCCCTGATTTTGATCGTACATATTTGCGTGTATGATTAGTGTACGATTGAATCGGGGGCGTCACAGAGACCTAGGATTTGTTGAATCTAGGAAGTGATTAAGCTAGGCAAGGTTACTTCTAACAAGCTTTTGCTATCACATAATGTATTTGTCCCTAGACCAACACAAAAATGAAATCACAGTGATCGTAAATGATAAGAGAAATAAGCCAGAGCAGAGGTGAAAGTGCATTTGTCCCTAAATGATGTTTTTGGTGTAATGAAAATGTGGTTAGTGGGACTAATGACGATTACTAAGTTTATCTTAGGCCATTGGTCCCTGTGAGGTTATTTTAAAGGAGATGGTTGAATCCCCACTTCAAAAAGAAAAGACAAAACGTGGTTCTCCGACGACTCAAAGTTTTGTTTTAGTTTATTGAGTCATAGGATCACCGCACTATTAAGAGGGTCGAGATGCTCAGATGAAAAGTGTGGGAACATGCAATACACATACGCCAGCCCTCCCAATTTCATCCACCACAAAAAGGCCAAACTCTTCTTCAGGATGTGTCCATTGACTGCATACCCCGTGCACATAGGGCCAATGACTAATCTATGGACACCCCGTGCAAAGTTGGGGCCGAAACTCTTTGGACACCCCATAAGGTGCTTGATGGAGACGGGTCGTCCGGCCATTGCCCGGATCATCCGGCCCTTCCCCGAATGCTCTGCCCAGATGCCTATCCAAAGAGCATGTTTAGTCTGTGTTGGCCCGGATGTTCCGGACTCTTTCCTGGATGTCGGGCCAGCCTGTGATCTACCACCAGCAGTTTGCACTGCCGGATGTTCCGGGTTTCCTCCCGGGCGTCTGGGCTTCCCGGGATGATTTGCCTGGACAATCACACAGAGAGCACCACGGGTCGGCTACATTAGCTCAACTGTCCAGCAGTTGACCTAACCGGACTGTCCTGATACCAAGCCAGATCATCCGGGTTCCTATCCGAATGTCTGGGCACTTAAAACCGCAGCTCAAACGGCTCCTTTCTTGAGGAGCTATATATACCCCTCTACCACTCCGGTAGAGGGTTGACCACTACACTCTAATTCATCCCCAAGAACACTAGTGCTCCCTCTCACTCTCTTCCACACCCAATCTTAGATCCCGAAGAGATTTGTGAGAGTTCTTGAGAAATTCCACTAAGTGATAGGTCCACTTCCTCTTCCTCTTTTGTCCAAAGCAAAACGTGAATTGAGCAAGTCTTGAGCATTTCTCCCTGGTGTTGTTACTCTTGGAGGTTGGATACTCCCTAGGTGGTAGGAGTTCTATAGAGAGGAATCGTTCATTATGATTACCCCCAGAAAGTTTGTGAAGGTTTGGAAGCCGCCTCAAGGTCTATCAATAGTGGTTGAGAATCACCTTCGTGGTGATATCTCAAGGAGAATAGGGTGAACCTTCCTGGTGTAGGTGTGCCTTCATGGTAACACCCACCCCTCCAAGAAAGTGAACATCGGGATACATCCTCGTCTCCGGAGTTTCGGTTATCCCTAATCTTAACTCCTTGTGGTTTACTTGTCTCCTTGTCTTTATTTTTTATGTCTATTGTGGTTGTTTGTCCTTCTAATTGTTGTTGAGTATATTGCTAGCTCTAAAATCACCTTTGCAATTGTTAGGCTCATTTTATTATTCCGCATAATTGCCTAAAATTGATGAGTAGTAATTAAAGTTTGTAATTGTATCTATTCAACCCCCCCTAGGTCCATCTCGATCCTTTCAACACTCTCGTAGCCACCATTGCAGCCAGGCGAGCTCAGCCACCATCAATGGCTCAACCCGAGCGGCCAGTCACGGCGACCACCTGGTCAGCTATAAAAAGAGCCCCTCCCCCTCAGCTTAGACCTTAGAGCACCCGGCTTCGCTCCTATCTCCTAATTGAGGCTCTGCACCAGGAGAAGCTCTGCGATACCAGCCATTCGAGCTCCGAGCCGTCGCGACTCTCAACTCTGGTAGCTCCCTCCCTCCTTCCGCGGTCAAAAAAGCAAGAGCTGAAGTCGTACCCTGTGCCTGGAGCTTAATGTCCGCTTCCGTGTGCGCTCTCCTACACAGAGCTCCTGGACGAGGAGCCCTTGTGCCGCCGCCGGAGTTGAAGAAGACGAGTGTTCCTGCAACTCCGGCCGCCGTGTAGCCCACGGACCAGAAGTGCTCGACGCCCCCAACCAATCTGCACCACCCCCGAGCACCGCCGCTTCCTCCAGCTCTGGCTATCGCC
Source organism: Triticum dicoccoides (assembly GCF_002162155.2). Classification (NCBI taxonomy): domain Eukaryota; kingdom Viridiplantae; phylum Streptophyta; class Magnoliopsida; order Poales; family Poaceae; genus Triticum; species Triticum dicoccoides. Next base: position 346,068,282 of record NC_041392.1, read on the forward strand.
GCGCCGGTGAGCTCCGCTGTCGGTTTGTTCTGTTTAGGATACCCCTTCGGTTTAATTTAAGTAGTGTCCACTGTCAGTCTCACATAACACACAAACCGCCCACGCTTACCGGTTCAAAGGTGGCATACTCTTGATTTACGCCATTGACATCACTCCCACTCCAGTCTGTTTTCTGTTTAACTTAAATCCAATAAACCTGACGAAACTTTGACCGGCTCTAGAATGCTCATTTTAAGTCCAAATGAATTGATTGTTTTTGGGGATGGTTTGTATTTGAATTCTTCACGTACTGATATGCTTGTTGTATTTTTTCTAGAAAGTATATTTTTGGTCTGTCTATTTTAAGGTTTATGCTTATTAAAGAAAATTCATTATAATTATTTTTAGGGGGCTTTGAGCTTGGTGGTGGTGAGCAAGGCTACCCACTTTCTAACTTATGCTTGAAAGGCCATGTGATGGTCATTTCATTTTGATATGAATTTTGGTTTAAAGGAAAATGCCTTCAAATGGTTTATTTGAAAAATCTAAAATATGGCTGAGGCTTGCAGCACATGGTTATACTTCTGAAATAGAAGTTTTGGAGAACTTGTTATGATAAAACAGAAGTGTTTCATTTGATGGCTTGATATTAAGTACTGTGGGCATGTGGATGCTTTTGAAATATGATGGATTTGATGCTTTACTTTTGTGAGTGAAGCATGATCCATGGATGAGACTTTAGACTTGATCTATGAAAATACGATGTTGGTAACTTCTGTTAGGAATGGTTATTACAGTAACTCTAATAAAAATACGATCCAGGGGATATTTGACAACCACTTTTGCAAAGTGGAAAGTGGAAAGGACCGAGTCTTGTCTTTCAGGGTAAGTGCCAAGACTTTATCGGCATTCTGGTAGAAAGTATGAGCTTGGTGAGATATCTTTGTTGAGATGTTTCATTGCATGGGTACAGTGTATGACCTCTGGGAAGTTAAAACTATTCGAATAGCCGTGCCCATGGAATGGACGGAGCCGGGATAAGGTCACACTTTTCGATCTAAGCCAAACTGGGTGTTGTAAACAAGACCTGAAAGTAAAAGATTCAACTTTAAGTAATACCGAAAAGTGGCTCTGCCCGTCTGCCGCTACGTTTGCTTCTTGTTCGGAGAGGGACACAGTTGGCTATACATGAATTAGAGATTTGACGGATGTTAATCCTACCGGATGGAATTACATCTCACTGATCTGAGTTAGTGATGGTGTGGGTCCAATCTTGTGTAGTTATAATTCTTCGGTTGATCCCACTAATTCTGAGGGTCACACGACGCGTCTCGGTGGTTACACTTATGAATTTATGATACGTTGCTCCCACTGATTCTGTAGTTAACCTCACGATTCCCGTTTCAATGGTTATATACGTAGAATCTGGCTTGCCAGTTACTCCCTCTGTCCCATAATATAAGAACGTTTTTGACACTCATTTTTAACACTAAACGAGTGTCAAAAACGTTCTTATATTATGAAACGGAGGGAGTACCATATGTTGATCCCGGACTTCCAGTTAAATACTGTCCCAATACCAGAATGACGGCACCTGATTCAGACGCTGTTCTTGATGATCATTTATCAATATGCACAGTCCCGGAGTAGTGGCACCTCATCGGTACACACTCATGGTGATCTTTACTTACACTGATCCTGGCTTTCTGGTTAAATTATGTTTTTCTCCATCTTTTCCTTTCCACTACTATTAAACAATTAAACAAGAATTTTCTTATATGCACGCCGTAATTAGTCCCACAACATCTTACAAACCAATCAACATCACACAATTAGCCCATAAGACTAAATCTAACCATCATTATTTATGTAATACCTCTATGATGTGCGCTTAGCGTTTTCCAATGACTGACCATACTTCATCATGAGAGGAGTCTGCGATCCCATGTCCCCTACAATCTCCATCTCCACCACTATTACACAATTAAACAAGAACTTTTTTGTGTGCACCCCGTAATTAGTTCCACAATACCTCACAAACCAATCAACACCACACAATTAGCCCATAAGACTAAATCTAACCGTCATTATTTATTTAATACCTCTATGATGTGCGCTTAGCGTTTTTCAATGCTGGCCATACTCCACCACGAGAGGAGTCTCTGCGATCCCGCGTCCCCTACAATCACGAAAGGCAATGATCTCGATCCTGAAATCACGCAAATGATTTCCTTCTATACATCATATCCTGCCTCCTGCCACTTCTAAACTCAAACACATGAACAAGAAGCCTCAACATGAATCATCTAAGCGCTACAATCAGGGGCTCAGCTGCCGTCCTTGAGAGCGGCTCGTCGCCCGGCACTCCTCCATCTAGCTTCCCATTAAGCGCGGAGTCTGTCAGCGTTCTGGGAACGGGGGTTCCCAGACTTGCCTGCATGCGGCCTGCGGCGTGGCTCAAGCGGGGACCCAGCGCGGCCCATCTTCATCAACTCAAACTCAAAGACCCTTGTGAGGGGCCAAGCCTCGCGAGGCGAACGACAGGAAGCTTCCTCAGAGGCAGCCTCATCAGGCAGGCTCGCGAGGAGGCGAAGAGATCAAGGCAGGGGTACCTCGCGAGGAACCCGTGACGCAAGCATTGACGATTGAGACCAGGCGGGCGCCAGGCGGGCGCCGGCCTGCACAGTGTCTCTGTTTCCCCTTTGATGCAAAGGGGGCAAGCACAGGCCAAGGCATCAGGCAAAGGTTATCATTCCGGTGCAACGAGACCAAGACCAGCCGGACGGCAGGACGGAGGTCACCGTGGAGGCCAAGACGGCGTCATCGCCAGTGCTTTTGGCAGCCGAAGACCACCTTGATCAGGATAACTTGTACTAGATGTTCCCCTTCAAAATGGCCAATTATTGGCGCCCTTCCCGCTCATTGTTTGGGGAGAGGCCCAGGGCCTCTATAAATAAAGCTACCCACCACAAATTAGAGACATCTGGACACTCCAAGAATATCGAGAGATCTGGTAGAACCCTAGCAGAGAGAGAGGCGATGAACTCACCCTAGCAGTTCATCGCACCAGCTCAAGAACACCTCTCGCGAGACTGTTTTTCCCTTGTACTGTCCATCATCAGCCCCAGAGGCAATCCACCACACCACACACTGGAGTAGGGTATTACACCACAACGGTGGCCCGAACCAGTATAAACCTCGTGTCTCTTGTGTTGTTCATCATTTTCATCTTAGTTCGCACGAGAGGATCAGACGTAGATCGGTAGGGGAGAGATCTCCGCGCGCACCCCAGTATTCGAACCTCAAGGGTCTGCTAGAACCCGAAACTCGACATTTGACATGCCAGGTAGGGGTGCACCGGAATCTTCCTTCCGCTGTTCGCGTGTGATCTCCGTCGTGCCCATGGCTGACACTCGTCGGGCTCGCGCCGAACGCCGGGCTGCTCACGGCGCTCGCGTCGCCTAGACGGCGCCCGTCGGCGGCCCCCCTCATCGTTCCCCGTCACCCGCCGCCAACGCCGCCACCGGCCCGGCGGGGAACGAGCAGCAGGCCTCGTCCCAGCATCCCTCGATGCGGTGGGATGGCCGCACCAACATCACGTCGCTGACTCCAGCTGGCTCGTCGTCCCACGCCCGTCGCGCACCCATGGATGCGCACGCCTCACTGCTTTTGGCGCGGGAGCTCCTCCACTATCGCCCCGTCGACGACCTCTACAAGGACTGGCTCGCCCGCATCACCGAGCTTGTCAGTGCCGCAGGAGGCTCCCCCTTGCGGTCCCTCTCGCTGCCTCGCCCTCCGTTCCGTGCAGGGGGGAGGATCAGGAGGCGCCTTCGCCGCCTCTTCCCCAAGAAGGTGCCTTGGCTCCAAGGCGCGCAGCCCCAGGGCGAGACCCTCCACGTCCGGCGCCTGCGCAGCAAGAAGGGAGCTGCCAGGAGATCCCATGTCTCCGGGAAGGTGCTCGCGCACTCCCAGCGCCGGCGCGCCAAGATCGCGCCCAGTGCCTCAAGGACAAAACCCTGCGCTGCTCCCAGTGGCAGCGCGTGGTGACCCGCAAGAATGAGTCCAGCGCCAGCAAGGGGCGCCGGTGGCCACGGCAGGCTGCGTCGCCTTCACCCCCGAGCTACGCGGCGTCACATGGCTAGGCAAGTTCAAGCCTGACCTCCGTCCCCGCTACGATGGCACAGCGGACCCCGCGGAGTTCCTGCAGCTCTACGAGCTGGGCATTGTTGCCACCAACGGAGACGAGAAGGTCATGACGAATTGGTTCCCCATGGCGCTCAAGGACGGCGCCCGCACCTGGCTCCTGAACCTGGCGCCCGGCACAATCTTCTCCTGGAGCGAGATGCGCACCCGCTTCATCGCCAACTTCCAGGGCACTCGCGACCGGCTCTCGGTCGTGAGCGACCTGCGCCACATCAAGCAACAGCCAGGAGAAACCCTGCAGAAATACATCCAGCGCTTCAACTACGCTCGCCTCAAGATCCCCAAGGTGACTGAACAAGCCATCATTTCAGCCTTCTCCGACGGCGTGCACGACGTCAAGATGAAGGAAGAGCTAGCAACCCATGAAGACCTGTGCACATCCCTGGAGCTGTTCAACTTGGCGACCAAGTGCGCCAGGGCTGAGGAAGGTCGTCTCTCCCTCCTCGAGCTCCCGGCAGCCGACCCGGAAGAAAAGAAGCTCAAGGCCAAGAACGTGAAGCGCAAGGGGGCTGCCGTGCTAGCAGCGGAACCGGACACCAAGCGAGGCAGGGATCAGCCTGAGTCATCTAAGTGCGGACGGTACTGCGTACCACGACCTCCACACCCACAACACCAATGAATGTCAAGAGCTCAGATCTGTGCGAGATGGGCGAATCGGTCGACGCCCAGAATGCAACGACAGGGGCTATGGCCGAGGAGGAGGAAGCGGCGGTGAACGATGGGAAGACCGTGGCCTTTGCCAGGGATTGCATGACCGACCTCTCGAGGACCACTGGCAGGACTAGCCTCGCGAGGGAGGCTGGAGGGACCAGCCTCGTGAGGACCGTCCCCACGGCAATGCAGGCCTCCCTCCTCTGCCGCCTCCACCGAGGAGGAACGAAGACCAACACCAAGACGATGGGGCTAGGGGCTTCCAAGAGCCACGTGCAATTGCTTGCATCCTGGGCGGCGTCCAGGCCCCAGCCTCACAGCGCGTCTTCAAGCAGTTTGCTCGCGAGGTGAATACAGTTCTTCCCAAGCTTAAGGCCACGCGCCTTCTTAGGTGGTCTTCGTGCGCGATCACATTCAGTTCCGCAGACCAGCTCAAGTGTGCGGCAACGGCCGGAGTCCTCCCGATGCTTTGCTCCCCAGTCATCAGCAACGTGCAGGTCACCAGGACCCTCATTAATGGCGGGGTAGGACTCAACGTCCTGTCCGTCGAGATGTTCGACAATCTCCAAGTGCCATACGACCAGTTTCAGCCGACCAAGCCTTTCTCAGGAGTCACCGATGGTTCCACTGTTCCAATTGGGCAGGTTCGCCTTCCGGTCACCTTCGGGCAACGCAACAATTACCACACCGAGCTCATCGACTTCGACGTCGCTCACATCCGCCTACCGTACAATGCCATCCTCGGGTACCCACCCCTAGCCAAGTTTATGGCAGTGACTCACCATGGTTACAATATCCTCAAGATGCCAGGAAGCGGTGGAGTCATCACCGTACCCTGTGAAGAAAAGGACACGGTGTGCTCGCTCGAGCGCGTGTTCCAAGCCGCAGCAATCGAAGACCCAGATCGCAGGAGCGGGAGACCTCCCGAGGCGACCCTCAAGAAGAAGACCTCACCTGGCCAGAGCCACAAGGAAGCAGGCACCTCCAGAGGTATTGCGTCAGGATTCACGCCCGATCAGGGAGCACCACCATCTCGCGCATAGGAAGGCGCGCCCGGCGCCCTTCTCAGGCAGGGCTCGGGGGCTCTCTCTTGGAGAGCCACTGACCTTGCCAAGGTCGCGGGGGAGGCGCTCGGGCACCACTTGGAGGGGTGCTTTCAGGCACGCTTCCCTTAGAAAGGTACAAGTCAAAGGAGACAAAATTCTCAGGAGTTCATCGCAAGGAACACCCAAGAGCTACAAGAGTCCAGAGTCATGCGCGGCAGCCGCCGCTTGCCTGCCGTGGCCCCACATCCAGGCGAGCATGGAGGACTGCGCGTCTGCGTCGACGTACCAGGGCTCAACCGAGCTGCGTCCCAAAAGCGCCTATGGCCTTCGGCCATAGGGCGCTGCGTGGGACCACCCCACAGCTACGTTCGCATGTCCTTCGGCCTGCCGAGCGCGGTCGCCGCACATCAGCGCCTGTTGAGAAGCATTCTGGACGCTCAGGAGGTCAGACATCGCGCGGTCCTGGCGGAGGTGGCGATGGTCCCCGAAGACCTGCACGTGCCACCAGAGCCTCCAGAGGCCCCTGGGCCTGGGGGCTCATGAGGGCCGACATCTTCACCGCGCATCGCTCATTTCCTCACCACCACTTCATGTTCAACAACACCCGGTGACATTTTTCAGAGTTCTACTTTCAGCTGGGAGCACCCACAGGGCTGCACCATTCCCGGGCCGCGTGGGTCCGTCCCCGCGGCATGTATCCATTTTATTTATGCTCTTTATTTACCTTGTTGGGGGCGCCCCTCGGGCTGCATCATCCCCACGCCGCTCGGACCCGACCCAGCGGCGGTTGCTTTTACCTGCGCTTGCTTGAAATTGGATTTCCTCCTATGTGCTTAACATATCTAACCTAATCACTTGCTCGATCGACGCCTATTTGAAGAGTCACTCGCTCTGGCACGGCGCGTGTGCACGGGTCCGTCCCTGCAGCGTTGATAAACCTGAGTGGTCGAGCTCTGGCCGCGGCAGCCCCGCACGGTGCCACCTCACCAGGCCCTCAGTGCCCTGACCGCTCCCTCGGAGTGACCATAGGTTGGCCAGCGACCGTAACGACAGGGCTTGTTTCTCCTCATGATTGGTGTGCAGGACCTACTCCAGGAGCAACATTTGGGGCATCGTGAGCTCTCTCTCCCTCTCTTCGGCACGGACCGCCTGCACGTTAAAAGGGGGGTACCTGAGCATCGCGACTCATGGGCTCCTACTGGCTCTCCAACCCTCACCCCTGGCCTTGACCCACGGCATCACGACCTGTCATACCAGCGGCGGCTGAGCTCGCTCGAGGGCCGGGACCTGAGGACGTAGAGCGTTAAGGAAAGTGTGGGGGAGTGGGAGGAAGCTCGCGAGGGCCTAACCCAGCAGTGCCTCGACCACCGCCTCTCGGGCCAGGCGCCTCCCGAGGAACTACGTCAGACACACAAGATAAGTCGCGCTGTCACAAAAGCTAGACCAACGCAGCGCTAAATCCCCGCCCAGTGCAACTCTGTCACGGCGACGCTACCTTCCTTTCTCGCCCAGCAAGGATTGCTTGAGCGCTAAAGGGGACCTCCCGAGCATCGCGACTCAGGGGCTCTTACCGGACCTCAGGCCGCTCACTCCTGGCTTTGACCACGGCATCGCGACCTGACATACCAACGACGGCTGAAGCTTGCCTGGGGACTGGGACCTGTCAGCGTAGAGCGCCAAGTCCTCGTGAGGATAGAAAGGGGGAGCTTAGCCGGAACAGAACGGACACCTCACGCTAATTCATATTAAGAATATAGTAATTACAAAAGCATGGCAGACGCCTTACATACCCCCGCGGGGTGTTGCTTTAATTCCTTACAAGGAACAAAAGGTGCTAACCCTAAGGAACGCTACTTGCTAGCACCTCCCCAGGCGACGCCATCATCAACAGTGGGCTGCCCAGCGCCGGCGCCAACCCCATCCAGATCAGTGGCGTCGGCGGCCCGATGCAGCTGCCTCACTCCGAGCGCGGCGCGAGCTCGGAGGCTCGTAGCTGTCGTCGCTCGTCTCCGGGGTCGCGAGAAGTTCGGGGGAGCCGCTGAAGCCCGTAGTCCCTCCGCTGCTGCCTGAGGAGCTGCAGGAGGACCAACGGGTGGGGCTGGTCCTCGCCAGTTCGTCAGCACTGCCGCTTCCCTTAGGGCAACATTCTAGCCGGCGTCCTTCTGCATCAAAGACCTTGAAGAACATCAAGGAGGCGCCGTTGTATTCAAGATGGATCACCAAGGCGTCGTCCGCGCGACAGACCCGGGCAATCTCACCCCAGCCCAGGGTCATGAAGACCTTGCCCGGAGCGACGACCGCGACCTCCGCTCCGGTTGCAGGGGTGCCACAGTCGGCGTGCTGCAGCCAGAGCTCCAGGGCCTCGCTCGGCGGCATCTCGAAGGCGGAGGAGGGAGGAAGGCGGATCCACGAAGTTGGAGGCATGGCGGCGTGAAGCACAAGCTCGCGAGAGGAGCGCTCCGCGTGGACTCCAGGGGGGACGACGCGCACCACTGTGACTCGCCGGCGCCGGCGGCGACGCTGTCGGTGTTGCTCGGCGCCCTCCCCCTGGGGCCTACGACGCGGGCGTGCAAGGACAGCGGAAACCCAGGCGGCGGCCGCTCGTACCACGGCCTCGACACCACCTGCCAGGCGCCTTCGTCCCGGTGACAAAGGATTGGCCGCTTCTTCGGCGGGAGGGGGTTAGGACCCTCTCTGGGGGCCTTTCCCTTCTCCTCAGCTGAAAACCGGCGGATCGGTGCCATTGGCACACGGGGAAGCAAGGATAAGGAAGAAGAAGATGAGGAGTGACGGAAAGGGTTGAACCGGCGAAGCTCACGCGACCCCATACTTATAGCCGGGGAAGGCCAATCACCGAGCACCATGACCTCAGGTAATCATGACACATATCTTTGCATGCAGGGACTTGTCAAGTCGTGCAGTTGCCGAGGCGTCGTGGGAAGTGCAGACGCCCACGCCCACGCCCAATCAACCACCACGCGGCGCCCAAGGCCGCAGGCTGTTAGGGCCCGCGGCGCTTCGCGCTAGCCCCTTCGCTTCTCTGCTAAGCCAAGCCCACGCGCGCCTTGGGCCCGGGGGCTACTGTCGGCGTTCTGGGAACGGGGTCCCCAGACTTGCCTGCCTGTGGCCTGCGGCGTGGCTCAAGCGGGGGCCCAACGCGGCACATCTTCATCAGCTCAAGCTCAAAGACCCTCGCGAGGGGCCAAGCCTCGCGGGGCGGACGACAGGAAGCTTCCTCAAAGGCAGCCTCATCAGGCAGGCTCGCGAGGAGGCGGAGAGATCAAGGCAGGGGTACCTCGCGAGGAACCCGTGACACAAGCCATGACGATCGAGACCAGGCGGGCGCCAGGCGGGCGCCGGCCTGCGCAGTGTCCTTGTTTCCCCTTTGGTGCAAAGGGGGCAAGCACGGGCCAAGGCATCAGGCAAAGGTTACCATTCCGGTGCAACGAGACCAAGACCAGTCGGACGGCAGGACAGAGGTCACCGTGGAGCCCAAGACGGCGTCATCGCCAGTGCTTTTGGCAGCCGAAGACCACCTTTGGTCAGGATAACTTGTACTAGATGTTCCCCTTCGAAATGGCCAATTGTTGGCGCCCTTCCCGCTAATTATTTGGGGAGAGGCCCAGGGCCTCTATAAATAGAGCTAGCCACCACAGAGTAGAGACATCTAGACACCCCAAGAACATCGAGAGATCTGGTAGAACCCTAGCAGAGAGAGAGAGAGGCGATGAACTCACCCTAGCAGTTCATCGCACCAGCTCAAGAACACCTCTCACGAGGCTGTTTTTCCCTTGTACTGTCCATCATCAGCCCCAGAGGCAATCCACCACACCACACACTGGAGTAGGGTATTACACCACAACGATGGCCCGAACCAGTATAAATCTCGTGTCTCTTGTGTTGTTCATCATTTTCATCTTAGTTCGCAGGAGAGGATCAGACGTAGATCGGTAGGGGAGAGATCTCCGCGCGCACCCCAGTGTTCGAACCACAAGGGTCTGCCGGAACCCGAAACCCGACAGAGTCCGCGACTGCTGGGCCGTACGGGAGTGCGGGTGACGCGGCTCGAGGCGGTCGGGGATGCGGGATCCAGGTGTCGGCGGCGCATCTTGCCGGGTCAATGGAAGGCGATGGTGGTGATGGCGAGGCGACACAAAGGAGCTCGTGGAGGACGTCGGCGCTTCTGTTGCTGCTAGGAATAGGCGGAGGCGACCGGATCTGGGGCGGCGGCGGCGGGTGCAGATGACTTCGATGGCCGCGTGATGCCTCATGTACGGTTGCACTGGTGGTTAGAAAATGAAGGAGGAGGAGAGAAAAGAAAAGAGGAAAGCGTGATGGCATGGCTCATCGTTTTGTTCGCCGGCGGGGGAGGAAGACCCGTGTTTTACCCTCACATAATTCAATGAAAGGAGGAGGCAGCGTTCCTGCACATCACTAGAACCATAACATTCATTTAGGGAAACGTTAGGTTTCAGCCGGCGGATCGCAGCGAGCGTCCGCCGTCTTCTTCTTGCGACACGTGTCTTGTATGGGTTCGTCTAATACTATTTTCTAAATGTTCTGTGTGACACGTGTGGCGTGTGTGGCTGGTGGAGAAACCAAAAGGTTTTCTGCAACAATATCTGTGTTGCAAGAATTTCTTTCGCAACAACTTCCATGTTGCAAAAAAGTGAAAACGAAAAAAATGCAACGTCACCAGCGGAAGCTGCGACATTTTTTTATTACAAAAAATTCTGCAACAACATACATGTTGCAGAAGTCATTTTCGCAACATCATCTATGTTGCAAAAAAAAGTGAAGGCGGATTTATTTTTTGCAACACAATCTCTATTGCAAATGTTTTTCCGCAACACGAGCTCTGCTGCAAAAAAAAAATTGAAACACAACCTTTGTTGCAATGGTGAAGAAGGACCAGGTCGTTGGATTGTGCCGGATCTGACGGCTGCTGAGGTGGCGGATCTTTTTAAAAGATCCACCGACCGACGCCTAGTGCGGCCCATTTATTTATGCATTTCCTCATAATTCAGTTTCCTGGCAAATTTTTACATATTGTTACGGACCATTAGAATTAGCTAATTAGTAGATCATGGCTTTACAGTTCGCAGGATATATAAGTGTAACATATCCATTACAATCGGGAGCACAAGCTTTTGATGCTGGTAAATTCTTTACCATGGTCACTACTTTTTTTTCTTGCTCTTTTGGAGGTACTGTGAATAAATGATGATAAATGGGAGGGTACAGATCATTGCTAGATCAGAATATTGGATGACATGCAAGCATCTTCCTTCATTGGTTTGTGTGCTCTACGGTGGGGGTCATATTTTGCTGGGCAGCCTATTTGGAATCGCTAATGGATCATCTGTATCAATGTAACTAAAATGGGCGTTCGTTCTTACTCGACATTTGTGTTCAGGCGGGCATGGTTTTAAATAGCCCGCTACAGCGTTTACAGGAGGTCTTGTGCTAAGGGACGTTGATTCAAACACATGAGCAAACATTTTAAATAGCACGCTATAACACTTAGAAGAGGTCCGCCGCTAAGAGGCTTAGCGCGCTATTTAAAACTATTCAGCACCATAAGATTATCACACCATGATGCTATTATTTTAAATTTAGGCCATGGCACCTTCAATCTGCAGTTCACATTGTCGTAGTATATGTAAACACTGTTTCTAAGTGCCAAGCTGGTAAATGTATCTATACCAACTTTGTTGTCACACTATTTTGTTGCTTAGAGACAAAACAACGATGAAGCCCCATGCTTTTCTAACCCAGTGACCGCTTCTGGCCTCACTAAGGTGACGGGGGATAAATCATCCATGTTAGTGCTTTTAATTTTGACTTGCAACATCTAAGATAGATTCTGATATTAAAACTCCATTGCACAAATTTTATCTTTTCTCCTAAGATGGTGAGATTCTGTGATGCTGAATTACACCCAATGAATAAATAAGAAAACATGTCTAGCTTTTTCTCTTGAATGGTACGCAAGTTTGTCAATTGTTTAGTGAAGCTTTCCTTCAAAAGAGTTATAAATACTACAGGAAGGAGAGTAAGACAATGACAGTTCACTGGAATATGGATTTTGAGAGGACATATATGTGTTTACCTCTCTGGAATTACATATTACTTTCCTTGCTGATGCTATTGCTCAGGTGAAGGTATTGCTATCCATTTTTTCAGGTTGAATCTATGTTTCGAGCACTGGTCATCTAAATGGAGTTTCTACGTTTTCTCTGTACTGGTGATCGTATGTTCGACCTAATGCCTATCTAGGGTCTTGGGCGGACCTGGCATAGGTTATGCTGGACATCGACAAGTGTTCTTTAGCACACCTTAAATAAAACAGTTTTGCTAAAGCACATCTAGATGTGCCCTAAGTATTGCACATCTAAGTCCTATATCATTGATTTTATGCGAAGATTCATGCAAGATTTTCGGTTGTCCTTTTCTTTTCCTTTTTAGTTTGATTGAGTCACTTAGATGTGCAATAACTCTAGACAGACCCGAAAGAAAATCAAGTTTGATACAAGAACGGTTTTCTTTAAAAATCTGTTCATTTGTGGCTACAAAGCTTAAGAAGGTTGACTGAAGGTACTCAAAGGATCTGAACCTGAAACTCTGATTATTTTTTTTTGCTCGGCAATCATTGTGCACTACAAATGAAATATATTCAAGTTCAGCTAGAACTTATTTGAAGGAAATGATGTATTATCTTGGTAGGTAGGGAACGTATATAGATGATGATAGATGTGTTGGTATTCAGCGTTTGGGTGTCGTGCTAATGATGCCACTCTCCATGGTACTTCCACTGTACTTTAATATATTATATGCTGACGTTTGGTTGGGTTTTCTAAATTTGTATGGGGTTATTTCTGATCTATATGAGATTTATTTGGACATGCCTTCTATTCACAAATAAGGGCCACTGATCGCTAGCAGTTCTATTTAACTCCGCTAATTAATTTCTATGTCAATATTGGCCTGCAACTTGGCAACAAATGGCAGAAATGACACAACTATGAGGACGCTATGTTATCCTCCCTGCTTTCTGTTATCCTCCCTGCTTTCTGTCTAGGGTGTCTAAGCAGTTTCCCACAACCCTAAGCTTTACATGGTATCAGTTTAGGTTTATGATCAATGTCTTCCGCTCTGTCCCGGTCGCCGCCGCTCAGGCCGTCGCCACTCCGTTTTTGTCGTCTCGCCCGCTGGGCTCCGTGGCTGGCGCCTCCACGGCCGCTGCCGCCGCTCCCCTGCATGGCCCGCCGTCGCCGATCTCCTACGACGCCGGGGCTCCGTTCCCGCCTACTGGCTACGCCTCAGGACCACCGCTGGCCTACACGGCTCCCGCGGCCAACCATTGGCTAGGGTTTCTAGACGCGCCACTGGCGCCCTACGGCCCTCCAGCACCGTCACCGGCCCACGGCGCCTCTGCCCCGTCGGCGTACGCGGCCTACCCACCGTACGCCTCTGCCCCGTCGGCGTACGCGGCCTACCTGACGGCCACGGCACCCACGCCTCCTCATGGCGCGCCTTCTTCATACGATGCGCCCTACGGTGGTCCATTGACGGAGTTGGTGGCTTCTTTCGTGCTGCCGGGTGTTACCTCGCCCCCGGGGTTTTACACGCCACCGCCGCCTTCGAATCATGTTGTGCCTCCTGCGCTGTTTTACTTTGCGCACCTCATCCCGATGAAGCTCACGACGGATAACTACCTGTCGTGGCATGCTCAAGTACTGCCGCTTCTTCGCAGTCGCTATTTGGAGGGTTATGTTGATGGGTTGTGCCCTTCGCCGTATCATCCAGCGTATCATGCTTGGGTGGCCCGGGATCAAGCCATCCTCTCTGCTATCCAGTCCTCTCTCACGGAGGGAGTCTCGTCACTGGTCATCTTCGCCGCTACGTCTCGGGACGCGTGAACAACCCTTCATATCAGTTTTGCTTCGCAGTCCCAGGCACGTGCTCATGCTATTCGCACTGCGCTTGGGGAGGTAAAGCTTAATGACCTCACCGTCACTGACTACTTCAACAAGGTGACGGGTATGGCTGACACACTTGCCTCCATTCGCAAGGCTCTTGGTTCGGAGGAGTTCACCTCTTATGTGCTTAATAGACTGGGTGACGATTATGATAATTTGGTCGAGAATATCAATAGTCATGACATCCCATCCATCCACATGAGTTGTACGCGCATCTTCTTGCCACAGAACAGCGCATCCAGGCTCGCAGCTCTACGCCGAGTTTCCCTTCCGCCAACGCTGCAGCGCGTGGCAAGGGCAAGCCCTACAAGCCACCAACTGGTGGCAAACCTCTGCCGACCGCGCCCAACCCGCGGAACTCCACTACTTCCGCGAACGGCAAAGTCCGTGCCTGCTGTCCTTCATGTGGTGCTCAAGTCCCCTGCCAGCTATGTGGTCTTGATGGCCACCTTGCTTCCCATTGCCATTTTCGCTTCAAGCAGGATTTTTTGGGGGATCGGAACCAATGGCAAGGGTAATGAGAAGCAGGCTGCTCTGGCGAGTCATGAGCAGACATACTCCTTCCTATCCAGTTGATGCGTCATGGTACATGGATACAAGAGCTACCAATCACCTGACGAGTGAGATGGGCAAGCTCTCTACACAGGAGCTGTACCATGGACATGATCAGGTTTGCACTGCTAATGGAGAAGGTATGCACATCTCACATATTGGTCAGGCATCCCTTCTTACTCGTCGATCCAAACAATTATGTCTCCTAATGTCCTTCGAGTTCCCTCTGTTTCACGTAGTTTGTTGTCAGTTCCTAAACTTACTCGTGATAATGATGTTTTTGCTGAGTTTCATCCGTTTCATGTTTTTGCTGAGTTTCATCCGTTTCATGTTTTTGTTGAGGACCGGGACACGAGGAACGTACTTCTTAGAGGTTGACTACACCATGGTCTTTATGCATGCCACCGTCTCCTTGTGCTTTCAGCGGTGTTCGTGTGTCTTCGTCGCATTGGCATGTGTGCCTTGGTCATCCTGCCACTCCCATTGTCAGCCATGTCATCAGCTTCCAGTTGTGTCCAATAAAAATGCTACTACAATTTGCGATGCCTGTCAGCAAGGCAAGAGTCATCAGCTTCCTTTTTCTGAGTCGGGTCGTATAGTCAACAAACCGCTTGAACTTGTGTTTTCAGATGTATGGGGCCATGCCCAAACCTCTGTTAGTGGTCATAATTACTATGTCAGTTTTATTGATGCTTACAGTCGGTTCACTTGGCTTTATCTTCTCAAGCGCAAGTCTGATGGGTTTAATGTTTCCTTGCAATTCCAAGTGCATGTTAAGCGTCTGCTCAGTCACAAAATCATTCATGTGCAATCT
>NC_041392.1:346083884-346126857 GCF_002162155.2 Triticum dicoccoides
CATTCTTTAATAAGCTTGGAATTACGCATCGTGTGTCTTGTCCTCATACACATCAGCAAAACGGTGTAGCTGAGCGTAAGCATGTCATATAGTTGAGACTGGTGATAGATGCTGATGTACTAAGTCTGCCTTTTCAGCCACCTCCCTATTATTGTAACATCAGGAATAAAGAGTTGGTTTGGTATTCTTGTGTTCAAGTGAATGTATGTCAGAGGATGAGATCTTTGGGCTGGCATACATCTCGTGTTCTTTCTCAAATTCACTTCCAATTCATTAAGATCGGGCCACCCCTACTATTTGCCACGTATTAGACTTGTTTACAATTGTTTGGAATTTAGGCATTTTTACTTCATTTATAAAAAGATTGGAACATCTGAAGTTTCAATCACCTGAACAAGAATCAAGAAATAGTATAAATAGCTTGAATACACCATCACAAAGAGTTGCGTTAAATTACACTTGCAATTTACCAGCTATTATTAATTTTCTCATCAGAATAATTGGTAACGGCATACTGCAGAAACCAGCTTCAATATAATTTAAGGGCTTTCACCAAAAAATATATTTGAAGGGTGAATGAATAACCATATCAGTCACAGGTAATTTTTTCACTATTTATCAAACATTGGCAGCAACACAAGTAGGAGCCAACAGTACATGCAAGTCAATACATACCTGGATTGTGAAATTCTACTAGCAATTTCCTAAAGGAAGGAACTAAAATTCCTGATGGAAAGAATTCCTAGTGACGCCTTATTTCATCCAAGATGTTTCCCACACTAGGTGATAATCTTGGAAGGTATTTGTACACCTGCAAAATATGGAAACTAAACTAAGTATGCCGATCTAATCCAGCGAACAGGTACTCCTAATTATGACTTGTGAGCCATTGGTACTTGTACATTACAATGTGAATTGTTAGTGACACTTGTACAGAGTAGTTTCAGGAAAATGAAGTTGCATTGCATCATCCAAAAGATGTAGCTACTAAATGTTGGAGCTTAACAAGAATATTAAATTTAATGCAATTTGATGTGTTAGTGTCGGAGTTGCTGAAATGTGGAATGAAGGAAAGTCTGAAGCATATTGGTTCAAACATCTCGTACAAGTTTTATTATGAAAAGAACTATCAAAATTATTATGAGTTCTAACAGCAAATATGGTTTTCTTTATGTTATTAAATATAGTGGCATGTCCCTTGTAGCTTGACTTTAAGGTAGAGAGTAGACCTACCCAAAACTTTATAAATACGTCCAGGGCAACTGGAACCAGACAAACGAAAAAGGTGACTGCAGCTTGATCGGTTTCCAGTCCATAGTGGTCAAGAATAATTTCCACTAATGAATGCCAACCTGCCTCTGAATGGTACCTGTGATATTGCAGCTAGATGCTGTTCATATAGTCGACAAGATCACAGGCGGTAATTAAACAAGGACAGATGGTAAAACAAAATAATAGTAGCCCTCGTTTACATGCACATGATAAAAATAACAGAACATAAGAAGACTTACAGAACTACATGTTAGCTGTTAAATGTGGAAATATGTCACATGAAGCATAAATACAAACTCGTACAGGTAGGGTTCCCGTTTTTCTCACAGCAGTTCAGATACCTCTGTGTTAATCAGCTTCTAAGGCACAAAATAACCTAGTTCTGCAGTTAGATGAAACTAAAAGGTATGTAAAATTCAATATTTCCTAACCAGATTGTAAAGAAGATTAAATATCCTAACTCGTTGGTTTATTAAGATTCTGACACAAAATAAGCTATAAACGTCTCATAGAAGGCAGGAAAGAACGAAAAAAATCTTATGCGCACTTCGGTCACTTCTATTTTTTTTAAATGAACAATTTACTTCATCACCGAGAGAAATAACAAGAACACTAAAGCTAAAGTCAACATGATGTTTACTCAGTTCTATTTCTAGGATCACTTGTAACTATAAATGCATTGTTCTAAATGGAAAATTCAGAGAACTAGAGATAAATATATCATGACACTAAAAGACAAATACAGACACATTTCAGAAATGAATTGATAGAACTTACCCTAGAAGGATATCTGACACTAAAATGATAAGAAAAGCCTTCCCACTGTCTGAGATATTGTTTAGCAACTTATATCCTGTGAACTTTATTATTGCAACCTGGAAGCATAGGCGACAGTAAGAGCAAGATGCATGACAATTGATAACAAGATAACTTACCTATTATTAGGGGGAGAAAAAACAAGCCATTATCATGCACAGAAAACGTGGCACTATTGAATTTATGCTCCGGCCAACTCATCCAAAAGTCTGAACTGATGGAGGGAGACGGGCAATATATTTCAACACCCCCCTCACGTCTAGGCTTATTTAGTCCTTAGACATGGGTTTTATGTAGGCCGCAGTATATTTGTTACTAATACTGCATTGGCACGGTCTTGAACTCAAGACCTCTTGGCTCTGATACCATGTAAAACGTGATGGAAGCGTCTTGTTGAAATATATTGCCCGTCTCCCTCCATCAGTTCGGACTTTTGGATGAGTTGGCTGGAGCATGAATTCAACATGGTATACAGAGCGGGCCCTTCCATCACATCTAGCTAGCCTCCTTCGATCTCCCTCCACCCACCTTCCGCCATGTCAACCTCTGCCGCCCCCATCACCTCCGGCCTCAACTACAACACCTCCGAGCCACTCTCCCGGACGAACTATGTTCTCTGGTGAGCTCAAGCGGGATCCCAAATAATGGGCGCTGGCTTGTATGGCTATATAGATCAAATCCTAGAGGAGCCTCCCAAAACCATCACCACAAAAGATAAAGAGGGCAAGGACCAGGTGATCCCGAGCCCTGCCTATGCCCCATGGCTCGTCCAGGATCAGCAAATCATCGTGTACCTCCTTTGCAATCTCTCCAAAGAGGTGCTCGTTCAAGTCGCATCGATGGAAACCTCGCATGCCATCTGGACGATGTTGAGCACCATGTTCTCAGCCGTCTCCCTCTCACGCGTCAACAACATCCGTGCCTCCCTCACCAACGCACAGAAGGGCAACCAGTCGGCAGCAGCATACTTTGGCGCCATGCGTGCTCCCTCCGACAAACTCACGGCGGCGGGCAAGCCAATCCGGGAGGATGAGCTCGTTTCCTTCATCGTGGCTGGGCTTGATATGGAGTATCAACCCATCATCTCTGCCTTGGACATCCGCACCGAGCCGATCACCGTCGAGATCTTGTTCTCCATGGTGGCCAACTTCGATCAGAGAGTCGAGATGTTCCACGGGACAGGTGCTCCAGCTTCAAATCTTCAGGAAACGCAGCTTCCCGTGGCGGCCGCCAAGAAACTCCCAAGGGCTTTCACGGCCAGTAGAAGGGAGGCGGTGGCGGCGGATCACGATCTGGCGGCGGCTACAACAACCCTAATGGTGGCTACTCTGGTGGCGGCGGCCCCAATGGTGGTCACGGTGGCGGCTATCACCACAACAGTGGTGGTGGTCATCACAATGGGGGTGGCGGCGGCTGCCATCCCCAGGGTAACTCTGGCGGCAGCTACAACCCTAGGCACCCCTCCTACAACAACACCAGGGGGTGCAATAACTTTCAGGGGTACGAAGGCAGGTGCCAAATTTGTAAAAAAACTAACCACCTTGCCAAAGACTGTGATTGGCGTTATGCCGATGACAATTCCCAAAAGAAAAAAACCGCAGCTACAGCTGATGCTTCTTATGGTGTCGATAGCAATTGGTATTGAGACATGGGCGCTACAAATCATATCACCGGTGAACTCAAGAAGGTGACTGCATGAAAAATACCGTGGCCATGATCAGATCTACACCTCAGCCAATGGTGCAGGTATGGAGATTAGTCATATTGGTCAATCAATTATTGAAACCCCACATAAAAGTCTAGTTCTTAACGGAATCTTGCATGTTCCTAATGCTTCAAAAACACTTCTTTCCGTTCATCGTATTGCCCTTGATAATAATGTCTTTCTTGAGTTTCACCCCTTTTTCCTTTTGATCAAGGATCAGGTCACGAAGAAAGTTCTCCATAGGGGCACATGTGTGCAAGGGCTCTATGCATTGCTTCCTCAGTATATTCAACTCAATAAACAAGTCTGGTGCCATCAAGCTTCCTGCTGAAAGGTGGCACAACTGTTTAGGCCGTCCCTTGTTTGCTACCGTTCATCAAATTCTTAGCAAAAATAAACTCGTAGTTGTTGGTGAGGGAAATTCAGAAACTATTTGTGATTCATGCCAAAGAGCAAAAAGTCATCAATTGGCATATCCTATTTCTACTAGTGTGTCTACCAAACCATTGCAACTTATTTTTTCTAATGTTTGGGGTCCAGCGCCCACTTCTGTTGGTGGGCATTCTTATTATGTAAGTTTTGTTGATGATTATAGCAAGTACACATGGATATACCTTCTTAAAACACGTTCTGGAGTGTTCCAAGTCTTTCATAACTTTCAAGCTCTTGTTGAACGTAAGTTTGATAGCAAAATCATTGCCGCAATCGGACTGGGGTGGTGAATATGAGAAGCTAAATTCTTTTTTTCAAAAGATAGGTATTCTCATCACGTGTCTTGCCTCCATGCTCATCAACAAAACGGTTCTGCAGAGAGGAACACATCGTCACATTGTTGAAGTAGGTCTTGCCCTTCTAGGTTCTAGCTTCAGCTTCCATGCCTTTAAAATTTTGGGACAAAGTGTTTCTTACGGCCGCTCATCTTATCAATATGTGGCCTAGTCACACCATAGCCAATGAAACTCCCACTGAACGCCTTCTACAGGTCATACCTGATTATACTACACTTCGTGTTTTTGGTTGTGCTTGTTGGTCAAAACTTCATCCTTACAATTCTCGCAAGCTTATGTTTCGATCTCAACAATGTGTCTTCCTTGGTTACAGTGCACAACACAAGGGTGTTAAGTGCCTTGATGTTTCCTCTGGCCGTGTGTATATCTCTCATGATGTTGTGTTCGTTGAAACTCAGTTTCCTTTTTCCAAACTTCATCCCAATGCCGGTGCTCTCCTTCGCAAGGAGATTCTTCTCCTTCCTTCTCATCTCTCTGGAGTTGATCATGTGGGTAGTGATGATTGTAATGATCCAAATATTGACTAATGCTTCTAATCCGCCTTTTGAGTCTGATGATACAGGTGCAAACACCGCTGAAAATGGTGGTCATAATGGTGCAATTTGGGACAAAAACGGTGTTGCACCGGTAGCTGTCACGCTAGAGCTGCCGCGATCGCCTTCGGGATCCGCGGCCCTGACCGCGTCAAAGCCGGCAGGATCTGCTTCGGGATCCACTTCCCAACAGGTGTCGTCTAGTCCGGCGCCCTCCTCCGACCCACGCCACTCGCCCGCCAGCCACTGGGCGCATGGCGACGTCTGCTCCGCACCAACCGCCACCGGCCACATGTCGCTCCTCGGCTGGCACCGATCCTGCGGGTGCGCTCCACCAACCGGTCCTGCGGGCCCCGTCGACCACGCGCTTCCCGCCCGAGCCA
The DNA here is from genome assembly GCF_002162155.2 of Triticum dicoccoides. Classification (NCBI taxonomy): domain Eukaryota; kingdom Viridiplantae; phylum Streptophyta; class Magnoliopsida; order Poales; family Poaceae; genus Triticum; species Triticum dicoccoides. The sequence goes on from NC_041392.1 coordinate 346,089,382, forward strand.
CCGGTTTACACCCGGCGGGCCCCGTCCCTGTCACGTGTGGGCACCCGATCCGAGTCGGCTTCGCCTGCAGCGCCCAGACCATCTGCACCGTCTCTCGAATCCTCTGTGATGTCCTCGGCCACAGAGGATCCGGCGGGTGTGGGCGATGTTTCTTTGGGATCCGCAGCTTCGTCCGAGGAAGCTGCTGCCGCTGATTCTTCCGCAGCAGGGCTCGGATCTTCTGCGCAGCCATGCGTTGCTACACCACCATACACATGTCTTCGAGCAGGTGTTATTCAGCCTACAAATTACAAAATTAAATATGGTTTGGCTGCTTCCACGGGAGAACCCCGTACATATCAGGAGGCCCTCACTGGTCCAAATTGGAAGCAAGCTATGGAGGATGAGTATCAGGCTCTTCAGAGAAATAACACGTGGCATTTAGTTCCCTCACAGCAAGGTAAAAATGTGATTGATTGCAAGTGGGTTTTCAGGATAAAAAGAAGGTCTGATGGTACGATAGATTGATATAAAGCCAGGCTTGTGGCTAAAGGTTTCAAACAGAGGTATGGCATAGATTATGAAGACACTTTCAGTCCTGTTGTTAAGGCTGCTACTATTCGTCTTGTTCTATCTATTGCTGTGTCCAGAGGATGGAGTCTCAGACAGCTAGATGTGCAGAATGCGTTCCTTCATGGTGTTCTGGAAGAGGAAGTATATATGAAGCAACCTCCTGGGTTTGTAGATAAAAACAAACTGTCTCACATATGCAGGCTTGACAGATCTCTTTATGGACTGAAACAAGCTCCCAGAGCATGGTATTCTCGCCTAAGTGCGAAGTTGCAACAACTTGGCTTCACTCCTTCAAAATCTGATAAATCTCTGTTCATTTACAATAAGTCAAATACTTCAATTTTTGTACCTATCTATGTTAATGATATCATTGTCACAAGCTCGTCAAATGAAGCAGTCAAAGCTCTCTTGATCAGATTTGAACTCAGAATTTGCTCTCAAGGATCTAGGTGACTTGCATTTCTTTCTTGGTATTGAGGTTAAGAGAAATAGAGAAGGTGGCCTTCATCTCTCTCAGGAAAAATATGCCACTGACCTTTTGAGCAGAGTTGTCTTACAGGGTTGTAAACCCTCTCCAACACCCTTGTCCAGTTCAGAGAAGCTCTCACTTGCTGAAGGAGAACTCTTGAATCAAGAGGATGGTACTAAGTCCAGAAGTTTGGTAGGTGCACTTCAGTACTTGACTCTCACCAGGCCTGATATTTCCTTTGCAGTAAATAAAGTTTGTCAATACCTTCATGATGATATTTTCTGTTTTAACTTCTTATCTCTATTTCTCTCTGTAAGATCTCTGTACGGTTGTTTGCCAACCGAACCCTCCTGTATCTCTTGAGAGGCTCTCTCTCGCTCGATCAATATAACACAACGTGGGCTCCCTGTTGGGGGTTGAGACGCTTCCATCACGTTTTACAGACACCCGCACACTTTTACTGATGATAGTAAAATAAAAGGTATCATTGAAATTGAGGTGATGTTAATACGACACTACCTTAAAACAAAACATTATCAAGTATGAACAGATCAGGAAAAACTTTAGATCAGTTCACCTCTTCGAATATTTGACACACCATTAGTCTTAACCGCCAAAGGTAATTAGTTATTCGCTAGGCCTAATAGCGCAGCAATTTTGATGACTTCTGATTTACTTTACAGAGAAAAAAAAAACACAGATCCACATGGTACACGCCATCAAGAGGAATGCTATACGAACTTAATGGCACACTTTCACAATTGAACATAATCAAAAAAATAAGAAGCTGCTTATATGATGTATGTACTTACTTTACTCTGGTTAAAGTACATAAGAAGGAATAGGGCAACCCCATAAACCATATCAGACCAGATATTTGCAAATGCTTGTCGGTTTTCTAATCTCCATTCACCCCTCAGCTCTACCCTGTTAAAGTAACAGAGCAGACCCGTTACAGTTAACCAGATAAATTTATCGGGCCGCAAAACGATGTTCCTGACTATCATTTTCACAGAGGAGAAGATGAATGTTCATGTCAAAATTGCAAGGGCACTAATATAAGCAACAACTTGGCAAGAAAGAATAATAGCCTCACGCTTTTTCCCGCAACTCTGACCAGAACTCCTCATCGGAAAGTGGAGGAGATTTACCAATCTCTACTTCAAAACGGAATCTTGCTTTCTCAATATTTAGGTCCTTTATCATCTGAATCTTCTGGCTGCGTCTTACATCAAGCATTTCAGCGGCGAGTGGTACCTTCTCGACATACCTGTTATTGTACAATGACCAGCATAATCGATTCTTTCAACAAAAAAGAAAACAGAGGAAAGGGAAGATATGGAACGCCATAGCAGTAAGATGACTTACCTGTCTAGAAATGGCATCATAACATAGTCATGTACTAGAAGATCCAACACCCATGGAACAACGATCAACAATGCTAGGAATTTGGCCTGCAGAGTACAATTTTCTTGTTAGATCCAGTTCCCCAACATCTGTATGACTTCATCGAAAAGGATCTTGAGCAATGTTGCACGGTAATAAGGTTTGAGTTATTGTTATAGTACTAGGTATAATAGTAGACCGCATTGGAAAGCGGTGCACAATTGGTAGGAAAGATGATGAGAAAATTATATCTTGTAACTAGTGCTAGAAGTACCGATTTCGTCGAAGCGTATAGAAAAACCCGGTCCTCAAACAACATGTCGTTGTAATCTTCATCAATAGAGTCCCTAAAAGCTTCAGCGATGCCCTTGTCCCTCACTATCTCCGTCGGATCATCAGTTATCTGGTCCGACAAGCTCCCACCCCCGCCCCAATCACCATCGCCGGACGTGCTGCCCCAACCTATCCAATCCTCCCATGACCGCCCTTCTGCATTTTCGGCACCCTGCTGGGCTTCCCGCAGGTCGACAATCGCCTCTGCCTTGCTCTTCCACGTCTGAAACTTGTCATCCTCCGACAGGTCTTCGTTGCTAACAACCTGCTGGAGCAATTCATCATCCTCCCTCCAGCCGGCGAGGCTCTCTTCCTCATCGTTCCAATCAGAGAACCACGCCTTCCACCATGGCTGCTGCCTCTTGGAACGCCTCCTCTTCTTGGCAAAACCCACCAGGCGCCTCCCCACCCTTCTCCTCTGGGGACCGACATCGAACATCTTGCATGCGCAAAACCTCCGGTGCCCGATCCTCTCCTCTACGGCGAACCAGATCGCAACGCCGCTAGAGCTGACCACGTAGCAACTCATTAAAGGTCATGCAACGGAGACCACATCTTCCGGGCTACAGAACGGGGGCGGACGCACCTCTGGCAACCATGTGCTCACAGCCTCACAGAATTCCCTTCTTGCCACCCGTTTTCATTGCAAGGTAGCAGTATACACATCAAGAAACCAAGAATTTTCGAACTCCCGGAAGGCCGGAATACAGTCAACCCCTCTTCTTTGCAGAATCCGATTCGCAACAAGCAGGAGCCAGAGAATCGTATAGCACCACGCTGCGGTGACCAGGGATGATGATGCTCTTGCTGGGAGTATTAATTTGGACACGCGCTCCAGAGTGGCGTCCACATATATCTTTGGGTTGGGATGGATAAGGGAGGAACACGACTCAAGGGTAACGGTGGCGCCGCGAAGCAACGCCAATATGCTCCTTCCCGTAGTTTTTTTTTCCTAGCGCAGTACCTGGGCATGGGCAGCAGGGCCGGGGTTGGGCTTTGATTTGCTGCCTGGTGTCATATTTGGATCGGGCTCGGGCTTCAATTTTCAGCCCGAAATTAGCCTAGCCCAGCCCGACCAGCATTAGTTTGTAGCAAATCTGAAGCACCTGAGCGCAATCTCCGTGTCGAGCTGCCATGTAAATTGACTTTCCCTGTAACCCTAGCGCACCTACCACTTTTTCCCGTCATATCTTTCCCCCTCGCTAGGGTTATCGTTCCTCTCGTCGCCGTCGGTGATCGTTGAGACCCGTCTTCCTTCTCCTGCGCTGGGTTGAGTATCCATTTCTGGGCCGATCACGGGGCAGACCCGGACTGCTTCCCCCGTCTTGGTTCGGTCTCCTCACCCTGGGAGATTAGGGTTCTTTATCTTCGCTGGTCGCTAAACCTGGGGAGATCGGTCTATTTTTCGTTCGACAATCTTATGGCGAACCAGGGAGCATCATCGGCTTCGGGATCCAAGGGGAAGGGAAAGCTGGAGGATCTAATGAAGGAGCTGGCCCTCAAGGAAGACGACCTCGATGACGTTGTTTTCGAGGAAGATGACGCCTCGGCAGAGGAGGACCTCCGCTGGATGATCTTGGCCAGAGTCCACATGGACAAAGGGTTTAGCACCTACTGGTTCTTTCACAATATGAGGATGGCCTGGGATCTTGCTAGGCCGGTCAAAATCAAAACCCTGGAGGAGAACCTCTTCCAGATGCAATTCAATTGTCTGAGCGATTGGGAGAGAGTTACCTAAGGGGGTCCCTGGCACTTCAGAGGCAATCCGGTGATTATCGCTCCATATGATGGATACACTAAGCCATCGGAGATAGAGCTATACAAATTTGAGATATGGGTTCACACCATCGACCTTCCAATTGGTTTTTATGGGAAAGTGAAGGCGTTGGCTGCTAAGATTGGCGAGTTTGTGGACTCAGAGCCATCTTCTTTTCATTTTGAAGGTAACTTCTATAGGGTTAGGGTTTGACTTGACGTGAGAAATCCTCTCAAAAAGGCAAACTCGCTGATCCGTGGAGAAAAGAGGGAGATCTTCACGATCAAGTATGAGCGTCTACCCGATTGGTGCTAGGTCTGCGGTATGATGGGACATTAGTTCAAGGAACACAGGGATGGAGTTCACCCCCCCCCCTCAGTGTTGACCTTCAAAAACTTGCGAGCACCTGCGACTACTGCATGGGGCACCCGTCGCTGAAACAGAAACCAGAACCCTAGGTCTCAGGATGTTAGTACCGGTGGCAGCTCGAAGGAGAGAAAGGATGAAGTGCAGGATCAACATGTCATTAATATGGAGGTGTCTGAAGCCAGCCGCAAGCGCTCTTCAGAACAGTCCATGGATCCCATTACCGCAATGGTCACCACTGGGATGGAGCTGGTCTTAGCAACTAAGACAAGCAGGTGTGCAACTCCACTGAGCCCCCCGCCGAAGCAAGATCCCAAGAGATCCCGGACTACTCAGCAGACCGAGAAGTAGGGCAATACAGTGTTGAGGAAGACCCTAGCAGCGGGGAAAAACAATGAAGCAAAATGGGCGCCATGAGTCTTTTGTGCTGGAATTGTTGCGGGATTGGCAATGCCTTGACAATTCAAGAGCTTCGCGAACTCGCACAAAAGTTTCCCCCTAGAGTACTTTGTATTGTAGAAACCCAAATTAGTGGTGCTAGAGCTGAAAATTTAAAGAGTACTCTGGGTTTTGATTATTCTTTTGCTATTGACTCCTCCGGTAGGAGCGGAGGTTTGGCTTTGTTTTGGAATAACGAAATAAAGATAGACAATTTGGGTTACTCATGTTATCATATTGATGTGAAAGTGAGTGATTTAGGTGGTGATCCTTGGAGACTCACCTGCTTCTATGGGGAGGCACAAACCCATGATAACCAACAAGTATAGGGGATCAATTGTAGCCTCTTTCGATAAGTAAGAGTGTTGAATCCAATGAGGAGCTAAAGGTAGAACAAATATTCCCTCAAGTTCTATCGACCACCGATACAACTCTACGCACGCTTAATGTTCGCTTTACCTGGAACAAGTATGAAACTAGAAGTACTTTGTAGGTGTGAAGGGATAGGTTTGTAAGATAATAAAGAACACGTAAATAAAAGATGGGGGTTTTTTAGATAAAGAAACAATTAAATTAGTTTTAGAAGAGAGCTTTTTGTCACGTAACAAAGTTATTTGTCCCTAGGCAATCGATAACTAGACCGGTAATAATTATTCCAATTTTATATCAGGGAGAGGCATAACCTAACATACTTTCTCTACTTGGATCATATGCACTTATGATTGGAACTCTAGAAAGTATCTAAAACTACTAAAGATCATTAAGTTAAAACCCAATCATAGCATTATAAGGTATCAAGTCCTCTTTACTCCCATACGCAACAACCCCCTTACTCGTGTTTAAGCCTCTGTCACTCTAGCAACCCACTATAAGCGAATTATGAACATATTGCAACACCCTACAGCGGGGATCCCTCACTGTTGTGTGACATGGAGAGCACCATAGGACATCACCAATAATAAAACATGCAACTCAAACCAATCACGGTCATCAATCAACCCATAGGACAAAACGGATCTACTCAAACATCATAGGATAGCCATACATCATTGGGAAATAATATATAGCGTTGAGCACCATGTTTAAGTAGAAATTACAGCGGAGAGAAGAGGTGTTACACCACTTCATAGAGGGGGAGAGAGTTGGTGATGACAGCGGCGAAGTTGTTTGTGTAGATCGTCGTCACGATGATGGCCCCAGTGGCGTTCTGGTGCCACCGGGAGAGAGGGAGAGAGCCCCCTCCTTCTTCTTCTTCCTTGGCCTTCCCCCTAGATGGGAGAAGGGTTTACCCTCTGGTCCATGTCCTCCATGGCGGCGGAGGGGCGAGATCCCCTCCGAGATTGGATCTCTCTCTCTCTCTCTCTATGTTTCCTTCTCTTTCTGCGTTCCCAGACTATGGCCTTTCACCGTTTCTTAAATTCCCGGAGATCCATAACTCCGATTGGGCTGAAATTTTAACACGATTTCTATCTGGATATTATATTTCTTGCGGCTAAAGAAGGGCACCAACCACCTTATGGGGTGGCCACAATCCCCCTAGACGCGCCCAGGGTAGGGGCGCGCCTCCAGGACTTGTGGGCCCCTCGGGCATCTTCTCGCGTTGATTCCAATTCCCCAAAGTCACATATATTCCAAAAAATCTTCGTAAGTTTTTATCGCATTTGGACTTCGTTTGGTATGGATATTCTGTGAAACAAAAAACATGCAACAAATAGGAACTGGCACTAGGTACTGGATCAATATGTTAGTCCCAAAAATAGTATAAAAAGTTGCCAAAAGTATATGAAAGTTGTAGAATATTGGCATGAAACAATCAAAAATTATAGATACGACGGAGACGTATTAGCATCCCCAAGCTTAATTCCTTCTCGTCCTTGAGTATGTAAATGATAAAAAAGATAATTTTTGATGTGGAATGCTACCTAGCATAACCTTACCATATAATCTAATCATGGAATGAATATTAAGACACGAGTGATTCAAAGCAATAGTCTATCATTTGACATTAAGACAATAATACTTCAATCATACTAATGAAGCAATCATGTCTTCTCAAAATAACATGGCCAAAGAAAGTTATCCCTAACAAATCATATAGTCTGGCTATGCTCCATCTTCATCACACAAAGTACTTCATCATGCACAACCCCGATGACAAGTCAAGCAATTGTTTCATACTTTTAATGTTCTCAAGCCTTTTCAGCTTTCATGCATGCAATACATGAGCGTGAGCCATGGATATAGCACTATAGGTGGAATGGAATATGATGGTGGAGGTTGTGTGGAGAAGACAAAAAAGGAGAAAGTCTCACATCGACGTGGCTAATCAATGGGGTTATGGAGATGCCCATCAAATGATGTCAATGCGAGGAGTAGGGATTGCCATGCAACGAATGCACTAAGAGCTATAAGTGTATGAAAGCTCAAACTGAAAACTAAGTGGGTGTGCATCCAACTTTCTTGCTCATGAAGACCTCGGGCATTTGAGGAAGCGCATCATCGGAATATACAAGCCAAGTTCTATAATGAAAATTCCCACTAGTACATGAAAGTGATAGCCCAAGACTCTCTATATGAAGAACATGGTGCTACTTTGAAGCACAAGTGTGGTAAAAGGATAGTAGCATTTCCCCTTCTCTCTTTTTCTCTCATCATTTTTTTGGCTCTCTCTTTTTTGGCCTCTTTTTTTCGTCTGAAGTCTCATCCCGATTTGTGGGGGAATCATAGTCTCCGTCATCCTTTCCTCACTGGGACAATGCTCTAATAATGATGATCATCACACTTTTATTTACTTAAAACTCAAACAACTCGATATCTAGAACAAAGTATGACTCTATATGAATGCCTCTGGCAGTGTACCAGGATGTGCAATGATCTAGCATAGCAAAGATATCAAAAAACGGACAAACCATGAAAATATCATGCTAGCTATCTTATGATCATGCAAAGCAATATGACAATGAATGCTCAAGTCATGTATATGATGATGATGTTGGAAATATGCCCTAGAGGCAATAATAAATTGGTTATTATCATATTTCCTTGTTCATGATAATCATTTATTATCCATGCTAGAATTGTATTGATCGGAAACTCAAATACATGTGTGGATACATAGACAACAACGTGTCCCTAGTGAGCCTCTGTCGGAATAGCTCGTTCACCAAAGATGGCTATGGTTTCCTAGTCATGGACATGAGTTGTCATTTGGTAACAGGATCACATCATTAGGAGAATGATGTGATGGACAAGACCAAAACTATGAACGTAGCATATGATCATGTCAAGTTTATGTGACGCCCTCGATTCAATCGTACACTAATCACACACGCAAATGTGTACGATCAAGATCAAGGACTCACGGGAAGGTATCACCACACAACTCCAGACACAAATTAAAATAATACAAGCTCTATATTACAAGCCAGGGGCCTCAAGGGCTCGAATACATAAGCTCGAATACACAAGAGTCAGCGGAAGCAACAATATCTGAGTACAGACATAAGTTAAACAAGTCTGCCTTAAGAAGGTTAGCACAAAAGCAATAACGATCGAAAAGGCAAGGCCTCCTGCTTGGGAGCCTCCTAACTCCTCCAGGCCGTCAGCGGCCGTCACGTAGTAGTAGGCACCCTCGGGGTAGTAGTAGTCATCAGTGGTGTCGTCTGGCTCCTGGGATACGTCATCTGGTCGCAACAATCGGGTATGGGGGAAAAGAGGTAGCAAAGCAACCGTGAGTACTCATCCAAAGTACTCACAAGACTTACATCAGATCTAAACTAAGTATGCATCTGTATCAAAGGAATGGGCTGTATCTGTGGACTAAACTGCAGAATGCCAGAAGAGAAGGGGAAAGCCTAGCCTATCAAAGACTAGCATCTTCAAGCAGCTCCAAGCATCTTGCAGCATCAGAAGAGATAAGAGTGGCATATTATAATATTAGTAAGTATGTTGTAACATTTCCCAGAGATCACTTCCTCGACTCCCTATGAGGAAACAATCCCGGAGCCATCATATCCATTACATGCCTCAACATCCAGTATCCAGTTCTAGTTGTATCGATCGGGATACAACTCCAAGTGTCCGTTACCGTGGACCAGGCTATTCGAATAGATAGAATTCTTCCCTGCAGGGGTGCACCAACTTACCCAACACGCTCGATCAACTCCGGCTGGACACACCATCAGGTCATGACCGGCCTCGGCCGATCAACACACCGCAACCCTACCTAGGCTCGACACAGAGGTCAGCACGGCGGTCTAAATCCTAAGAGCGCAGGGGTCTTGGGCCCATTGCCCTTTGCACCCCTGCATGTTGCGTACGCGGTTCGTGAGCAGACCTAGCTACCTCCTTGTAATGACCCGAGACCGACGCTCCAAACGCCTTCCAATTATTTCGTTGTTGCCGTGTGTTTATTTCTTTGTTGCATTCATCGTGTCATCATGAGCATTGCATCCACATGTTTTCATAAAACTCGTAGTAATTCGTGATTGCCGCTTCTCCCTTTGTCTTCGTTGACCTTTTTTTAGGCCTCTTTGTCTTTGTCGACCTCTCCCAGACCCCTCACGCGTGTCCAAAACTTCCCCGAACCCGAACCGGGCTATCGTTACCGATGGGTCCGAATCATCCCCGAACATCCGTAAAGCATCTTCGGTTTCATATTTGAATTTCCCTATCCCATTGATCTGGAGCCATCCGATGAAGATTAGACGCCCCTAAAACCCCCTCTGTTTTCTGCCCTGCCTATTTAAACAACAACCTCATGCCAAATTTGACCCAACCCTAGAATCCAAGGGATTTGTCCCTGCCGCTGCCGCACTCACCTCTCTTCCTCGGGATCTTCCTCGATCCACCCGCAGCCAACCAGCCTCCTCCTCTCACTTTGGGATCCCTCTGCCTGCACTCTCAGCCACCATCCAACCACCGGCTGGTGTTTGATCCAGTTTGGATCGAGGCCACAGCCTCGCGCGCTCGATCCCCAAGATGCCTCCTCTGCCTCGTTCCCGAAGCCGTTGGTACAGAGCTCCCCCTGCCTCGATAGCCTCTCGTGCCAGAGACCTCTGCTCCCGCGCGTCTCCTACCCTCCTCGAGCCTCCTCGCCGGAGTAGCAGCAACCACCAGCAGGTCACCAGCGTCGTGCCCGTTGCCTCTCCTTCCATCCCCTCATTCCTCTAGATCTCTCCCCCCTCACTTTTCTCTCTCTTTTATCTATCCCATAGGAGTTCCCATCCATGGCGCCAGGAGAAGAGCGCCCCGACCACCTCGTCACCAGCTCGCCGGAGCCACCCGCTGGTGAGCTCCTTTGCGCCGCCTTCGGCCCCTTTCTTTTCCTCATGTCGCACCGCCGCTGACTTCTCCGCCTCACCGTCATTTTGCTGTAGGAGTCGAGGTCATCACCTCCTCAGTTCGTCGGCCGCCTCACGAGCTCACCTCCGTCGTCGTTCCCAGCCTCTACCTCTCATCGCCGCCGGTCAGCCAGGCCCCCTCGCGGTCTCCCCTTTTTCTTTCTGTCTTCGTCCCTGTCTCTGAAGCTCTCTGTCTTTTGAACAGAGGACGTGCACAGCCGCCTCCTTCAGTTTGTCGCGCCGCCACCTAGTTCGCCAGATCCGCTACCTACCGGCCCCTTCTCCGCCTGGAGCTTCGTCACCTGCACCCGTGCCCAGGTCTGGTCATCCCCGCTGCCAAGCTCTGCGTCCCTGCAGTCCCGCGCCACCGCTGCTTCCTGTCGAGCGAGCAGAGGACTGTGTCGTCCCTGCCTCGCCCGCTCTTGGGCCCCCTTCGTCAGCGGCTTGTTCGATCCCCTACATCGTTCGATCCAAGTCAGCAGCACACGCGCATCAGGGATAGACATGATGATCCTTGAGCAATTCGCGATGTTTGACACCGTGAAAGTAGAAATCAAGTAGGAGCATCAATTGTTGATGGTTAGTAAAACCACTAGTTTCAAGAAGGGCAAGGGAAAGAAGGGATACTTCATGAAACGACAAATCAGTTGCTGCTCTAGTGAAGAAACCCAAGGTTGAACCCAAACACGAGACTAAGTGCTTCTATAATGAGGGGAACGGTCACTGAAGCAGAACTACCCTAGATACTTGGTAGATGAGAAGGCTGGCAAGGTCGACAGAAGTATTTTGGGTATACGTCATATTATTGTGTACTTTACTAGTACTCCTAGTAGCACCGAGGTAATAAATACCGGTTCGGTTGCTAAGCGTTAGTAACTCGAAATAAAAGGCTGCGGAGACTAGCTAAAGGTAAGATGACGATATGTGTTGGAAGTGTTTCCAAGGTTGATGTGATCAAACATCGCACGCTCCCTCTACCATCGGGATTGGTGTTAAACCGAAATAATTGTTATTTGGTGTTTGCGTTGAGCATAGACATGATTGGATTATGTTTATCACCACACGGTTATTCATTTAAGGAGAATAATGGTTACTCTGTTTATTTGAATAATACCTTCAATGGTCTTGCACCTAAAATGAATGGTTTATTGAATCTCGATCGTAGTGATACACATGTTCATGCCAAAAGATGTAAGATAGTAATGATAGTACCACGTACTTGTGGCACTGCCATTTGAGTCTTGTTGGTATAAAATGCATGAAGAAGCTCCATGTTGATGGATCTTTGGACTCACTCGTTTTTCAAAAGATTGAGACATGCGAACCATGTCTATTGGTAGATATGCATGAAGAAACTCCATGCAGATGGATCGTTTGGACTCACTTGATTTTGAATCACTTGAGACATGCAAATCATACCACATGGGCAAGATGACTGAAAGGCCTCATTTTCAGTAAGATGGAATAAGAAAGCAACTTGTTGGAAGTAATACATTTTGATGTGTGCAGTCCAATGAGTGCCGAGGCACGCAGTGGATATCGTTATGTTCTTACTTCACAAATGATTTGAGTAGATGTTGAGTATATTTACTTGATGAAACACAAGTCTGAATTATTGAAAGGTTTAAGTAATTTTAGAGTGAAGTTGAAGATCGTCGTGACAAGATGATAAATGTCTATGATATGATCATAGAGATGAATATCTGAGTTACGAGTTTGGCACACAATTGAGACATTGTGGAAATTGTTTCACAACTAATACCGCCTGGACCACCATAGTGTGATGGTGTGTCCGAACATCACAACTACACCCTATTGGATATGGTGCATACCATGATGTCTCTTATCGAATTACCACTATCGTTTATGGGTTAGGCATTAGAGACAACCGCACTCACTTTAAATAGGGCACCACACAATTCTGTTGAGACGACACCGTATGAACTATGGTTTAGAAAAACCTAAGATGTCGTTTCTTAAAAGTTTGGGGCTGCGACGCTTATGTGAAAAAGTTTTAGGCTAATAAGCTCGAACCCAAAGCGGATAAATGCATCTTCATAGAACACCCAAAACAGTTGGGTATACCTCCTATTTCAGATCCGGAAGCAAAAGTGATTGTTTCTAGAAACAGGTCCTTTCTCGAGGAAAAGTTTCTCTCAAAAGAACTGAGTGGGAGGATGATGGAGACTTGATGACGTTATTGAACCATCACTTCAACTAGTATGTAGCAGGGCACATGAAGTTGTTCCTGTGGCACCTACACCAATTGAAGTGGAAGCTTATGATAGTGATCACGAAACTTCGGATCAAGTCACTACCAAACCTCATAGGTCGACAAGGATGCATACTACTTCAGAGTGGTGCGTAATCCTGTCTTGGAAGTCATGTTGCTAGACAACAATGAACCTACGAGCTATGGAGAAGTGATGGTGGGCCCAGATTCCGAAGAATGGCTCGAGGCCATAAAATCCGAGAGAGGATCCATGTATAAAAGAAGTATAGACTTTGAAAGAACTACTTGATGGTCGTAAGGCTGTTGGGTGCAGATGGATTTTAAAAGGAAGACGGACAATGATGGTAAGTGTCACCATTAAGAAAGCTCGACTTGTCGTTAAGATGTTTCCCAACAAGTTCAAGGAGTTGACTACGATGAGACTTTCTCACTCATAGCGATGCTAAGAGTTTGTTGGAATTATGTTAGCAGTTACTGCATTATTTATGAAATCTTGCAGATAGGATGTCAAAACATTGTTTCCTCGACGATTTTCTTGAGGAAAGGTTGTATGTGATACAACCAGAAGGTTTTGTCAATCCTGAAAGATGCTAACAAGTATGCAAAGCTCTAGCAATCCTTCTAAGGACTGGAGTAAGCATCTCGGAGTTGGAATGTACACTTTTGATGAGATGATCAAAGATTTTGGGTTTATACAAAGTTTATGAGAAACTTGTATTTCCAAAGAAGTGAGTGGGAGCACTATAGATTTTTGATGAGTACATGTTGTTAACATATTGTTGATCAGAAATGATGTAGAATTTTTGGAAAGCATACAGGGTTATTTGAAAAGTGTTTTTCAATGGAAAACCTGGATTAAGCTACTTTAACATTGAGCATCAAGATCTATAAGGATAGATCAAAATGCTTAATAGTACTTTCGAATGAATACATACTGTGACAAGATTTTGAAGGAGTTCAAAATAGATCAGCAAAGAAGGAGTTCTTAGCTGTGTTACAAGGTGTGAATATTGAGTAAGACTCAAGACCTGACCACGACAGAAGAGAGAGAAAGGACGAAGGTCGTCCCCTATGCTTTAGACGTAGGCTCTACAGTATGCTATGCTGTGTACTGCACCTGAAGTGTGCTTTGCCATGAGTCAGTCAAGGGGTACAAGAATGATCCAGGAATGGATCACACGACAGCGGTCGAACTTATCCTTAGTAACTATTGGACTAATGAATTTTCTCGATTATGGAGGTGGTAAAAGAGTTCGTCGTAAAGGGTTACGTCGATGCAAACTTTGACACTAATCCGGATGACTCTGAGTAGTAAACTGGATTCGTATAGTAGAACAGTTATTTGGAATAGCTCCAAGTAGCGCGTGGTAGCTGCATCGACAAGATGACATAGAGATTTGTAAAGCACACATGGATCTGAAAGGTTCAGACTCATTGACTAATAAACCTCTCTCACAAGCAAGATATGAACAAACCCCATGGGTGTTGGATTCATTGCAATCACATAGTGATGTGAACTAGATTATTGACTCTAGTGCAAGTGGGACACTGTTGGAAATATGCCCTAGAGGCAATAATAAAATGGTTATTATTGTATTTCCTTGTTCATGATAATTTTCTATTGTTCATGCTATAATTGTATTAACCGGAAACGATAATACATGTGTGAATACATAGACCACAACATGTCCCTAGTAAGCCTCTAGTTGACTAGCTCGTTGATCAATAGATGGTCATGGTTTCCTGACCATGGACATTGGATGTCATTGATAACGGGATCACATCATTAGGAGAATGATGTGATGGACAAGACCCAATCCTAAGCCTAGCACAAGATCGTATAGTTTGTCTGCTAAAGCTTTTCTAATGTCAAGTATCATTTCCTTAGACCATGAGATTGTGCAACTCCCGGATACCGTAGTAATGCTTTGGGTGTACCAAACGCCAGAACGTAACTGGGTGGCTATAAAGGTGCACTACGGGTATGTCCTAAAGTGTCTGTTGGGTTGGCACGAATCGAGACTGGGATTTGTCACTCCGTGTAAACGGAGAGGTATCTCTGGGCCCACTCGGTAGGACATCATCATAATGTGCACAATGTGATCAAGGAGTTGATCACGGGATGATGTGTTACGGAACGAGTAAAGAGACTTGCCGGTAACGAGATTGAACAAGGTATCGGGATACCGACGATCGAATCTCGGGCAAGTACTATACCGGTAGACAAATGGAATTATATACGGGATTGACTGAATCCTTGACATCGTGGTTCATCCGATGAGATCATCGTGGAACATGTGGGAGCCAACATGGGTATCCAGATCCCGCTGTTGGTTATTGACCAGAGAGATGTCTCGGTCATGTCTGCATTATTCCCGAGCCCGTAGGGTCTACACACTTAAGGTTCGATGACACTAGGGTTATAGGGAAAGTATGTACGCGGTTACCGAATGTTGTCCGGAGTCCCGGATGAGATCCCGGATGTCACGAGGAGTTCCGAAATGGTCTGGAGGTAAAGATTTATATATGGGAAGTCCCGTTTTGGTCACTGGAAAAGTTTCGGGTGCTATCGGTAACGTACCGGGACCACCGGGAGGGTCCCGGGGGTCCACCAGGTGGGGCCACCAGCCCCAGAAGGCTGCGTGGGCCAAGTGTGGGAGGGGACCAGCCCCAGGTGGGCTGGTGCACCCCCCCACCAAGGCCCAAGGCGCATGGAGAGTGGGAAGGGGGCAAACCCTAGGTCCAGATGGGCCTTAAGGCCCACCATAGGGCGCCCCCTCCTCTCCCCTTTGGCCGCCACCCTAGATGGCATCTAGGGCTGCCGCCCCCCTAGGGAGGGAACCCTAGAAGGGGGCGCAACCCCTCCCCTCCCCCTATATATACTTGAGGTATTGGGGTCTGCCCAACACATGATTTGATCTCCCTCTTGGCGCAGCCCTACCTCTCTCCCTCCTCGTCTCTCGTAGTGCTTGGTGAAGCCCTGCTGGAGTCCCGCGCTCCTCCACCATCACCACGCCATCGTGCTGCTGCTGGACGGAGTCTTCTCCAACCTCTCCCTCTCTCCTTGCTGGATCAAGGCGCGGGAGACGTCACCGGGCTGTACGTGTGTTCAACGCGGAGGCGCCGTTGTTCGGCGCTTAGATCGGAATCGACCACGATCTGAATCACTGCGTGTACGACTCCACCAACCGCGTTCTTGTAATGCTTTCGCTTAGCGATCTACAAGGGTATGTAGATGCACTCCCCTTCCCCTCCTTGCTAGATTACTCCATAGATTGATCTTGGTGATGCGTAGAAAATTTTAAATTTCTTCTACGATCCCCAACACTTAGTCGCTTGCTGCAACCTCACCACTTATCCATTCCATACCCATTAAGCTTTGATAGTCTTGATACCCATGGTAATGGGATTGCTGAGTCCTCATGGCTCACAGATTACTACAACAACAGTTGTAGGTACATGTAATGTGATGTTCATGACGTGAGAGCGATGCTTGCTTGTTTGGAGTTCTTCTTCTTCGATCAAGGGATATAGGTTCCTGGTCGGGAGCCTATGCTAGCAGGGTGGATGTCGTTCTTATTTTTTCATTTGCGTTCATCCGTAGCTGGATCCTACTCTTCTAGATGATGATTGCTATGTATTGATGAACTGTTGTATTCATGTTGTAGCTTGTGGCTAGTGTAAGCCTTTATCTTGTATTCTTATCTATTCAGTACATGATATGTTGTAATGATACCCACCTTGCTATGCACTCGAAATGCGATTGTGCCCTGATCATGAGTTCATCACATGATTGGGATAGAATCGCATCTTGGGCACTACAAGTTGGTATCAGAGCCTTACTGATCTTAGGAGCCCCCTTGATTGATCGAATGTAGGATCGAAAGTATGTCTAGAGGGGGGGGGGGTGACTAGACTACTTGACCAAATAAAAACTTATCCTTTTTCTCAATTTTAGTTCTTGATAGATTTTAGCAACTTTGGACAAGTCAAGCAATCTTAACACAATTCAAGCAAGCATGCAAAGAGTATATGAGCAGCAGAAAGTAAAGCATGCAACTTGCAAGAATATAAAGGGAAGGGTTTGGAGGATTCAAACGCAATAGGAGACACGGAAGTTTTTGTCATGGTTCCGATAGGTGCTGCTATCATACATCCACGTTGATGGAGACTGCAACCCACGAAGGGTAACGGCTGCGTGAGTCCACGGAGGGCTCCAACCACAAAGGGTCCACAGAGAAGCAACCTTGTCTATCCCACCATGGCCGTCGCCCACGAAGGACTTGCCTCACTAGCGGTAGATCTTCACGAAGTAGGCGATCTCCTTTCCTTTACAAACTCCTTGGTTCAACTCCACAATCTTGTCGGAGGCTCCCAAGTGACACCTAGCCAATCTAGGAGACACCACTCTCCAAGAAGTAACAAATGGTGTCTTGATGATGAACTCCTTGCTCTTGTGCTTCAAATGATAGTCTCTCCAACACTCAACTCTCTCTTTCTCACAAGATATGGATTTGGTGGAAAGAGGATTTGAGTGGAAAGCAGCTTGGGGAAGGCTAGAGATCAAGATTCATATGGTAAGAATGGAATATCTTGGCCTCAACACAAGTGTAGGTGGTTCTCTCTCAGAAAAACTAAGTTGGAAGTGTAGGTTTGTTCTGATGGCTCTCTCCACGAATGAAGAGGTGGTGGAGGGGTATATATAGCCTCCACACAAAATCTAACCGTTACACACAACTTGCCAATCTCGGTGGGACCGAATTGACAAACTCGGTCGGACCGATTCAGCAAAGCTAGTGACCATTAGGAGTTTCGGTGGGACCGACATGCAACTCGGTAGGACCGATATGATTAGGGTTAGGGCATAATGTAATCTTGGTGAGATCGATTACACAAACTCGGTGAGACCGATTTTGGTAATAAGCTAACCAGAGAGTTGGTCAGGTAAACTCGGTGGGACCGATTCGCTCATTTCGGTGAGACCGAAATGTTACAAAAGGGAAATAGGGAGTTTACATTGCAATCTCGGCGGGACCGATCGCTCATCTTGGTGGGACCGAAATGTTACGAAGGGAAATAGAGAGATTACAATCCTATCTCGGTGAGATTGAGATCCCTATCGGTGAGACCGATTTGCCTAGGGTTTGTGGCAGTGGCTATGACATTTAAACTCGGTGGCGCCGGAGAGAAAGAATCGGTGGGGCCGAGTTTGACTTTTGGTTTAGGTCATATGTGGATGTGAGAAAGTAGTTGAGGGCTTTGGAGCATATCACTAAGCATTTTGAGCAAGAGCCTCATTAAGCAACATCTCATCCCTCCTTGATAGTATTGGCTTTTCCTATAGACTCAATGTGATCTTGGATCACTAAAATAGAAAATGTAGTGTCTTGAGCTTGAGCTTGATCCAATCCTTTTGTCCTTAGCATTTTGAGGGGTCCACTTTTCTCATCCATGCCATGCCAATCATTGAGCTTTCCTGAGATATTAATCTTGAAATAGCATTAGCTCAATGAGCTATATGTTGTTAGGAATTACCAAAACCACCTAGGGATAGTTGCACTTTCAATCTCCCCCTTTTTGGTAATTGATGACAACATATAGATCAAAGCTTCGACAAATGATAATAAGAGTGAAAAACATTGTCGCTTTGAGAAGTATGTGAAAAGCAAGAGCTCCCCCCCCCCCTAAATTTGTGCATAGTTTAAGATTTGCTTTGGACTGCAAATGCACAATGAGTTAGGATCATGGGTTACTCTTCCATGTCACATACATCTTGGTGGAGCGCTCAAAATGATAATAATGAAATACATGCACTCATCACCAAGCAAAGTGAATGATCATATGGGGATATAAAAGGATAATGTCATCCAATAAGCATTAAGGTAGCATATGATCAAACACATGATCATCCAAGTATCACACAAAAGCATAAAGTATCTCAAACAAGAAAATAAACAAAGTTCAACCACCAAACAATAAGAGAGAATAAAAAGCAACACTCTCTCTGGAAGCCTATGATCTATACATTTTCTCCCCCTTTTGCAACAAGTTACCGAAAAGTTCATAAAAAATGCATAGTGCTAGATCGACTCTCAGGCTTGGTCTTCAGGTGGTGGTGTAGATAAAACTCCAAGGACGAAGGCATCAGTTGATGTAGATGGAGCTGGTGGAGTGGGTGCTGGAGCTGGTGGCACTGAAGCTGTAGCTGGTGCAGATGAAGTTGCTCTGGTGTCTTTAACAGGCACTGCAGCAGATCTCTGTCCTCTGGGCACTCTAGCAAAAGCATCAGTGGTAGACTTGCCCTTCTTATCCTGCACTTCATCCTGAAGTTGCTCAACAACTGACTGGATCTCAGTGACCTTCACATCTAAATCATAGAACTTTTGCTCCATGATCCTCTCCAAGCTCTCCTGGTTTTGAGTCAGGGTGGCCAATCCCTTCTCAATCCTCAAAGTGGAGGAAATCAAGTAGCCAAGCTGATCTTGCTTGCTCTTCAGAAGATACTGAGATGCCTCATCAATGGTTGGCATCTTTGCAGCCTTTTCAGTCCTTGCCTTCTCCCTCTTTGCTTGTGCTTGCACAGAAGATAGTTCATTCTCATCCATCACCATAGTGTTGTCCCCAAAGTCTGGGTAGATGGGCATGTGTTCCTTGTCCAAGAGATATGTGCCAGTGCCCATCTTGGAGTTGATTAGCTCCTGGATCTGTGGGGGCATACCCACAACTTCTCTTCTGATCTCTAGCTATTCTCTTTATGGTTTCCACAATTAGGCTCATGACTTTGAACTTTTGAGGCACATCAAATATGTGAAGCAGGTTAATTGCATGGCCTCTGATCATCTTGTGATCACCTGAATTTGGCAAGAGAGTGTGCCTGAGGATCCAGTTGATTGTTGGCAAGCCTGACAAAAGGTAATGTACTGATCCAAACTTGTGTGTCTCAAGAGCAGCATCTGGGATCTCTTTGTACATATGTGCCATGGTGTTGTGATCCTTCTTCTTCTTGGCATAGACATCCAAGTCATCTTCATTCTCCTTAGGAGCATTGATCAATTTTGCCCATTCTTCAACCGTTGACTGGTACCTAGTACCTTCAGACATCCAGACAATCCTTCCATCTGGGTAGAAATGAGTTGTGGAGTAGAACTGCATAATAAGCTTATCATTCCACTTTGTGAGCTTCTGAGCCACAAACTCATCGACTCGACATGCCTTGAAGCTGTCATATACACCAGGGAAGTGATCCTCATTTTCCTCAATGAATTTCCAATCAACCCATCTCATGTCACACACTATGGGCTTCTTGTCAAGTAAAATAGTCTCATAGAAGTCCTGATGTTCCTTTGTATGGAACCTGTAGTCCACAACAGTCCTTCTCCTGGTGGCATATGGATCAGACTCTCTCCATAGCCTTAATCCTGAATCCTTCCTGGTTTTCATATTCTCTGCAACTGGGTGTGCATCATTGTGATCTGGAATTTTGGGCTTCAACTTCCTCAACACAACATAATCATCTTCTTCTTCAGCAGCTTGAGGCACCGAGCATTGTTCTTCTCCTCAGCAGGGATGTTCCTGGTGCTCCTCTTGGGTTTTGGCTTTGGAGCTGGAGCGGCAGTCTTAGGAGCAGTTTTGGGCTTAGATGGAGCAGCCCCTGCCCTTATAGCATCTCCCATAAGCTTTTGAGCTTTGGGTGCTGGTGCTGCATCCTCTTCCTCTTCCTCTTCTTCAAAATCTCTCATTATTGAAGATCTGCCAAGCACTCTGGCAGTGGTCTTCTTGACCCTTCCCTTCCTTTTCTTCTCTGCCACAACCTGTTCTTTGGGTGCAGATCCCAAAGTCTCTTGAGTGGATGTTCTGGCCTTTGACATGGGAACTCTCTTGGCAGGAACCTTTTGCTTCATTCCTGGCTTAGTGGCAGCAGTTGTGCCATATTCCTTTTTCAGAACTTTCCTCTTTGAGGTGGCCTCTTCCTCAACATCCACATAGTCCTCATCCTCAGAATCTGAGGTTATCTTCTTTTTGGTCCTAGTGGCTGCCTTAGACAAGTTGCCGGGTGTATTTCAGCTTCCCTCATCAAAGATGCTAGAGGGACTAGTGCCCTCACTCATGTTAACTTGCTCCTCAGACTTGTTCTGACTGTCACTCTGATCTGACATGATGCAAACACTGACAGCAGACCCTGTGAATAGATTATAGATGAGATAGATTGGATGAGCATCACAAAGTACAGAGGTTTTTGCAAAAGAATGAGTCAAAAACTTAGTTTTAGTTTTCCACAAAAAGCATTTCGGATCTACCGATTTGAAAACTCGGTGATACCGAAGCAGCTTTTGGAACCTAAACTAGTGAACTCGGTCAGACCGAGTCACAGTTCGGTGGCACCGAGACTGCTAGGGTTTCACAAAGTATTGAACTCGGTCACACCGATTTGCAATTCTCGATCAGACCGAGAATCACATGTGCAATGGCCTTAGCCAAATCGGTGGAACCGATTCCAACAACTCGGTTGGTCCGAGATGATTTCGGCGGAAACCTAACCCTAAATTTTCAATCCACGACTAAACTACGGAGTGATTTAGCTGGATAGAGTGACCTCAATTGTGGCAAGATACATGGCAAAACAATGTGCTAGGAATCAGAGAGGGATTGGCACAACAATCAAGTCCATACCCTAAGTGCGGCGATGGACCTACTACGGCGGCAACGGCGGAGACGATTTCCGTTGACGACGGCGGACACCAGCGGCGGGAGGCAGCTGGCGATGAGGAGGACGATCCGGAGACCTAGGGAGGTTGAGCAGGCTGAGCGCGGGCGAAGAGGTTCGGAAATTTTTCCAAATTTTGGCCCAGGGATATATATAGCCTGACCCTGTCGGTGTGACCGAGTGGAACAACTCGGTGGCACCGAGATGCATAACTGCAAGCAGTTACTGCAACTCGGCGTGACCGAAATGTTCAAATCAGTTGCACCGAGATTGAAAACCTAGACCGACTTAGTGATCTCGGTATGACCGAAATGGATGAATCAGTCAGACCGAAACGCACAAAGAAGTTTTGGAAGTTTAAGTCTATGACGAATCGGGGACTCCGAGTGCTCCTCACACAGAGTGGTTCGAATCTGACTTGATCAAACTTTGTGATGTAGCATGAATAGAGTTTGAGACAAGAAAAGCATAGATAGCTAGAGAAGGTTCTTAGGCATTCTTGTCCATCCACTTGGCAAAAGAAAAAGGAACCAAACAATCAAAACAATAAGTGGATGTCCTCGAATGAGTAAATTATGCAACCAACATGCTCACACAATAAAATAGCAAATGAAATATGTGGCAAAGCATGCACAACCAATTCTAGCATCTATCAAGCAATTGGCGATGACTAGGTCATCTATATATGAGTATATTGACTTAGGAGTCAAATGAGAACATTTGATCATAGGTCATACTCATTTTTTAAGCACAAATGGGGTTACCACTTCTACATAAAGCGTTGTTGTGTTCACACCATTAGAGTTTCTTTAGCTCAATTTTAGAGTAAAGCTCCCCCTAGATGTGAAATCCCCCCTAAGAGGGATGAACTAACCTTGGGTTTTGTCGATGATGACTTCATGTAGATGTTGAAGATGTGGATGCTCAATGTTGATGTAGATCATTTGGAGCAATCCTTTGGAGTGAGTTGCACTTTCAATACCTACATGGGTTAGTCCCACAAGGAACAAACAAGGATATCCATAGACATAGAGTGATGCACACACAAGATGATGTCTATGAAAGCATTAGGTTACCTTGTCCTTTGTCTTACCAACAAGAGGGTTTGTGACTCCTTGAACTAGTGCAAGGTGTGGAAGTTGATTGCACTTGTTCTTGCCAAAATGATAAGAGTGAAGTATGTTGGCGGAGTCACCCTCAGGAACTCTCTAGTTCTTCTTCTTCGGGATCCACATCATCTTGATGGGAATCCTTGGAGTTGTAGTCGTACTTGATGAAGTAGAACTTGATGTAGTCTTGGGAACCCACTTGACTAAGGCCTTGGGTGCTTCTTCAAAAGCATCAATTTCCTCTTGAAGCTTATCCTTGCCTTTTTGCTTGTGGTCCTGTGGTGGAAGATCATCTTGAGCTTGTGTCCCTTTGAAGGAAGTAGGATCATACTTCTCTTGTTGAGGAACAAACTTCGTCTTGGGGTATTGATCTTCTTCCCACTCAACTCCATTGGCATTGAACTTTCGTTCGAAACCAACACCTTGGTTCTTCCGGTGTCTTCCTTGCTTGCGTACAATTTCCTCGAATTGCTTACTCCCGGCAAGGCTCTTGTAAACACCTTTCTCTATAATTCCCTTCAATAAGCTATTTTCTTGCTCAAGTGTAACTTGGCTAAGAGAATCATTAGTGGAATCAAGAGAACTACTAGAAGCAACAACATTGGATTTAACATGATTATTGTTACTACTAGAGGAAGAATCTTTCTTGTTCTTGTTACTAGACTTGACTTGAGGCATGTAAGTGGATAAGAGTAAAAGCTTAGCAATATAAGAAGAAATTTTCTTGCGAAGATCATCATTGATTGCCTTTAAGAACTCATGCTCTTGCTCAAGGTTGAGCTTTTCAAAACGTAATTTCTCATGAATCCTTAAAAGTTCTCGATGATCTCCTAAGAAAGTTTCATGAGCTAACTTAAGAGTGTTTAGTTCTTTAGTTAGAAACTCAATCTTCTTCTTATCATTGTCATTCGTTTTATCTTGATTAGCATGATTAATTGACGTTTAATCATAGTATTCATCACTAGGGTTGTCAACAAGTAAATCATCATCACCTACAAGTCATCTTCATCACTATTGAAATCAACATACTCAGGGTGTGATACCTTTGGGACTTTAGCCATGAAGCATCTTCCAAGTCCTTCATTTGGTGAATCAAATATGGCGTAGGAGTTGGTTGACACAAGTGCTTGACTAGCAACACCTTCATTTTGAGTATATTCGAAGTCGGAGTGATAGCTTCTCTCGGAGTGATTGTCGGAGTCGGAGCCGGATACCCATTCACCAACGTGAGCTTGATGTCTTCGTTTTGTGTAGCTCCTTGATGACTTGTCCTTCCTTTCCTAATCCTTGCTTCTCCGGGATGTTCTTCGTTCATAACGATCATCTCTACTCCTTCTCTCTCTTGATGGTGATTCTTCTCTTCTACTTCTTCTTTTTGGAGAATCTTCTCTTATCTTGTAGGGTGCCGTACACTCACTGGAATAGTGTCCAGGTCTTCCACAATTGTAGCAATTGCGCTCTCGACTAGAAGATCTTTTGTCATTGTAGGACCTTGACTTGGAACTTCTCTCTTTGCTTCAACTCTTGTAGAACTTGTTGAAGTTCTTCACCATTAGGCTCAATTCTTCATTGAAGGTTTGTTTCTCACTTGATGATGTGGGAGCTTCACATGAGGCTTTGTAAGAACCACTTGACTTGTTATGGAGCTCCTCCTTTGTAACACCCTCAATGCGACTATATCTCCCACGTGTCGAGGCACGACTTAGAGGCATAATCGCATTGAAGGCATATATCGCAAGTTAGGAAATCTTCACAACATTCCATGTAATATAGATAATAAAAGGGGAGATAACATAGGTTGGCTTACACTCGCCACGTCAATCAAGTACATAAATAACATTACATCATCCAAACACTCATGGCCCGACTACGTCGCCAAAATAAAAGAGAACCCAACATGCGACACGGTCCCGATCACCCCCAACTGGGCACCACTACTGATCATCAGGAAAGGAAACATAGTAACGTTGAGAGTCCTCGTCGAACTCCCACTTGAGATCGAGCGCGTCACCTGGAGCGGAATCATCAGGCCCTGCATCTGGTGTAATAGTAATCTGTGAGCCACAGGGACTCAGCAATCTCGCACCCTCGCGATCAAGACTATTTATGCTTATAGGTAGGGCAAGGTAAATAATATAAGTGGAGCTGCAGCAAGCGACTGGCAAGTGAGGTGGCTAACTTATTCGCAAAAGAGAGCAGAAGAGGAGGCAAAGCGCGAGCGAGAAACTAGAGAGCAACCTGCGCAAAACATTACTCCAACACCGTGTCCACTTCCCGGACTCCGCCGAGAAGAGGCCATCATGGTAACACACTCAGTTGATTCATTTTAGTTAAGTTAAGGTTCAAGTTATCTACAACCGGACATTAACAAATTCCCATCTGCCCATAACCGCGGGCACGGCTTTCAAAAGTTCAAATCCTTGCAGGGGAGTCCCAACTTAGCCCATGACAAGCTCTCACGGTCAACGAAGGAATAGACCTCCTCCCAAGACGTTCCGATCAGACTCGGTATCTCGGTTCTACAAGACACTTCGACAGGTTAAAACAAGACCAGAAACACCGCCCGAATGTGCTGACAAATCCCGATAGGAGCTGCACATATCTCGTTCTCAGGGCACACTCAGATGAGCGCTCCATACAACTAAAACCAAACCTCGAGTTTCCCCGAAGGGGCGCTGTACAAGACTCTAGTTTGGACCAACACTCAGAGGAGCACTGACCCAGGGGGGGCTAAAATAAGATGACCCTCGGGCTCCGGAAACCCAAGGGAAAAAGAGGCTAGGTGGCAAATGGTAAAACCAAGGTTGGGCATTGCTGGAAAAGCTTTAATCAAGGCGAACTATCAAGGGGTTCCCATTATAAACCAACCGCGTAAGGAACGCAAAATCCGGGAACATAACACCAATATGACGGAAACTAGGGCGGCAGGAGTGGAACAAAACACTAGGCGTGAGGCCGTCCTTCCACCCTTTACCAAGTATATAGATGCATTAAGATAACAACATAATTTAATGATATCCCAACAAGTAAATAAATGTTCCAACAAGGAACGGCCTCCAAACTTCACCTGCAACTAGCAATGCTATAAGAGGGGCTGAGCAAAGCGGTAACATAGCCAATCAACGGTTTGCTAGGACATGGTGGGTTAGAGGTTTGACATGGCAATTTGGGAGGCTTGAAAGCAAATGGTAGGCATCGTAGCATTGGCATAGCAAAAGAGCGAGCAATCTAGCATAGCAAAGATAGTAGTGATTTCGAGGGTATGATCATCTTGCCTGCACAGTTGTCAGAGTTGACTGGATCCTCGAAAGCAAACTCAACGGGCTCCTCGTTAGTGAACTCGTTTCCCGGCTCTACCCAAACAAGACAAACAAGCAACAAGGACACAATCAACCACGTGCAAGGATCAACCCACATGATGCAAAGATGGTATGCTATGCGGGATGCGATGCGGGATGCATATGCAAGATGTGACAAGGAATGCATGAATCTGGCCTCAACTTGGAAATCCAAGTGTGCCACTGGAAAGATGAGATGAAATCGCTTGAAAACGATATAAAGAACGCCGGAATCGGAGTTACGGTTTGGAAATGGCAAGCAATTCAAATATGACACCGGTCTGCGATTTACAGCAAGTAGCCATCTAAATGCAATGAGATGAATATGCTACAGCACCCAAACAAGACAACAAAATACATGGCAGGGATGCATTCAAGATGCTTAACAAAAGTCTAGTACTGAGCTACGGCCAATTCATCCATTAACAGGTTCAAACAAGCATGGCAAAAATGCATATGGCAAACAGATTTCAGACTTAGTGAAATTAACACTTGTCTGGAATTTCAGATCAGGTAGCACACTTCGGAGCAACAAAACTACATGCTACAGGAACTGAACATGTCAAAGTAGAGCATGGCATGGAGCTACTCAAGGAGCTTAACAAAAGTCCCTTAGTGACCTTGAGCTAAAAGGGATCAGAAAATACAATTGCAAGCATGTGAACATGGCAAAAACATAATCAGTTCTCAGACTTAGTGAAAACTGGAGCATGCTGAAAACAGATATCAAGTAGGCATGTTTACGAGCTCGATGCACTCACTACGGTGCAAGTCATGTTAAGCTAAGCATACATCTATCAAGAACACATAAAATACAGGCTATACAGAGCAAGAACAAAAGCATAGCATGCACGGATCAACTACAACAACATCGGCAAAATTGCAAACAAGTTAACAATCTGCCCAGATTCACAAAGTAGCAAAAGTAGAGCTCGATTGACTCAAGGTAGGTTGCTCCATAATTGCAAACAAAGACATGGATGGATAGAGAACTACAAGATTAACAAAACATCCTTACTGATCATCCTCAAAAGAGGCACGGATCACTAGGAAACAACATGAACATATGGCCATATGAGATAAACAGCTCAAGGACTTAGTGGAATTGCTAAGTCCCTGAAATCAGAATTACCAAGTGCCTCACTTTGCAAGCTTGTGCTAGTCACCACACACATCACAAAAATACATGGGTTGCACCTATGGAAAGATGACAAAACCCTTAACAAAACATATGTAGAACTCATGGGCATATCATGCACACAATAATCATGGCAAAAATGACAAAAAGCTAAATGGAGCAGCAGATCTGACAAATATCTCAAGTAGCCCTCTTCTAACAGCATTTCGGGCATCAAGATGAACTCAAATGAAAATGATGCAATGGAATGAAATGATGTACTCTTTGAGCTGAACATTTTGATATACTATATGCCATAAACGGATTTACGGATGCGGAGATACGACACGATGAACATGAGCACATGGATTAGGGTTTCGGGCAAAAGTCAACCCAAGATATTTTCAGATCCAGATCTGGAGTTCGTCGGCATGGATCCCGAGGATCACCGGAGCAATGCTCGCCGGACTTGGAGCTCGCCAGAGTCGATGAGGAGGACGGCGGAGGACGGCGGGGTCGCTGGAGCCGGATCCCGGCGAGAGGAGGGCGGAGCGGCGATGGTGGTCGCTGGACTTGGCGGCGGCGGCGGCTTCCGGCGAAGCGGCGGCCGGGTGCGGCAAGCCGGGAGGTGGCGGCGCCGTCCGGAGAAGGAGGCGAGGCGGCGTCGGGCTGCCGCGGCCGGGGAAGATGGAGGCGCGGGCGGCCGGCGCAACCGGGCGGCGGGGCGAGGCGATGTGGGCCTCGGGGGCCGGCCACGGGCCTCCCGGGCCGGAGCGGTGGCGAGGTGGCGGCGAATAGGGGCGTGCCACGTGGCGGCGGTGCGGAAGTCGGACACGTCCAGCGCCGGCGGACGTTGTCCGGCGCGCGGAGGAAGACGGAGGCTAGGTTTTCGGGGGAGGAGAAGGAGAATTTCGAAGGGGTTCTTTAAATAGAGGTAGGGGAAGCTAGGAGAGTCCAAATGAGGTACGGTTTTCGGCCACGCGATCGTGATCGAACGCTCTAGATGATGGAGAAGGTCATGGTGGGTTTTGGGGCAAAATGGAGGGGTTTTGGGCTGCAACACACACGAGGCCTTTTCGGTCCCTCGGTTAACCGTTGGAGTATCAGACGAAGTCCAAATGATATGAAACTTGACAGGCGGTCTACCGGTAGTAAACCAAGGCCGCTTGGCAAGTCTCGGTCCAATACGGAAATGTTTAATCCCCACACATGAAAGAAAGCTAGAAATGACCACCGGAGGAGAACAAAACGCCGGAATGCAAAACGGACAACGGGGAAAATGCTCAAATGCATGAGACGAACACGTATGCAAATGCAATGCACATGATGACATGATATGAGATGCATGACAACGATAACAACAGATGGAGACAAAAACCCGAACCCGAGAAAATAAAATAACTTAACGCCGAAACGGCAAGAGTTGGAGTACAAATTGGGAAAGTTACATCCGGGGTGTTACAACACTCCACCACTACGAAAGGATCTCGTCCCGAGATCTAGGACTGAAAGAACGCCGGGTACTCAGAATGGAGGTGATCCTCGCGTTCCCAGGTAGCTTCACGGTCGGAATGGTGTGACCACTTGACTTTGAGAAATTTGATTGACTTATTGCGAGTCTTGAAGTCTCTTCCAGAATAGAAACTGGGTGCTCACGATAAGAGAGATCTTCTTGGAGCTCAATGTCCTCGAAGTTGACGGTGCGGTCAGGAGTCTTGAAGCACTTTCGAAGCTGAGAGACATGGAACACGTCATGAACATTTGCAAAGTTTGAAGGATGCTCGAGTTGATAGGCGATGTCGCCTCTCTTGCTGACAATCTTGAAAGGTCCCACGTATCCGGGGGCAAGCTTCCCTTTGATACCAAAGCGACGAGTACCTTTCATAGGAGAGACGCGGAGGTAAACATGATCTCCGATCTCGAAAGCCAAATCATGGTACTTACTATCATAGTAGCTCTTCTGACGGGATTGGGCTGCTTTGAGGTTATCATGAATGACTTTGCACATTTCCTCTGCCTCTATGATTAAGTCATTACCCAAAAGCTGACGTTCACCGGTTTCGGACCAGTTGAGAGGGGTACGGCACTTCCTGCCATACAGAATTTCAAATGGGGCCTTGCCCGAACTTGCTTGAAAAATGTTGTTGTAGGAGAATTCAGCATAAGGAAGACAATCCTCCCACTTCATGCCGAAGGAGATCACACAAGCCCTGAGCATATCTTCAAGAATCTGGTTGACACGCTTGACTTGACCGCTAGTTTGAGGATGGAAAGCTGTGCTGAAGCGGATGTTGGTGCCCATGGCCTTCTGAAAAGAATCCCAAAACTTGGAGGTAAAGATGCTGCCACGGTCTGAAGAGATCACTTGTGGAATACCGTGAAGAGAGACAATCCGAGAGGTATAGAGTTCCGCCAATTGAGCAGCAGTGATTGACTCTTTGATAGGTAGAAAATGAGCCACTTTAGTGAGTTTGTCGATGACAACGAATATAGCATCATTGCCACTCTTGGACTTTGGAAACCCAGTCACGAAGTCCATTTCGATGTGGTCAAACTTCCATTCTGGAATGGCAAGAGGTTGGAGGAGACCCGCTGGCCTTTGGTGTTCTGCCTTCAATCTTCTGCACACATCACATTCATTCACGAATTGAGCAATCTCGCGCTTCATTCGAGTCCACCAATAAGCCTGCTTGAGGTCCTGATACATCTTCGTGCTCCCAGGGTGGATGGAGAGGAGAGAATTGTGAGCCTCGTTCATGATCACTTTACGTAGGTCACCTTTGGGTACAACAATACGATCCTCGAAGAAGAGAGTATCCTTGTCATCAAGGCGGTAACACTTGTACTTGGGTTGACTCTTGGCAATCCCAATCTTCACCTTTTTCACCATAGCATCAAGAAGCTGGGCTTGGCGAATCTGGTCTTCCAAGGTAGGAGAGACTTGAAGGTTGGCGAGGAAACCTTGCGGAACAATTTGCAGATTAAGTTTGCGGAAAGCTTCACAAAGCTCGGGTTGATAAGGCTTGAGAATCAAACTGTTGCAATAAGCCTTCATGCTCAATGTGTCAACAATCACATTGGCCTTTCCTGGAGTATACTCAATACTCGGATTATACTCTTGAATCATTTCGACCCATCGAGTTTGCCTGAGGTTGAGATTAGGCTGAGTGAAGATGTACTTGAGATTCTTGTGATCAGTGAAAATGTCCACTTTTCTTCCCAATAGAAGATGTCCCCAAGTCAAAAGAGCATGCACAACTGCCGCTAACTCGAGATCATGAGTGGGGTAGTTCTTCTCATTGGGCTTCAACTGGCGAGAGGTATAAGCAACAACTTTCTTCTCTTGCATCAATACTGCGCCAAGACCTTGGAGAGAGGCATCACAAAAGACCTCGTACGACTTGGATTCATCAGGCAGAGTCAGAACTGGAGCAGTGATCAATTTCTCTTTCAAGGTGTTGAAAGCAATGTCACACTCCGGAGACCAAACGTACTTGACGTGATTCTGAAGAAGATTAGAGAGAGGCTTCGCGATCTTAGAAAAGTTTTCAACGAATCTTCGGCAATAGCTTGCGAGACCGAGGAAGCTACGTAGTTGCTTCACGTTCTGAGGAGGTTCCCAATTTACAATTGCAGACACCTTCTTAGGATTCACCGCAATGCCCTTGGCAGAGATGATATGACCAAGATAAAGAACCTCATCGAGCCAAAATTCACACTTGGAGAACTTGGCGTAGAACTGGTGTTCTCTGAGCTTATCAAGCACCAAACGCAAGTGCTTGGCATGATCTTCCTTGTTCTTCGAGAAAACCAGAATGTCGTCGAGATAGACCAAAACGAAGTCATTGGTGTAGGCGTTGAAGATGAAGTTCATCATGCGAGAGAACGTCGGAGGAGCGTTGACGAGGCCAAAAGACATGACAGTGTATTCATATGAACCAAAGCTTGTCCTGAAAGCCGTCTTGGGAATATCTTGCTCACGGATACGAATCTGATGATAACCCATACGGAGATCAAGCTTGGAGAATACTTGGGCACCTTTGAGTTGCTCTAACAGCTCATTGATGTTGGGAAGTGGGTATTTGTTCTTGATGGTCTTCTTGTTCAATGGACGGTAATCAACACAAAGTCGTTCCGTTCCATCCTTCTTCTTCACAAAAAGAACACCACAACCCCACGGAGAAGAACTAGGCCGGATGAGACCCATTCTTTCTTGAATATCGAGTTGCTTCTTTAGCTCCTTCAACTCTTTAGGTCCGAGCTTGTAAGGACGCTTGCACACAGGTTCCGTGCCAGGCTCAAGATCAATAACGAATTCAAGTGGCCAGTGCGGAGGCATTCCTGGAAGCTCTTCTAGAAAGACGTCTTGATATTCGCAAACGACTAGAATTTGCAAGATGGCATCGAGTTCACCCTTCTCATTGAGAGAAAACAGACAGATGGTATTATCCCGAGCGGCAAAGACAATTACATCCTCAGACGAATGAGTCAATTGAATTTGCCTGGCTGCACAATCAAGCTGAGCCTTGTGCTTAGAAAGCCAATCCATTCCGAGAATAAGATCAATATCCGAGTTACCAAGAACAATTGGGGAAGAAAGGAACTTGTAATCGCCCAAGGTGATAGTAACCTCCGGGAAGCAGGTGTTAGCTGTCATCTGCTTGCCCGGTGACACAATTTGCAAGGAACTTTGCAGATACTGATAATCGCACTCATACTTTGATGCAAAAGGTTTGGAAATGAAGCAACGCGATGCACCAGTGTCAAAAAGAACTTTTGCAGGAATATCATTAACAGGAAGGTTACCCATGATGACATCTGATGAATCCTCTGCCTGAGCTGCATTCATCAAGTTAACCTTGGCATGCTTGGGGTTATGCTTGACCACAGCTGTACTTGCCGATCTGACAGGAGGAGGAGGAGGAAGACGTCTCTGGTTGAAACACTTGTTGGCATAGTGACCCTTCTGTTGGCACTTGTTGCATGTGACCTCTGAAAGCGGACGGTGATACGGAGCACTCGATCTTGAAGCTTGAGACGAAGTCTTGTTCTGAAAGCCAGGGTTGGGTGGGTGTGAAGATCCACTGCCACCTTTGCTCTTCTGCTGATACGGCTGACGGAACGAAGGAGGAGGAAGCCAAAACTTCTGCTGCTTGGCCACTTGAGTAGAGGAAGAAGGAGTAACATCTCTGACTCACTTCTTGGAAGCATCACACCTCAATTGAGCAGCCTCTTGATTCAATGCCATGTTGTAGAACTCATCGTACCTCAAGGGCTCAAAGAGAACAAGAGCTAGCTGAATTTCTTCTCTGAGACCACCCTGAACTGGTATATCATGCTCTTCTCATCAGGGACGTCCTGCTTGGCAAAACGGGCGAGCTTCTGAAACAACTTGTTATAGTCATAGACAGACAAAGAGCCTTGCTTCAGGTTGCGGAATTCCTGACGCTTGCTTTCAACCACGCTCTAAGGAATATGATGAGCTCGGAAATCTTGACGGAAATCCTCCCAAGTGATAACACGTCCACCCCTAGAATCCTTGTACTGCTGGAACCATTCTGCAGCTTGATCTTTGAGTTGGAAGGAAGCGAACTTGACAAAGTCCTCAGGCCTGACATTACTGCACTCGAAATGCTTGCACAGATCCACAAGCCAATCGTCAGCATCGGTTGCCTCAACACAATTGCTGAAAGTCTTTGGCCCATTAGCAAGGAACTGGTTGAGTGTAGCAAAATGATTCTGATTGTTGCCTTGGTTCCCTTGGTTGCCTTGATTGCGCTCTTGGAGAATTTGCATGATCAACTGTGTGTTTGCATTGGTTGCGGCCATCACAGCTTGCCATGCCTCCAGAGGAGGGGGAGGTGGTGGCGGATCCTGATTCTGATTCTGATTGGTGCTCTTAGCGGGAGCCATCCTAAAGAGGTTGACCACCATTAGCACATAGACAGATAAATGAAGCTGAATCCAATGGAATGAAAATTGCAACATATAGTCTTCACATCCGAACAAAATGAACGAATGCATTCCTCTTGAAATGGTCACGTATCCATAAATTGAGAAGCCACGTAGAATTAAGGTAGAGAAATAAATCAATAAGGTATGGATCAAGAACGAATAATCGGTAAGAAATCCCAATCTCAAACCAAATATCCGTGCAAGAAGAACTAGAGCTACTAGAATTCCCACCTATGAAACTCCAGAACCTTTCCGGTTATGCAATCAGGTGTTGGGGATACAGGGGAAGCATAAAATCTCACCCAAATCTAGCAAATCCTACATCCAGCTGTATCCAGCCATCAACACATAACCAAGAAACCTTCAGAAACCATCTACCTCAACCTTCGAAAAGCATCTGTTATACAAGTTATGGTGATACTCCCGAACTCCCGCCCCAGTACTGGGTGGCGTCGAGGTTATCTCACCAACGAACTGCATAAAAGAGATTTTTGATGTCGGCGTACTAAACTCAGGTATTCCAGAACTGCAACGATAAAATTATGACGACAACACCTCAGAGCTCAACTCCCCGGGACACTTCCACTAAACCCCTGACAGGAGGCACCAATACAATGTTCTCATCATAAAAACATCGGAACGATTCCAAGATACCCGCGTGATCCTAAATTTTTTTTAGTGAAATTTGAGAAGAGAAGGGTCAAAACTCTACGTTAGGATGCCTTACCAGAGCGATGAGGAGACTGGGAAGTAAAAAGAATTCCTAAACTCTCCGATATATAATTCCTAAATGCCTCAAAACATTTTTCTAGACACAACTCGGCCGCTAAAAACGATAAAGTAATGGGGCTCCTAAGGTCGGGGAAGGCTCTGATTACCAACTTGTAACACCCTCGATGCGATTATATCTCCCACGTGTCGAGGCACGACTTAGAGGCATAATCGCAATGAAGGCATATGTCGCAAGTTAGGCAATCTTCACAACATTCCATGTAATATAGATAATAAAAGGGGAGATAACATAGGTTGGCTTACACTCGCCACGTCAATCAAGTACATAAATAACATTACATCATCCAAACACTCATGGCCCGACTACGACGCCAAAATAAAAGAGAACCCAACATGCGACACGGTCCCGATCACCCCCAACTGGGCACCACTACTGATCATCAGGAAAGGAAACATAGTAACATTGAGAGTCCTCGTCGAACTCCCACTTGAGCTCGAGCGCGTCACCTGGAGCGGAATCATCAGGCCCTGCATCTGGTGTAATAGTAATCTGTGAGCCACAGGGACTCAGCAATCTCGCACCCTCGCGATCAAGACTATTAGAGCTTATAGGTAGGGCAAGGTAAATAATATAAGTGGAGCTGCAGCAAGCGACTGGCAAGTGAGGTGGCTAACTTATTCGCAAAAGAGAGCAGAAGAGGAGGCAAAGCGCGAGCGAGAAACTAGAGAGCAACCTGCGCAAAACATTACTCCAACACCGTGTCCACTTCCCGGACTCCGCCGAGAAGAGGCCATCACGGTAACACACTCAGTTGATTCATTTTAGTTAAGTTAAGGTTCAAGTTATCTACAACCGGACATTAACAAATTCCCATCTGCCCATAACCGCGGGCACGACTTTCGAAAGTTCAAATCCCTGCAGGGGAGTCCCAACTTAGCCCATGACAAGCTCTCACGGTCAACGAAGGAATAGACCTCCTCCCAAGACGTTCCGATCAGACTCGGTATCTCGGTTCTACAAGACACTTCGACAGGTTAAAACAAGACCAGCAACACCGCCCGAATGTGCCGACAAATCCCGATAGGAGCTGCACATATCTCGTTCTCAGGGCACACTCAGATGAGGGCTCCATACAACTAAAACCAAACCTCGAGTTTCCCTGAAGGGGCGCTGTACAAGACTCTAGTTTGGACCAACACTCAGAGGAGCACTGGCCCAGGGGGGGCTAAAATAAGATGACCCTCGGGCTCCGGAAACCCAAGGGAAAAAGAGGCTAGGTGGCAAATGGTAAAACCAAGGTTGGGCATTGCTGGAAAAGCTTTAATCAAGGCGAACTATCAAGGGGTTCCCATTATAAACCAACCGCGTAAGGAACGCAAAATCCGGGAACATAACACCAATATGACGGAAACTAGGGCGGCAGGAGTGGAACAAAACACTAGGCGTGAGGCCGATCCTTCCACCCTTTACCAAGTATATAGATGCATTAAGATAACAACATAATTTAATGATATCCCAACAAGTAAATAAATGTTCCAACAAGGAACGGCCTCCAAACTTCACCTGCAACTAGCAATGCTATAAGAGGGGCTGAGCAAAGCGGTAACATAGCCAATCAACGGTTTGCTAGGACATGGTGGGTTAGAGGTTTGACATGGCAATTTGGGAGGCTTGAAAGCAAATGGTAGGCATCGTAGCATTGGCATAGCAAAAGAGCGAGCAATCTAGCATAGCAAAGATAGTAGTGATTTCGAGGGTATGATCATCTTGCCTGCACAGTTGTCAGAGTTGACTGGATCCTCGAAAGCAAACTCAACGGGCTCCTCGTTAGTGAACTCGTTTCCCGGCTCTACCCAAACAACACAAACAAGCAACAAGGACAAAATCAACCACGTGCAAGGATCAACCCACATGATGCAAAGATGGTATGCTATGCGGGATGCGATGCGGGATGCATATGCAAGATGTGACAAGGAATGCATGAATCTGGCCTCAACTTGGAAATCCAAGTGTTCCACTGGAAAGATGAGATGAAACCGCTTGAAAACGATATAAAGAACGCCGGAATCGGAGTTACGGTTTGGAAATGGCAAGCAATTCAAATATGACACCGGTCTGCGATTTACAGCAAGTAGCCATCTAAATGCAATGAGATGAATATGCTACAGCACCCAAACAAGACAACAAAATACATGGCAGGGATGCATTCAAGATGCTTAACAAAAGTCTAGCACTGAGCTACGGCCAATTCATCCATTAACAGGTTCAAACAAGCATGGCAAAAATGCATATGGCAAACAGATTTCAGACTTAGTGAAATTAACACTTGTCTGGAATTTCAGATCAGGTAGCACACTTCGGAGCAACAAAACTACATGCTACAGGAACTGAACATGTCAAAGTAGAGCATGGCATGGAGCTACTCAAGGAGCTTAACAAAAGTCCCTTAGTGACCTTGAGCCAAAAGGGATCAGAAAATACAATTGCAAGCATGTGAACATGGCAAAAACATAATCAGCTCTCAGACTTAGTGAAAACTGGAGCATGCTGAAAACAGATATCAAGTAGGCATGTTTACGAGCTCGATGCACTCACTACGGTGCAAGTCATGTTAAGCTAAGCATACATCTATCAAGAACACATAAAATACAGGCTAGACAGAGCAAGAACAAAAGCATAGCATGCACGGATCAACTACAACAACATCGGCAAAATTGCAAACAAGTTAACAATCTGCCCAGATTCACAAAGTAGCAAAAGTAGAGCTCGATTGACTCAAGCTAGGTTGCTCCATAATTGCAAACAAAGACATGGATGGATAGAGAACTACAAGATTAACAAAACATCCTTACTGATCATCCTCAAAAGAGGCACGGATCACTAGGAAACAACATGAACATATGGCCATATGAGATAAACAGCTCAAGGACTTAGTGGAATTGCTAAGTCCGTGAAATCAGAATTACCAAGTGCCTCACTTTGCAAGCTTGTGCTAGTCACCACACACATCACAAAAATACATGGGTTGCACCTCTGGAAAGATGACAAAACCCTTAACAAAACATATGTAGAACTCATGGGCATATCATGCACACAATAATCATGGCAAAAATGACAAAAAGCTAAATGGAGCAGCAGATCTGACAAATATCTCAAGTAGCCCTCTTCTAACAGCATTTCGGGCATTAAGATGAACTCAAATGAAAATGATGCAATGGAATGAAATGATGTACTCTTTGAGCTGAACATTTTGATATGCTATATGCCATAAACGGATTTACGGATGCGGAGATACGACACGATGAACATGAGCACATGGATTAGGGTTTCGGGCAAAAGTCAACTCGAGATATTTTCAGATCCAGATCTGGAGTTCGTTGGCACGGATCCCGAGGATCGCCGGAACAATGCTCGCCGGACTTGGAGCTCGCCAGAGTCGACGAGGAGGACGGCGGAGGACGGCGGGGTCGCCGGAGCCGGATCCCGGCGAGAGGAGGGCGGAGCGGTGACGGCGGTCACTGGACTTGGCGGCGGCGGCGGCTTCCGGCGAAGCGGCGGCCGGGTGCGGCAAGCCGGGCGGTGGCGGCGCCGTCCGGAGAAGGAGGCGAGGCGGCGCCGGGCTGCCGCGGTCGGGGAAGATGGAGG
>NC_041392.1:346127277-346145427 GCF_002162155.2 Triticum dicoccoides
GAGGCGATGTGGGCCTCGGGGGCCGGCCACGGGCCTCCCGGGCCGGAGCGGTGGCGAGGTGGCGGCGAATAGGGGCGTGCCACGTGGTGGCGGTGCGGAAGTCGGACACGTCCGGCGCCGGCGGCGTTGTCCGACGCGCGGAGGAAGACGGAGGCTAGGTTTTCGGGGGAGGAGAAGGAGAATTTCGAAGGGGTTCTTTAAATAGAGGTAGGGGAAGCTAGGAGAGTCCAAATGAGGTACGGTTTTCGGCCACGCGATTGTGATCGAACGTTCTAGATGAAGGAGAAGGTCATGGTGGGTTTTGGGCCAAAATGGAGGGGTTTTGGGCTGCAACACACACGAGGCCTTTTCGGTCCCTCGGTTAACCGTTGGAGTATCAAACGAAGTCCAAATGATACGAAACTTGACAGGTGGTCTACCGGTAGTAAACCAAGGCCGCTTGGCAAGTCTCGGTCCAATCCGGAAATGTTTAATCCCCACACACAAAAGAAAGCTAGAAATGACCACCGGAGGAGAACGAAACGCCGGAATGCAAAACGGACAACGGGGAAAATGCTCGAATGCATGAGACGAACACGTATGCAAATGCAATGCACATGATGACATGATATGAGATGCATGACAACGATAACAACACACGGAGACAAAAACCTGAACCCGAGAAAATAAAATAACTTAACGCCGAAACGGCAAGAGTTGGAGTACAAATTGGGAAAGTTACATCCGGGGTGTTACATACTTATCATTGAGTGACATCTCATGAGCAA
Source organism: Triticum dicoccoides (assembly GCF_002162155.2). Classification (NCBI taxonomy): domain Eukaryota; kingdom Viridiplantae; phylum Streptophyta; class Magnoliopsida; order Poales; family Poaceae; genus Triticum; species Triticum dicoccoides. The sequence goes on from NC_041392.1 coordinate 346,128,045, forward strand.
CAATTCTTCCAATGACTTCCGTTGGCTTGAGATCTTTGTAATTGGGCATCATTTGGATCAATGTGCATACCATATCATATTTTCCGTCCAAAGCTCTTAGGATCTTCTTGATGATGAATTTGTCGGTCATCTCTTCACTTCCTAAGCCGGTGATCTCATTTCTGATAAGAGCAAGCCTAGAGTACATTTCAGCGACACCTTCACCATCCTTCATTTTGAACTTGTCAAGCTGACTTTGAAGCACATCCAACTTGGATTCCTTGACGGAGTTGGTACCTTCGTGAATATCAATCAAAGTTTCCCAAATTTCCTTTGCATTCTCAAGATGGCTGATTTTGTTGAATTCTTCAGGGCACAATCCGTTGAAGAGGATATCACAAGCTTGAGCATTGTATTGCAGTATCTTCAACTCTTCCGTGGTAGCTTCACGATTCGGTTCTCTCCCATCAAAGAATTCACCTTGCAAGCCAATACACACAATAGCCCATACGGCGGGGTTATGTCCAAGAATATGCATTTTCATCTTATGCTTCCAACTAGCAAAATTAGTACCATCAAAGTAAGGACCTCTACGGTGGTAATTTCCCTCGCTAGACGCCATACTCTCCTAGGTTGTGAAACCAAGGCTATGACTACCAAAAGCTATGGAAATCAAAGCAAATGGAGACCAAAGCTCTGATACCACTTGTAGGATCGAAAGTATGTCTAGAGGGGGGAGGGGTGATTAGACTACTTGACCAAATAAAAACTTATCCTTTTCCCAATTTTAATTCTTGGCAGATTTTAGCAACTTTGGACAAGTCAAGCAATCTTAACACAATTCAAGCAAGCATGCAAAGAGTATATGAGCAGCGGAAATTAAAGCATGCAACTTACAAGAATATAAAGGGAAGGGTTTGGAGGATTCAAACACAATAGGAGACACAGATGTTTTTGTCGTGGTTCCGATAGGTGGTGCTATCGTACATCCACTTTGATGGAGACTTCAACCCACGAAGGGTAACGGCTGCACGAGTCCACGGAGGGCTCCACCCACGAAGGGTCCACGAAGAAGCAACCTTGTCTATCCCACCATGGCCGTCGCCCACGAAGGACTTGCCTCACTACTGGTAGATCTTCACAAAGTAGGCGATCTCCTTGCCCTTACAAACTCCTTGGTTCAACTCCACAATCTTGTCAGAGGCTCCCAAGTGACACCTAGCCAATCTAGGAGACACCACTCTCCAAGAAGTAACAAATGGTGTGTTGATGATGAACTCCTTGCTCTTGTGCTTCAAATGATAGTCTCCCCAACACTCAACCCTCTCTCACAGGATATGGATTTGGTGGAAAGAGTATTTGAGTGGAAAGCAACCTGGGGAAGGGTAGAGATCAAGCTTCATATGGTAAGAATGGAATATCTTGGCCTCAACACAAGTGTAGGTGGTTCTCTCTCAGAAAAAGTAAGTTGGAAGTGTAGGTTTGTTCTGATGGCTCTCTCCACAAATGAAGAGGTGGTGGAGGGGTATATATAGCCTCCACACAAGATCTAGCTGTTACACACAACTTGCCAATCTTGGTGGGACCGAATTGATAAACTCGGCCGGACCGATTCAGCAAAGCTAGTGACTATTAGGAGTTTCGGTGGGACTGACATGCAACTCGGTAGGACCGATATGGTTAGGGTTTGTAACACCCACGATGCGGCTATATCTCCCATGTGTCGAAGCATGACTTAGAGGCATAACCGCATTGTAGGCATGTCGCAAGAGGGGTAATCTTTACACATCCCATGTACTGAACAAGAAAGAGATAAAGAGTTGGCTTACAAAGTTCACACAATACAAAAATATAGCATTACATCTGTAACACCCTCGATGAGGCTATATCTCCCACGTGTCGAAGCACGACTTAGAGGCATAACCGCATTGAAAGCAATGTCGCAAGTGAGGTAATCTTCCCACAACCCATGTAATACATAAGGGAAATATACATAGTTGGCTTACAATCGCCACTTCACACAATTACATGAATAAAGCATTACATCATCCAAATACACTCAAGGTCCGACTACGAAACCAAAATAAAAGAAGAACCCCAAATGTGACAAGGTCCCCGATCGACCCCAACTGGGCTCCACTATTGATCAACTAGAACGAAACAACACAAAGGACAAGATCTTCATCGAGCTCCCCCTTGAGCTTGGTTGCGTCACCTGCTCTGTAACGTCGGCACCTGCAAACTGGTTTTGGAAGTATCTGTGAGCCACGGGGACTCAGCAATCTCGCACCCTCGCGATCAAGACTATTTAAGCTTATGGGTAAGGTAAAAGGTATGAGGTGGAGCTGCAGCAAGCGACTAGCATATATGGTGGCTAACATACGCAAATGAGAGCGGGAAGAGAAGGCAAAGCATGGTCGAACAACTATGATCAAGAAGTGCTCCTAGAACAACCTACGTCAAGCATAACTTCAACAACCGTGTTCACTTCCCGGACTCCGCCGGAAAGAGACCATCACAGTTACACACACGGTTGATTCATTTTAATTAAGTTAAGGTTCAAGTTATCTACAACCGGACATTAACAAATTCCCATCTGCCCATAACCGCGGGCATGACTTTCGAAAGTTCAAATCCCTGCAGGGGTGTCCCAACTTAGCCCATCACAAGCTCTCACGGTCAACGAAGGAATAGACCTCCTCCCGAGACATTCCGATCAGACTCGGTATGCCGGTTCTACAAGACATTTCGACAGGGTAAAACTAAACCAGCATCACCGCCTGAATGTGCCGACAAATCCCGATAGGAGCTGCACATATCTCTTTCTTAGGGCACACCGGATTGTCTAAACTTCCGGTAGGCCAGCCCAGAGTTGCCCCTGGTGGCCACCGGTGGCTGACAAGTTGGACCAACACTCAGAGGAGCATTGGCCCGGGGGGGGGGGTAAAATAATGATGACCCTCAGGAGCGCGACTCCCAAGGGAAAAGAAAAGGCTAGGTGGCAAATGGTAAAACCAATGTTGGGCATTGCTGGAAGAGTTTTACTCAGGTGAACTGTCAAGGGGTTCCCATAATAGCCCAACCGCGTAAGGAACGCAAAATCCGGGAACATAACACCGATATGACGGAAACTAGGGCGGCAAGAGTGGAACAAAACACCAGGCATAAGGCCGAGCCTTCCACCCTTTACCAAGTATATAGATGCATTAATTAAATAAGATATAATGTGATATCCCGACAAGTAAACATGTTCCAACAAGGAACAACATCTCCAGGTTCCAACAAGGAACAAACTTCAATCTTCACCTGCAACTAACAACGCTATAAGAGGGGCTGAGCAAAGCGGTAACATAGCCAATCAACGGTTTGCTAGGACAAGGTGGGTTAGAGGCTTGGTTCAACAATATGGGAGGCATGATAAGCAAGTGGTAGGTATCGCGGCATAGGCATAGCAAAAGAGCGAGCAACTAAGCAAGCAAAGATAGAAGTGATTTCGAGGGTATGATCATCTTGCCTGAAATCCCGCAAGGAAGAAGAACGAGTACATGAAGAAGACAAACGGACGTAGCCGAACGGGTCCTCATAAACGCGACATTACCGGAACCAACCTGAAGAAGCAAACACCAAAAAGAAGCACACAACATAGTAAACAACCAACACATGAACATGGTATGATATGCGGGATGCGGTATGCGATGCATATGCATGATTTGTCAAGGAACGAATGAACCTGGCCTCAACTTGGAAAACCAAGTGTGCCACTGGAAAGATGAGATGAAATCGCTTGAAAACAATATAAAGATCACCGGAATCGGAGTTACGGTTTGGAAATGGCAAGCAATTCAAATATGACACCGGTCTGCGATATACAACAAGTAGCCAGCTAAATGCAACAAGATGAACATGCTACAGCACTCAAACAGGGCAACAAAATACATGGCAGGAATCCATTCATGATGCTTAACAAAAGGCTATCACTGAGCTACGGCCAATTCATCCATTAACAGGTTCAAACAAGCATGGCAAAAGTGCATTTGGTAAACAGATCTCAGACTTAGTGAAATTAACACTTGTCTGGAAATTCAGATCAGATAGCACTCTTTGAAGCATCAAAACTATATGCTACAGGACCTAAACATGGCAAAGTAAAGCATGCAATGGAGCTACTCAAAGAGCTTAACAAAAGTCTCTTAGTAACCTTGAGCCAAAAGGGATCATAAAATACAATAGCAAGCATGTGAACATGGCAAAAACATAATCAGGTTACAGACTTAGTGAAAACTGGAGCATGCTAAAACAGATATCAAGTAGGCATGTTTACGAGCTCGATGCACTCACTACGGAGCAAGTCATTACAATCTAAGCATACACCCATCAAGAGTACACAAAATGCAAGCTAGACATGGCAAGAACAAGAACATAGCATGCATGGATCAACTACAACATCCTCGGCAAAATTGCTAACAAGTAGACAATCTGCCCAGATTCACGAAGTAGCAAAAGTAGAGCTCGATTGACTCAAGATAGGGTGCTCTATAATTGCAAACAAAGACATGGATGGATAGAGCACTACAAGATTACCAAATCATCCTTACTGATCATCCTCAAAAGAGGCACAGATCACTAGGAAACAACATGAACATATGGCATAATGAGATAAACAGGCCAAGGACTTAGTGGAAATGCTAAGTTCCTGAAATCAGCATTACCAAGTGCCTCACTTTGCAAGCTTGTGCAAGACACCACACACATCACAAAAATACATGGGTTGCACCTCTGGAAAGATGGAAAAACCCTTACCAAAACATATGTAGAGCTCATGGGCATATCATGCACACAATAATCGTGGCAAAAATGACAAATATCTAAATGGAGCAGCAGATCTGACAATTATCTCAAGTAGCACTCTTCTAACAGCATTTCGGGCATCAATATGAACTCAAATGAAAATGATGCAATGGAATGAAATGATGTGCTCTCAGAGACGAACATTTTGATATGCTATATGCATGAAGCGGAGCTATGGATTCAAAGTTACGATGCGATGAACATGAGCACATGAATCTAGGAATTTCGGGGACTTAGTGAAATTATACCTCCGGAAAAGTCAACGGGCGGATGAGGATATCCGGGACGAAGAGATCCAGGTGGCGTGGGGCTGTTTGGTTGGCGGGCCGGGTGGATCTGATCCCACCTGGCCGGATCTGAGACATGACGACGACCGACGGCGGCAAGGTCGCCGGAGGGCGCACGAGAGATGAGGCGGTGTCGAGGTGGCGGTGGCGCTCGGCCAGGGCGGCGGGGATCGCCGGAGGCGGCGGGCCGGGTCTGAGGAGGCGGCGACCGGCGCGGTCGGCGCGGTGGCGGAGACCGGTGAGGCGCGGGCCGGGCGGCGGCGGTGCACCGGCGAGGTGGCGCCGGCGACGAGGCGACAGAGCTGGAATCCGGCGCGGCGAGTCGAGCGTCGACGACGAGGCGGTTGGCGGCGCGAGGCGCGTGGGCCGGGAGGCAAGCGGCGGCGGCGTTCGGGCCCTCGGGGGCCGGTGATGGGATCCCCGGGCCACGCGATGGGGAGGCGGCCGAGCCACTCGGGCGGCGACACGTGTCGGCGGACGTCGCGGGCGGACATGTCCGTCGGCGGGGAAAAAAATGGATCTAGGGTACATCCACGAATTTTGGGGAGGGAGCACAAATATATAGGTAGAGGGAGCTAGGACAGTCCAAATGAGGTGCGGTTTTCGGCCATGCGATCTGATCAAACGACCGAGATGATGGAGGAGGTTTAGGTGGGTTTTGGGCCAGTTTGGAGGGGTGTTGGGCTGCAACACACACGAGGCCTTTTCGGTCCCTCGGTTAACCGTTGGAGCATCAAACGAAGTCCAAATGGTACGAAACTTGATAGGCGGTCTACTGGTAGTAAACCAAGGCCGCATGACAAGTCTCGGTCCAATCCGGATATGTTTAACCCCCACACACGAAAGGAAGGTAGAAATGACCATCGGAGGAGAACGGAGCGCCGGAATGCAAAACGGACAACGGGAAAAATGCTCGGATGCATGAGGCGAACACGTATGCAAATGAAATGCACATGATGACATGATATGCAATGCATGACATGCAAGCAAAGACAAGGCAACAACAGCAAATAACTGGACGACACCTGGCACATCGGTCTCGGGGCGTTACAACACTCCACCACTACGAGAGGATCTCGTCCCGAGATCTAGAATGGCACCGAAGGGGCAACGGAAGAGAAAGAGAAGAGGTAAAGCTAAGTTGCTTCTTTGACAAACGAGTGAAACCAAAATAGCCTTGAGAGGTTGAAAAAAATCAAGAAAAGAATACAACGAAGGTGAACAAAGTCGAAAACACTCCGTTAGCAAGGAGGGACAAAGACATTGCAAAAAGAACCTTGAGGTTGAAGGGCAAGATATATATTGAAAGCACTCCGGTTAAGAAGTTATGCAAGACTTGATACGGTGAAAAGAACTTGAGCAAAAAGGACAGAACACTCCGGTTAAATGGATAATCATGACAAGAACATGATCCAAGATGATGAGAGAAAAGAGCAACATCACAATGGCTCCGGAACAAAATAATAGAAGATAGATAATTGAAATAGGAGAAATGAGGAGAAAATGCCAACTTCTGCCAAAAGAGCTTGAGAAGGCATCCTTAGGAGAAGGGTCGAACAGAGTTGTTGGAAAACCAACAACGAAAAGATCAAGGCTGTAGTGGGCTTATGGAGAACATCTCAAAACTATGAGGTGAAATTCTGCCACTAACAGAAACGATATATTAGATTGATAACAACAAGGAGATGAGAAGCTTAATTCACCGGGAGGATAGATGAATAACTTGGGTCATTTATAAACACCATAGATAGCAACAATCCTTAGGGAAGGCTTTAGGTGAAATATAACCCAAGATAGGTCCAATGACGAGATTGATGGATTTAAGATATCTCAATCTTGACAACATGTGAATCATGAACCACATGGGGAAATCATCAAGAATAACATAATACCACCTCAAATGATACGGTTGAAAGAACTGCACTTTAAAATGCAAGATAAAGAATACTTGAGCTCCTTTGAAAAGAATCTCAATGAACACTTGAAGAAGGAATTATATCCTTGATGAACCATCATGTAGAGCCTCCATGAAGAAACTCCGGTAAGAAAAGAATAGCAAGAAAGAGAAATTGAAAACACAAGGTGAATCCTTGCAATGATTTAGATGGATCTCCGTGATAATTAGAGCTTGGAACTCCGGGAAAGAAGGATGAGCACTTGAACCCAAGAATTTAATCATCGTGAACAAACTCCGGAAGAAAAGATTAACATAAGGATGAAACAAGAGTAAGAATTATGTTATGCGTATCCTTCACCAATTTAAATTGATGACAAGCAATGGATTTGGCATACCACTTATTCTCGTAGAAAGGATTAAGAGAGATATAGCGCAAACTTGAGAAGGTTTTCAATGATCCACCGGTAGAATTGTGAAAAGAAGGAAGATACTTGAGACAATCAAGATACATGAGAACGAAGGGATCACGAACTGATTAGAGATCACTTGAATGATGCACCGGTAAGATTTGGAGAACCATAGCTGAAAGCCGAGAATGAATAAATCCCAGATGATGGGGTCTGGATAATCAAACTGAGAAGACTCTAGAATTGCTCCGGATGGATAAAAAAAATTCTCACAATCGAACAATTATGAGAGGATGGCAACAAGATAGAATCACGAATCTTGAAGAGAATGGAGCAAGATTGAGAGAAAAAAAATCTTCTTCGGTCTTCAAATGGTGAGAATACCGATGAGAAACACCACCATGAATTATTTAGACACTCCGGAAGAATCAAAACGAAGAGGTTGAGCCAACAATGAAAAGAATTTGATAGATCTTGGAGAAAACATTTGACTGATGGTAATTCATTCTTACGTCAAACTTCGAAAAGAAATTTGAGGATATCTCCGGTAAATAAGAAGAGTCAGGTAAGATCCTGGGAAAAGACCTGTGGGTTAGGGCCCACTCAAAAGATACACCGTTGAACGGTTACTAGAAAAGAGAGATTGCACCGGTTGAATTAAAAGGCTTAAATGATATAACATCCTCAAAAGAGTTTGAGCGAAAGCAGAGTGATAACATGAATCTTTGAAATATCTTGAGCACTCCGGGACAATAGGATAGCGAGAGGCGAATGATTAAGAATTGCACCGGCATGAGAAAACATTGAAACGAGGAAAGGATATGATCAACAAGCTTGACTTGAAAACCAGCGGAGAAGAAAAGAATGAAGAATGACGAACTTGAAGCTCCATTATAATCTTCATGAGCATCACCGGGTAAGAACATGAAGGAAGAAGAATGGAGAGACTTCCATAATAAAATGGATACTTGATAAAGAATTTCGAGTCCTTGAAGAAAAAGGGTGGGTGGGTGGGAAAACAAAGGCAATTTGGGATGGAAGAAAACGACACCGTTGAGAAAGCTGAGATTGGATCTTGCGGATGTTGAAATGTTCGGATCCACTAGAAGAGAAGCACACCGGTTGAAAAGAATTGACATGACAAACTCGATTATCAAGGAAGGATTTAGTATCCACATCGGAGTATGTGAACACCACTTAGACAAGGGATGGAATCAACATTTGACTTCGAAGCAACTCGAATACCACAACTAAAAACAAAACAAGGATTGGCTTGCAGAATAAGACGGAACAAACATATGATAGAGATTTCGTCCGAAGTTTTCATGGTGGGGCCTACACGGGCTCGATCGTACAACACCATTATGTACAAGGCAGTGCACATGACATACGAAGCATCCCCGAGTCGGCATAGCCAAGGACTCTTTAAGACACAACGAGACCACTATAAAACCGACCGTGAATAGGCGGACCACTAGACGTCGAACCCCAATTTCATATCATACATTTGTCGGAAAGATATCCTAAGAGCTATTTGAATTCCCACCTATGAAACTCCCGAACCTTTCCGGTTATGCAATCAGGTGTTGGGGATACAGGGGAAGCATAATATCTCACCCAAAACTAGCAAATCCTACATCCAGCTGTATCCATCCTTCAACAAATAACCAAGAAACCTTCGGAAATCATCTACCTCAACCTTCGAAAAGCATCAGTTATACGAGTTATGGCAATACTCCCGAACTCCCGCCCCAGTACTGGGTGACGTCGAGGTTATCTCACCAACGAACTGCATAAAAGAGATTTTCGATGTCGGCGTACTAGACTCAGGTATTCCAGAATTGCAACGATAAAATTATGACGATAACAACTCAGAGCTCAACTCCCTGGGACACTTCCACAAAACCCCTGACAGGAGGCACCAAGACAATGTTCTCGTCATAAAACCATCGGAACAATTCCAAGATACCCGCGTGATCCTAATTTTTTTTGTGAAATTTGAGAAGAGAAGAGTCAAAACTCTACGTCCGGATGCCTTACCAGAGAGATGAGGAGACTGGGAAGCAAAAAGAATTCCTAAACTCTCCGATATATAATTCCTAAATGACTCAAAACATTTTTCTAGACACAACTCGGCCGCTAAAAACGATCAAGCAATGGGGCTCCTAAGGTCGGGGAAGGCTCTGATACCAACTTGTAACACCCACGATGCGGCTATATCTCCCACGTGTCGAAGCACGACTTAGAGGCATAACCGCATTGAAAGCAATGTCGCAAGTGAGGTAATCTTCCCACAACCCATGTAATACATAAGGGAAAGATACATAGTTGGCTTACAATCGCCACTTCACACAATTAGATGAATAAAGCATTACATCATCCAAATACACTCAAGGTCCGACTACGGAACCAAAATAAAAGAAGAACCCCAAATGCGACAAGGTCCCCGATCAACCCCAACTGGGCTCCACTACTGATCAACTAGAACGAAACAACACAAAGGACAAGATCTTCATCGAGCTCCCCCTTGAGCTTGGTTGCGTCACCTGCTCTATAACGTCGGCACCTACAAACTGGTTTTGGAAGTATCTGTGAGCCACGGGGACTCAGCAATCTCGCACCCTCGCGATCAAGACTATTTAAGCTTATGGGTAAGGTAAAAGGTATGAGGTGGAGCTGCAGCAAGCGACTAGCATATATGGTGGCTAACATACGCAAATGAGAGCGGGAAGAGAAGGCAAAGCACGGTCGAACAACTATGATCAAGAAGTGATCCTAGAACAACCTAGGTCAAGCATAACTCCAACAACCGTGTTCACTTCCCGGACTCCGCCAGAAAGAGACCATCACGGTTACACACGTGGTTGATTCATTTTAATTAAGTTAAGGTTCAAGTTATCTACAACCGGACATTAACAAATTCCCATCTGCCCATAACCGCGGGCACAGCTTTCAAAAGTTCAAATCCCTGCTGGGGTGTCCCAACTTAGCCCATCATGAGCTCTCACGGTCAACGAAGGAATATACCTCCTCCCGAGACATTTCGATCAGACTCGGTATCCCGGTTCTACAAGACATTTCGACAGGGTAAAACTAAACCAGCATCACCGCCCGAATGTGCCGACAAATCCCGATAGGAGCTGCACATATCTCTTTCTCAGGGCACACCGGATTGTCTAAACTTCCGGTAGGCCAGCCCAGAGTTGCCCTTGGTGGCCACCGGCGGCTGACAAGTTGGACCAACACTCAGAGGAGCACTGGCCCGGGAGGGGGGGGGGGTAAAATAATGATGACCCTCAGGAGTGCGACTCCCAAGGGAAAAGAAAAGGCTAGGTGGCAAATGGTAAAACCAATGTTGGGCATTGCTGGAAGAGTTTTACTCAAGGCGAACTGTCAAGGGGTTCCCATAATAGCCCAACCGCGTAAGGAACGCAAAATCTAGGAACATAACACCGATATGACGGAAACTAGGGCGGCAAGAGTGGAACAAAACACCAGGCATAAGGCCGAGCCTTCCACCCTTTACCAAGTATATAGATGCATTAATTAAATAAGATATAAAGTGATATCCCGACAAGTAAACATGTTCCAACAAGGAACAACATCTCCAGGTTCCAACAAGGAACAAACTTCAATCTTCACCTACAACTAACAACGCTATAAGAGGGGCTGAGCAAAGCGGTAACATAGCCAATCAACGGTTTGCTAGGACAAGGTGGGTTAGAGGCTTGGTTCAACAATATGGGAGGCATGATAAGCAAGTGGTAGGTATCGCGGCATAGGCATAGCAAAAGAGCGAGCAACTAAGCAAGCAAATATAGAAGTGATTTCGAGGGTATGATCATCTTGCCTGAAATCCCGCAAGGAAGAAGAACGAGTCCATGAAGAAGACAAACGGACGTAGCCGAACGGGTCCTCACAAACGCGACATTACCGGAACCAACCCGAAGAAGCAAACACCGAAAAAAAGCACACAACATAGTAAACAACCAACACATGAACATGGTATGATATGCGGGATGCGGTATGCGATGCATATGCATGATTTGTCAAGGAACGAATGAACCTGGCCTCAACTTGGAAAACCAAGTGTGCCACTGGAAAGATGAGATGAAATCGCTTGAAAACGATATAAAGATCACCGAAATCGGAGTTACGATTTGGAAATGGCAAGCAATTCAAATATGACACCGGTCTGCGATATACAACAAGTAGCCAGCTAAATGCAACAAGATGAACATGCTACAGCACTCAAACAGGGCAACAAAATACATGGCAGGGATCCATTCATGATGCTTAACAAAAGTCTAGCACTGAGCTACGGCCAATTCATCCATTAACAGGTTCAAACAAGCATGACAAAAGTGCATTTGGTAAACACATCTCAGACTTAGTGAAATTAACACTTGTCTGCAAATTCAGATCAGATAACACTCTTTGGAGCATCAAAACTATATGCTACAGGACCTGAACATGGCAAAGTAAAGCATGAAATGGAGCTACTCAAAGAGCTTAACAAAAGTCCCTTAGTAACCTTGAGCCAAAAGGGATCAGAAAATACAATAGCAAGCATGTGAACATGGCAAAAATATAATCAGGTTACAGACTTAGTGAAAATTGGAGCATGCTGAAACAGATATCAAGTAGGCATGTTTACGAGCTCGATGCACTCACTACGGAGCAAGTCATGACAATCTAAGCATACATCCATCAAGAATACACAAAATGCAAGCTAGACATGGCAAGAACAAGAACATAGCATGCATGGATCAACTACAACATCCTCGGCAAAATTGCTAACAAGTAGACAATCTGCCTAGATTCACGAAGTAGCAAAAGTAGAGCTCGATTGACACAAGATAGGGTGCTCCATAATTGCAAACAAAGACATGTATGGATAGAGCACTACAAGATTACCAAATCATCCTTACTGATCATCCTCAAAAGAGGCACGGATCACTAGGAAACAACATGAACATATGGCATAATGAGATAAACAGGCCAAGGACTTAGTGGAAATGCTAAGTCCCTGAAATCAGCATTACCAAGTGCCTCACTTTGCAAGCTTGTGCTAGACACCACACACATCACAAAAATACATGGGTTGCACCTCTGGAAAGATGGCAAAACCCTTACCAAAACATATGTAGATCTCATGGGCATATCATGCACACAATAATCGTGGCAAAAATGACAAATATCTAAATGGAGCAGCAGATCTGACAATTATCTCAAGTAGCACTCTTCTAACAGCATTTCGGGCATCAAGATGAACTCAAATGAAAATGATGCAATGGAATGAAATGATGTGCTCTTAGAGGCGAACATTTTGATATGCTATATACATGAATCAGAGCTATGGATGCAAAGTTACGATGTGATGAACATGGGCACATGAATGTGGAATTTCGGGGACTTGGTGAATTATACCTCCGGAAAAGTCAACGGGCAGATGAGGATATCCGGGAGGAGGAGATCCAGGCGGCGCGGGGCTGTTTGGTTGGCGGGCCGGGTGGATCTGATCCCACCTGGCCGGATCTGAGACATGACCACGGCCGACGGCGGCGAGGTCGCCGGAGGGCGCACGGGAGACGAGGCGGCGTCGAGGTGGCGGTGGCGCTCGGCCAGGGCGGCAGGGATCGCCGGAGGCGGCGGGCCGGGTCGGAGGAGGCGGCGACCGGCGCGGGCGGCGCGATGGCGGAGACCGGTGAGGCGCGGGCCGGGTGGCGGCAGTGCACCGGCAAGGTCGCACCGGCGACGAGGCGGCAGAGCTGGAATCCGGCGCGGCAGGTCGAGCGCCGACGACGAGGCGGTTGGCGGCGCGAGGCGCGTGGGCCGGGAGGCAAGCGGCGGCGGCGTTCGGGCCCTCGGGGGGCGGCGATGGGCTCCCCGGGCCGCGTGATGGGGGAGGCGGCCAAGCCACTCGGGCGGAGACACGTGGCGGCGGACGTCGCGGGCGGACATGTCCGTCGGCGGGATTTCGTCCGGCGGCGGCGAGAAAAAAATGGATCTAGGGTTCATCCGTGAATTTTGGGAGGGGAGCACAAATATATAGATAGAGGGAGCTAGGAGAGTCCAAATGAGGTGCGGTTTTCGGCCACGCGATCGTGATCGAACGACCGAGATGATGGAGGAGGTTTAGGTGGGTTTTGGGCCAGTTTGGAGGGGTGTTGGGCTGCAACACACACGAGGCCTTTTCGGTCCCTCGGTTAACCATTGGAGCATCAAACGAAGTCCAAATGGTACAAAACTTGACAGGCGGTCTACCGGTAGTAAACCAAGGCCGCATGACAAGTCTCGGTCCAATCCAGAAATGTTTAACCCCCACACACGAAAGGAAGGTAGAAATGACCATCGGAGGAGAACGGAGCGCCGGAATGCAAAACGGACAACGGGAAAAATGCTCGGATGCATGAGGCGAACACGTATGCAAATGAAATGCACATGATGACATGATATGTAATGCATGACACGCAAGCAAAGACAAGGCAACAACAGCTAATAACTGGACGACACCTGGCACATCGGTCTCGGGGCGTTACAACATCATCCAGAATACAATCAAGGTCCGACTACGGAACCAAAATAAAGACAACCCCAAATGCATAGATCCCCGATCGCCCCAACTGGGCTCCACTACTGATCGAAAGAAAAACGAAACAACACAACAAACACGATCTTCATCGAGCTCCCACTTGAGCTCAGTTGCGTCATCTGCACGGGCATCGTCGGCACCTACAACTGTTTGGAAGTATCTATGAGCCACGGAGACTCAGCAATCTCACACCCTCGTGATCAAGACTATTTAAGCTTATGGGTAGGAAAAGGTAGTGAGGTGGAGCTGCATCAAGCACTAGCATATATGGTGGCTAACATACGCAAATGAGAGCGAGAAGAAAAGCAATGCACGGTCGAGAAACTATAATGATCAACAAGTGATCTTGAAACTACTTACGATCAAACATAACTCCAAAACCGTGTTCACTTCCCGGACCCTGCCGAGAAGAGACCATCACGGCTACACACGCGGTTGATTCATTTTAATTAAGTTAAGTTTCAAGTTCTCTACAACCAGATATTAACAAATTCCCATTTGCCCATAACCGCGGGCACGACTTTCGAAAGTTCAAAACCCTGCAGGGGTGTCCCAACTTAGCCCATCACAAGCTCTCACGGTCAACGAAGGATATTCCTTCTCCCCAGGAAGACCCGACCAGACTCAGAATCCCGGTTACAAGACATTTCGACAATGGTAAAACAAGACCAGCAAAGCCGCCCGATGTGCCGACAAATCCCGATAGGAGTCGCACGTATCTCATTCTCAGGGCACACCAGATAGGTCAAGCTACGAGTAAAACCAACCCTCGAGTTGCCCCGAGGTGGCCCCGCAGGCTGCCCGTTTCGGACCAACACTTAGACAAGCACTGACCCGGGGGGGGGGGGGTTAAAATAAAGATGGCCCTCGGGAGCATGACTCCTAAGGGAAACGTTGGTGGTCGTGTGGCAAATGGTAAAACCAAGATTGGGCCTTGCTGGAGCAGTTTTATTCAAAGCGAACTGTCAAGGGGTATCCATAACACCCAACCATGTAAGGAACGCAAAATCAAGGAACATAACTCCGGTATGATGAAAACTAGGGCGGCAAGAGTGGAACAAAACACCAGGCATAAGGCCGAGCCTTCCACCCTTTACCAAGTATATAGATGCATTAATTAAACAAAATATATATGGTGATATCCCAACAATATCCATGTTCCAAACATGGAACAAGCTTCATCTTCACCTGCAACTAACAACGCTATAAGATGGGCTGAGCAAAAGCGGTAACATAGCCAAACAACAGTTTGCTAGGAAAGGTGGGTTAGAGGCTTGACATGGCAATATGGGAGGCATGATATAGAAAATGGTAGATATCGTGGCATAGCAATAGAGCGAGCAACTAGCAAGCAAAGATAGAAGTGATTTCGAGGGTATGGTCATCTTGCTTGCAAAATGGTCATCTTGCTTGCAAAGTTCTCAGAGTTGATGAAAGCTTGATCCTCGTGAACGTACTCAACAGGTTCCTCAATCACGAACTCGTCTCCCGGCTCTACCCAAGGCAAGAACACAAGCAAAGGAAACCACAGTCAACCACGATGCAATGCGCAAGCAACATGATGCAAAACATGGCATGATATGCAGGATGTGATATGCAATGCATATGCGAGCTCCGGAAGGAAAAGATTGAACCAGACATCAACTTGGCAAACCAAGTGTGCCACTGAAAAGATGAGTTAATTTTGGTCTAAATCGATATAAAGATCACCGGAATCGGATGCACGGTTTGCAAATGGCAAGCAAAACAATAATGGCACAATTCTGCGATTAACAGCACGATGCCATCTAGAATGCAACAAGAAACTAAGCTACTGCACTCCAACATAGCAACAATGCACATGGCAGTGATCTACTCAAGATGCTTGACAAAAGATGAACTCGGAGCTACGGCAAAATCACACAAGAGCAGGTTCAAACAAGTATGGCAAAAGTGCAAAAGATAACAGCATCACAGACTTAGTGAAAATAATAACATGTCAGGAATTAACATCAGGAAGCAATGTTTAGAGCAATATAACAACATGCTACAGGAACAGAACATAGCAATACAAGGCATGTCATGAATCTACTCAAAGCATAGAACAAAAGTCCCTTACTGACCATAAATCAAAAAGGATTAGAAGATATGATGGCACCCATGTAAACATAGCAAGTTTCGTTAATAGATTCAGACTTAGCAGAAAACTAGACATGGCAAAAACAGAGTTATGAAGGCATGTTTGAGAGCTCGATGCACTCAACACAATGCATTGCATGACAAACTAAGCATACTACCAGCAAGAAGACATGATCAAGAAGATAACCATGGCAAGAACAATCTCATAGCATGCGTGGATCAACTACAACAACCTTGGCAAAATTGATTAACATGTAAACAATCTGCCAGGAACATTTTATAGCAAAAGAAGAGCAAAATTGAGTCATGCTAGGGCACTCCATAAATGCAAACAGGACATGGATGGACAGAGCATGACCATATGTCCAAATCATCCTTACTGAACATACTCAAAAGGAGCATGGATCAAGCTGTAGCAACATGAATACATGGCATTAAAATGACAGCAGGGAAATGACTTAGTGAAATTCTAAGTCCCTGAAATCAGCAATATCACGAGAGCTACTTTGCATTCTTGTGCTACTCACCACATTTATCACAAAAATACATGGCATGCACCCCTGTAAAGATGGCATGGCATAGCCCAAAACACATGTAGAGCTCATGACCATATGCAGCACACAATAATCATGGCAAAAATGACAAATGCTCATAATCTGATAAGAAACAGGAACTAACATTCTATAGCACTTTTGCAACAGTCATTAAGGCATCAAGATGGACTCAAACAAGCAGGCCATAATGGAACAAAATGAAGAGCACATCCAGATGAACATTTTGATATCTCATATGCACAAAACGAACCACCGGGCACAAAGTTATGGCATGATGAAGGGAGCATCAGAATGTAAGAATTTAGGGACTTAGACGAAATATACCCTCCGAAAAGTTGGACGAAGGGGATCGGGATGGAGCGGTCCAGGCGCGGGGCACTGCGTTTGGAAGGAGGGGCTGGTGGATCTCGTCCATCCGTTCAGATCCGGCACCGGTGAGAGCTCTGGCGAGCTCTCCGGCGAGGGGGAGGCCGGCGAGGGGCGCGGAACAACAGAGGAGGTCGGGGACGACGCGGGCCATCATCTGGCTGGACCGAGGGGCGCGCTCCGGCGAAGCTTCTGCAGGGCGGCTCGTCTCCGGTGGCGCAAGCAGGAGCTCCGATGAGGTTGGCGGCGCGGGGCGCGGAGGCATGCGGCGGTGGGCATGTACTGCGGCGGCGGAGCACGCCAGCGGTGGGCGGCGCGCAGCTCCGCGGGGC
>NC_041392.1:346146071-346162432 GCF_002162155.2 Triticum dicoccoides
CCCACGATGGGCCGTTGCGGGCCGGTGCGGCGGCGGGAGGACGGCGGGACAGGTGGCGAGGCGCGGTTGGACGCGGGCGCCTGTGAGGCTGATGTGGCACGACCCGATTGGTCGGAGTGAGGTGGACAGGAGCGGCGGACATGTCCGACGCGGTGTGGACGCGCAGAGGAGGAGGAGGTTAGGGTTCAACCGCGAATTTTCCGGGGGAGAGGACATATATATAGGTAGAGGGAGCTAGGAGAGTCCAAATGAGGAGTGGTTTTCGGCAACGCGATCGTGATCGAACGGCCAAGAGGATGGAGAGGGTTTGGATGGGTTTGTGGGCTGACTTGGAGGGGTGTTGGGCTACAACACACACGAGGCCTTTATGGTTCCCCGGTTAACCGTTGGAGTATCAAACGAACCCCAAATGGCACGAAACTTGACAGGCGGTCTACCAGTGGTAAACCAAGGCCGCTTGGCAAATCTCGGTCCATTCCGAGAATGTTTAACACCCGTACACGAAAAGAGGCAAAAGGGGGCGCCGGAGGACATAGGAGTGCCAGATTGCAAAATGGACAACGGGGAAAATGCTCAGATGCATGAGACGAACATGTATGCAAATGCGACGCACATGATGACATGATATGAAATGCATGACATGAACAAAAGAAAAAACAAAGACAAGACCCAACCACGAAGGGAAACTCATATCGCATCTCCGAAAGAGGCAAGAGTCGGAGGTACAAATATGGAAAGTTGTATCCGGGGCGTTACAACACTCCACCACTACGAGAGGATCTCGTCCCGAGATCTAGGATGGCACCGGAGGGAAAAGGAAGAGGAAGATAAGAGGTAAAACTAAGTTGCTTCTTTGACAAACAAGTGAAACCACGAACCTTGAGATGTTAAACAATATTGAGAAAAAGAATACAACGGAGATGAGCGAAGTTGAAAACACTCTGTTAGGAAAGAGGAACAAGGAACATTACGAGAACCTTATGGGTTGAAAGACATAAGAAAAGGTTACAATGGACAAGAAGTATATGCAAGCACCTCGGTTGACACGAGATGTACAAGGAATGATAAAGATCAATTACAGCAACACTCCGATTAAAACAAGATAGTGAAGGAATAAGAATGATATAATTTGGGCAGCACTCCGACTGTAAATGGAAGGAATTGAACATGATCTTGACAAACAAGATGATGGGTTGAAGAGAGCAACATCACAATGCCTCCGGAACAAAAGTAAGAATGGAATCAAAAGAACGGAGGAGAAAACAACATCTTATACCTCGAATGAGCTTGAAAGCATCTTTAGGAGAAGGGTCGAACGGAGTTGTTGGAAAACCAACAACGAAAAGAACAAGGTTGATATGGGCTTATGGAATACATCTCAAAATTATGAGGTGAAATTCTGCCACTAACGGAAACGATTGATTGGATTGATATCAACAAGAATACGAGAAGCTTATTTCACCGTGAGGATAAATGAAGAACTTGGGTCATTTATAAGCACCATAAATAGCAACAATCCTTAGGGAAGGCTTTAGGTGAAACATGACACAAGATAACTCCAACAAAGAGATTGATGGATTGAGAAGAGCTCATGCTCGAAGAAATTGATGGGCTGAAAAGATGACTTGAGCGAAGAGAAAATGATGGATTTAAATATGTCACTCTTGAAAAACTTGTGATCCATGAAACACGATGGGAAATTATCAACAATGACATAACACCACCTCAAAAGATAAAGTAGAAGGAATTGCACTTCGGGATGCAAGATGAAGAAAACTTGATCTCCTCTGAAAAGAATCTCGATGAACACTTCGAGAAGGAATTAAATCCTTGATGAACCACCATGTAGAGCCTCCATGAAGAACTCCGGTAACAAAATGATGATAAAAAGAAAGAGAAGTTGAAAACACAAGGTGAAGCCTTGCGATGATTTAAATGGAGCTTCGCGACGAGATAATGCGGAAAAACTTGGAACTCCGGAAAAGAAAGATGAACAATTGAAACCGAGAATTTGATGAGCCTCCGGAATAAGGAATTAATCACTTGGATGAAACAAGAATAAGAATTAAATTATGCTCATCCTTCACCAATTAAATTGATGACAAACAATGGATTTGGCACACTACTTATTCTCGTAGAAATGATTAAGATAGATATAGCGCAAAAGGTCTTCAACGATCCACCGGTAGAATTGAAACAACGAATAAATCGATATGATACCAAGAGAAAAGGAATCTTGAATGAACCACCGTAAAAATTAAAAATGAACGAAGAAAAGATAAAGAACCATCGGGAAGAATTATGAAATGAATGAAGATACTTGAGAGAATTTGGATGCAAGTGAACGAAGAGATCCCGAGCTGATTAGAGAATATTTGAATGATGCACCGGTAAGATTGGAGAACAATAGCTAAAAGCTGAGAATGAATAATTCTGAAATGATGGGCTACATAGAATCAATCTGAAAAGACTCCTGAATTTCTTCGGATGGTTGAAAAGTATTCTCACAATCGAAAACAATTATGAGAGGATGGCAACAAGCTAGAACCATGAATCTTTGAGAGAACAAATAAGATTGAGGGGAAACTCTTCTTCGGTCTTCAAATGTTGAGAATGACGATTTGAAACATCACCATGAATTGTCGAGATACTCCGGGAGAATGAAAAGCAAAGAGGTTTATCCAACAATGAAAAGAGTTAAAAGATGTTGGAGAAAACAACTGACTGATGATAATTCATTCTTATGTCAAACTTTGAAATGAATTTGAGAAGCTCCAGAAATAAGAAGAGTTAGGTAAGATCATGGGAAAAGACCTGTGGGTTAGGGCCCACTCAAAAGAAACACCGTTGAACGATTGCTTGAAAAGAGAGATTGCACCGGTTGAATTAAATGGCTTGAATGAGATAACATCCTTGAAATAGCTTGAACGGATCTTGAATGAAAAGACGAGCCTTCTGAGATATCTTCAGCACTCCAGAACAAATGAATAGCGAGAAGTGAAAGATTAAGAGGTGCACCGACATGAGAAAGCATTTGAAACAAGGAAAGGATATGCTCGACAAAGCTTGAATTGAATCCACCAGAGAATAAAGAGAACGAATAATGATGAACTTGAGGCTCCGTTAGGAACTTCATGAGAATCACTAGGTAAGAATATTGACGGAAAAGAATGGAGAGACTTCACATCCCTAAGATGGGTACTTGATTAAGAAATCTTAGTCCCCGAAGAAAAAGGGTGGGAGGGCGGGAAAAACAAAGGAAACTTGGGATGGATGAAACAAACACCATTGCAAAGAATTTAGAATTGCTCTTGCGAATGTTGAAAATGATCGGATCCACTTGAAGAGAAGCACGCCGGTTCATTCAAAATTGAGTTGGCAAACTCGAAGATCAAGAAGGACTTATATTCACATAGGAACATGAGAAAACCGCTTAGGAAAAGGCATGGAATCAACACTTGACATTGAAGCAACTCGAATACCACAATAAAAACAAAACAAAGGATTGGCTTGTAGAATAAGCTAGAAACAAACATATGATAGATCCCATATCGTATCATGTGTCTGTTGGAAAGATATCCTACGTGATACTTGAATTCCCACTTATAAACTCCCAAAACTTTCCGGTTCTGCAATCAGGTGTTGGGGATACAGGGGAAGCATAATATCTCACCCAAACTAACAAATCCAACATCCAGCTGTATCCATCCTTCAACACATAACCAAGAAACATTCGGAAATCATTTACCTCAACCTTCGAAAAGCATCCGTTATACGAGTTATGGCAATACTTCCGAACTCCCGCCCCGGTACTTGGTGGCGTCGAGGTTATCTCACCAACAACTGCATAAAAGAGATTTTCGATGTCAGGGAAACTCAGGTATTCCAGAACTGCAACGATAAAATTGTAACGACAACACCTCGGCGCTCAATTCCCCGGGACACTACCACAACCCCTAAATGTCAGGAGGCACCAAGAACAATGTTCTCGTCACAAAACCATCGAAACGATTCCAAGATACCCGCGTGATCCTAAATTTTTTTTAGGTGAAATTTGAGAAGAGAAGAGTCAAAACTCTACGTCAGGAGGTGTCAGTGTCAAAACCGGCGGATCTCGGGTGGGGGCCCCCGAACTGTGCGTCTAGGCCGGATGGTAACAGGAGACAAGGGACACAATGTTTTACCCAGGTTCGGGCCCTCTTGATGGAGGTAAAACCCTACGTCCTGCTTGATTAATATTGATGATATGGGTATTACAAGAGTAGATCTACCACGAGATCAAGGAGGCTAAACCCTAGAAGCTAGCCTATGGTATGATTGTTGTATGATGAAGTTGTCCTATGGACTAAAACTCTCCGGTTTATATAGACACCGGAGAGGGTTAGGGTTACACAAAGTCGGTTACAATGGTAGGAGATCTTGAATATCTGCATCGCCAAGCTTGCCTTCCACGCCAAGGAAAGTCCCATCCGGACACGGGACGGAGTCTTCAATCTTGTATCTTCATAGTCCTGGAGTTCGGCTGGAGGTATAGTCCGGCTACCCGAACACCCCCTAATCCAGGACTCCCTCAGTAGCCCCTGAACCAGGCTTCAATGACGATGAGTCCGACGCGCAGATTGTCTTCGACATTGCAAGGCGGGTTCCTCCTCCAAATTCTTCATAAAAGTTTGTAAACACCAAGAGTAGTGTCCGGCTCTGCAAAATAAGCTTCCACGTATTGCCATAGAGAGAATAATATTAACACAAATCTAATCTGCTGACGTATTCCGCAGCGTGATATCACACTATGGCCAAGCCTTTATTCGAATCGTTTTCACTTCTCCACCTCAGCGTGTTTTGCGAGGCGGTTTCCTTGGCACGTCTTGTCAAAGCAGAGATCGTGTCCCCTTTATTCATGGGATTCTCATCAATACGGACATGGGTAACCCAATCGTGCCCGTTAGCATGTTTTCTCGATTAAAGGCGAGTCCCAAACGGTTACGGGGAGGGCTCCTAGTATTCAACCTCTTATAAAGAGACCAAGGCCTTTTTCTCCAATCTCAAAACAAGTTCGCCTGTCGCCTCGAGTTCCAACACCCTAGGCTCTAGATTCCAGGCGCTTCGGACCTTCGACAATGTCCGTTCCGACCTTCAAGGCCGATGGATGCCCTCCTCCGTCATGGAGGAGGATGTGCTAAGGTTGAGAGAGGCTAAGTTTTTGACCGCCGAAATTTCGCATAGGTTGCCTGCTCAAAGGCAGGCTATTCCCAGTCCCCAGCCTGGTGAGAGCATAGTGTTCATGTCTCACTTCCTTCGGGGTTTAGGCTTCCCGATGGATCCCTTCGTGAGGGGGCTGATGTTCTATTATGGGCTAGAATTTCATGACCTAGCTCCGGAGTCCATCCTCCACATTTCCTCATTCATCGTTGTGTGCGAAGCGTTCCTCCGTGTTACTCCTCACTTCGGATTATGGCTCAAGACTTTTGGAGTGGAGCCGAAGATGATCGAGGGACGGCACGCAGAGTGCGGAGGTGCTGTCATAAGTAAGAATGCCGATGCTCCATGGCCCGAGGGCTCCTTTCAAGAGGAGCTCGGCTTGTGGCAACAAGAGTGGTTCTATATCATCGCTCCCAGGAGCGCCAAGTGGGTGGCGCCTCCTGCCTTTCGCTCGGGTCCCCCACCACGGCTAGCGTCATGGGTCAACAAAGGATTAGATTGGGGGTTATCCAAAGACGTGCCCCTGTTGTAGGGCCGCATTAGGGATCTCTTAGAAGGAGACCTCAACCTGGTCAACGTGACGCAGGTCATGCTGATCCGCCAAACATTGCCCGGCAAACGTCGCTCCCTTTGTCTGTGGGAGTTTAATCCGGAGGGACCACGAGCTCTCCAGCATTTTATGGGCGCAACGCCCATGGAGATGTATAAAATGTTTTTCGGATCACAAGCAATGTGTCCGGATTTGACCGAGGACGCAGGTTTAAGCCGCAATCGCCCGGATGCTCAAGTAAGTAACCTTGTGCCCGGACTCGCTATCCATAAAATTGTCATAAACTTGCCCCTAAAAGAGCTGTCCTTTTAAACAGGAGTGGGTAGCGAAGGCGAAGCTGATCCGGTGTCCGGCTCCCCTTCCTGAGACCAGGCCGGATCCCGTGCTAGTCAGGATGTTGAAGATCATGCCTTTGGAGGGAAGTGAGGGGGAGGACAAGGAAACTATGGCCTCCTCGAAGGAGGCTGCTTCGAAGGGAGGAACCGACAATTCCTCTCCTAGGGGGAAGAAGAGGGCCACCTCTGACGACCCAGAGACCATGGCCTCAAAGCGGGGGAATAAGTCCTCGTCAGAGGGTCCGGCGCCTGGGAGATCCTCGGCCGAACTACGCCCCCAAAGGGATCAGCCCTCCAGCGAGCCGTAAGTAGAGAATGATTTTCCTTTAGAGGGATGAGAGAAATCCTTACTTTTTATCTGAGAAGATTAACTAAAATTTTACCTTGTAGCTCGGACCTCAGCCCTTCTCAGCACAGCTCGTCTTCGGGGGATCTTCTTCCGGAGATGATGGAGAGTGGAACGCCTCCCCCTGCCATACCGCCTAGCGAGGCGGGCGACCCTGAGGTGTCGTCGCGGAGGGTTTCTCCGAATCCGGCAGGGGTGGAAGGTAGCCATATGGCCCCCAAGGTTCTCCGCGTCCTGCCTTCGATGGAGGTCATAGGACGAGTCCGGCACCGTCTGGTGCGCGGTCGGAGGAGCTGATGATTCTACTGGGGCGAGCTTCTATCTCAGAGGAGCACCGTGCATTGATGGGTACGGTGATTGGAAGGATTTCGTCCGCGGAAAGCGGATTGCACGAGGCCGTCAGAAGTTTGCTGACGGGTTTTGAGGTACGTTTGATAATGTACTTCTTTGTCAGTTGTGCATAAACAAGATGCGCCCTGTGTAGATAGTAGCCCCTGAGACTCTGTGCGTTGTCAAAATTGATGGCGCGCAGAGGATCATGATCCCAGGTTTAATTTTCGCCTTTGTATATAGGTGGCGAAGTGTCCGGAATCGAGCCGAACTAATGATTTTGTCGAGCTAAAGCGGCAACTTGACGTGGCAGATGCCGACATCGCGCTCGTCAACAAGCGACTTGATGATGCTCAAGGTATGCAATTCCTCGGGCGGCATCTGGTAAGAGGAGCTTTTATGCCAGTATCTTACAATGTGTGTGCTTGACGCAGATGGTGCGGCCGCCATGGAGAGTCTCCGGGCGGAATTTTCCCGAGCTAAGGAACAAGCCAGGACAAGTGATGCGGCTGCCGAGAAGGCACTTGAAGAGCTGAGAGCCGAACAGGCTGCTCACTGCCGAAGCAAGAAGGAGATGGCCGAGATGGCCGTGAAGTTAAAAAGTGCCGCTGACCGTTGCAAGTCTCTTGAGAAAGAAGACCGGGCGAGACAAACGGATTTAGAGAAGGCTGTTGTTGATGCCAAGGACGCTCGCTCTGTGATGAGAGCTGCGAAGGAGGAGCTGCGTCAAGCCGGACAGATTGCGGCTGGAAAGCCCTTTATGCTGCGGAGGAAGTTTGGCGATCCGAGGTTTGCTCCGTTGGACCGGATGTGGAGTGCGAAGGACACCTATCTGGATTTGGCAGCGAGTGCTACTGATGCGACCGAACACTTTCGAGATCAAGAAGATCGCGAGGTGGAAAGGCTTTTCTGGTCGCAGTTCCACAATCCAGAGCGTCCACTGGCAGTGGACGATCGTCTGGCTCAATGGGCCAAACTGAATAGATTGTCCGGACTCGCCATGAGGTATGTCATGGGTCATCTGTGGCCGGGGAGATCAGAGCCGAAGAGTTATTTCGATTTGATGCAGCAATTCCTTGGCGCGGTGCCATGTATCGATGCGATGAAGAGGTCAGCATGCATAGAGGGCGCACGGATGGCTCTTGCCCGTGTCAAGACATACTGGGCAGAGATGGAGACCACCGTTGTTGCATCCCGAGATTCGGACCAAAGCCGAGTACCCTCCGAGCACTATTTTCAGGAGGTCCTTGAAGGCGCTCGTGTAATAGAGACGCAGTGCTCGAAGGATGCTATGTTCTGATAGCATATGTAATTATGAAGCAATATTTTGATGAGTTGTAGTAGCCTTTTATACTTGTGCATGCAAGTATATGGAACACCTCCTGTGCGGCCGTTTTAAGATATACATACAAAATCTGAAAGATGACAATCGTTGGCTTTAGCCCCCACGCACATAGTGCGGGGGTGCTCGCAGAAGGCGCATTTTCACACTTAATCCAACGTCTTGGTCCTACAAAGGAGGTGATAGCGCAGCGAGCTAGGCAAATGGACTATAATGCTTTAACACTTTCACTTAGCCATAGGAGCTTGACAATGGGACTATTTAGGTAGCCCCTGGTGGCGACTGCGCTTGCCCGAATTTGGGGCGCGTATGTGCCTGGCCGGGAAACGGCCCTTCGTTAATGCGGGGGAATCCTATAGATTCCGGAGAGTCATTGAGTGGTTGACCAATCTCACGCCATATCATGATAGTCGGCTTTTGGCTTTCTCTACTGAGGTGCTCGCCTGGCCGAACCAGGGCACAATTGCAGTAGTTCTCCTGGTGCCGCCTTAGCCGATAGAGCGGAACGTAAGGCGGCCGAACATAGGAGCCGGGCAACCCAACATTTGACCAAAATCATGACTCAGAGCTGATGCATATAAGGCCAAACTCGCGACGCCGAACACTCCCTAAGGTATTCGGTCTTTATGTGAGCGGGCTAAGTAACGCTCTAAGGTATAAGCCCCTAGTGTCCAGGTACGCGCAAGAATTCTGACGTGGCCACATGCCAAGACGCCAGCCTCCTCCTTAGTCATAGAACCAGGGGATGTGTATCAACAAGAGACAGTAAAAAAGGTTTACGCAGGGTCTTAATCTGAAAAAAAATCCTTGGAACGGGTCCCTACTGCACGTCTGCGCCTGTGTCTCCGTTGTGCCGTATCCTGGACGGGCGCAGCACGACGTTCATCTGTAAAAAAGAGAGCAACTAAGTTGAAAAAGGGGCATGCCAAAAAAAAGTTATATGAAATAAACAAAGTGTAAAGTAAAATATGGAAAATTGAGCTTTATTGTCTCTTATTTTATACGTGTGAAGCCCCTAGTGCAGGGGTATATGGCCACTAAGCCTTTACCAACGATACTTTTGTGCCGGACTCGTCTATCCGTGTCCGTGGTCTTAATGACCTGTTCTGATGTTCTGGCTAGTGAAGCCATTGTATTGTGGGGCTGTTAAAGCGGCCGCACAATCCTCCGCTTGGGGGAGGCGCCCTTGCTGCTTCCTCGTTAAGGAGATGATGCCGCGTGGACCGGGCATCTTAAGCGTAAGAGATGCATAATGCGGTATTGCGTTAAAGCGGACGAAAGCTTCGCGTCCCAGCAGTGCTTGATAGCGACTTGAGAATGGGACGATGTGGAAAGTCAGCTTTTCGCGACGGAAGTTATCGGCAGAGCCGAAGATAACCTCGAGCCGGAGAAAACCCATGCAATGGGTGTCCGGACCTGGTGTTACTCCTTGAAAGGAGGTTTTGCTGTGGCGAATTCTTTTTGGGTCGATCCCCATGTGGCGAATTGAGTCCTGATATATCAGGTTGAGTCCGCTGCCACCGTCCATAAGGACATTTGAAAACTGGAGTCCGCCAATTATTGGATCGAGTACCAGGGCAGTCCAGCCTGGGTTCCTGATACTTCTAGAATAATCCAGATGATCGAAGATGATTGGTTTTGACAACCAGTGGCGGGATTCCTTTGGGATAGACTGTGGGGCGCGTACCTTTATGGGTGCCGCATGTTTTGTTATGTGGAGTAAGTTTACTGTTTTTACTTCTTGTGGGAAATTCTTTTGTTTCCCGGTACTCTGCTTTTGGGGTTCGTCCTCGTCTTCGCTTGGTGTATCGAGCCCCTTGTGTTCGGCGTTGAGTCTGCCGGATTGTTTGAAAACCCAACAATCTCTGTGGGTATGGTTAGCAGGCTTTCCAGCAGTACTGTGTATTTGACATATCCTATCCAGGATTTTGTTTAGGTTGGATAGGTCGTCCCTGTTATCTTGGAGGGGCGGCTTTTTTCTGATTCTGTCGTGAGCTTTTGAATCCGGCGTTAACTGCCGTGCTCTTCGGACTTTTTTCCTTAGTCCGGTGACGGTCCTTATTGCGTCGCGGTTTTCCATTTCCATGCCTAGTTTCGGATGTACTTGGGTCGCTGGTGCTGCATCTTTCCAACCAGCTATCCTCTCCTGCGCAAAAGTGGGTCATGATGCTTGTTAGTGCGGCCATTGTTCTTGGCTTTTCTTGGCCGAGGTGTCTGGCGATCCATTTGTCTCGGACATTATGCCTGAAAGCTGCTAAGGCTTCAACATCCGGACAGTCGACTATCTGATTCTTTCTAGTAAGAAATCTATTCCAGAATTGCCGAGCTGACTCTCCGGGCTGTTGAGTTATGTGACTAAGATCGTCTACATCCGGAGGGTGGACTTAGGTCCCTTGAAAATTTGCTCGGAAAGCATCCTCGAGCTCTTTCCAACTTCCGATTGTGTTTTCAGGAAGGCTTTTAAGCCAATGCCGGGCTAGCCCTTTAAGCTTGAGGTGTAAGTATTTTATGGCATGGAGGTCATCTCCTCGAGCCATATGTATGTGGAGGATATAATCCTCGATCCAGACTCCAGGGTCTGTTGTTCCATCATATGCCTCTATGTTTACGGGTTTGAATCCCGCTAGAAATTCATAATCCAGGACCTCATCGGTGAAACATTGGGGGTGTGCGGCACCCCTGTATTTGGGGGTGCCGTATTCTGATAATGGCTTTATTGCATTGCTTACGAGAG
Organism: Triticum dicoccoides; assembly: GCF_002162155.2. NCBI lineage: Eukaryota > Viridiplantae > Streptophyta > Magnoliopsida > Poales > Poaceae > Triticum > Triticum dicoccoides. The sequence continues at coordinate 346,156,908 of NC_041392.1, forward strand.
CTTGCTTTCTTGGCCCATAAATGGACCTTGCTGGGCCATGATGCGGATCCTTAAGTGGGTCGCATAACGGCTTAAGTGCGGTGCTGCTTGCCGCTTTAAGCTAGCCCTGGGCTCGTCTATCCGATCGTGTGGCTTTCTTACTTTTTGAATGCGAGGGCTCTAAGGCCTCCTCGTCGAATTCAGGTAGTAGTTTTCTCCTCGGATAGCTTTTAATGCAGCGACTGCCGCCGTATTTTTCTGCGGTATTGATTACTTTACTCCATCTGATCCTGAGTGCCTCTTCCGCAGTCTTTAGCTTCCGCTTCTGCTTTTTCAGGCTGCGTGCGGTTGCAACGAGCCGTTTGGGGAGGTTCTTCTGCTTCGTGGGCTTGTCCGGCGTAGGGTCGTCCGGAATGCCATTTTCGCCGGGGGAGTTCGGTTTCTCTATCTGGGTTGCCTTGTTGGGACGGTTTCTCTGAGGCATGCTCGTCGTCTACCGGCTCATCCTGCTCTATGGCTGGGTCTTTATAGAGGCGGGGCTTAGGTCGGGGTTTACGCCGATGCTTTGATTGTTTTTCGAGAGATCGATCCCCCTCCCCGTTTTCCTCGTTGTTGCTTCCTTTAGGGGTATCCACCATGTACACATCGTGAGATGAGGTGGCTGTCCAATGCCCTATAGGCGTTGGTTCTTAGTTGTCTCCTGCATCGTCGTCCATACCGTCGATGTCTTCGGAGTCGAAGTCGAGCATGTCGGTTAAGTCATCGACAGTGGCTACGAGGTGGGTGGTGGGTGGGTTTTGAATTTCTTCATCGTCCATATCCCAACCTTGCTGACCGTAGTCTGGCCAGGGCTCTCCTGATAAAGAGAGAGACTTTAGAGAATTCAGGATGTCGTCGAAGGGCGAGTGCTGAAAGATATCCGCGGCGGTGAACGCCATTACCGGCGCCCAATCGGATTCGATCGGCGGGGGCGCGGGGGGCACGGAGTTTGGAAAGGAATCCGGCTCTTCGGAGTTACGGGCCATGCGGAGTGCGGGGCTGGAGTTCGGCTCGATCGCCTCTGAGATCGCAGCCCCTGAGGCAGCGTCTAACCGCTGATCCTCGATCGGCGCAGTAGGCTCCGAATCAATGGTCGGAACCGGTGCGTGTGCGGCCTCCGAAACGCTGCTCGGCGGCAGAGCTATATCATGCCCATCGAGACAGTGCGGCGCGCTTGGCTGTGGCTCGAATCCGTCGAAGGTCAAGTCCCCGCGGATGTCAGCCATGTAGTTTAGGCTTCTAAACCTGACCTGATGGCCAGGGGCGTAGCTTTCGATCTGCTCAAGGTGGCTAAGCGAGTTGGCCTGCAGTGCGAAGCCGCCGAAGATGAAGATCTGTCCGGGGAGAAAAGTCTCACCCTGGACTGCATCGTTGTTGATGATCGAAGGAGCCATCGGGCCTAAAAGCGACGACACAGAGGAACTCTCAATGAAAGCACCAATGTCGGTGTCAAAACTGGCGGATCCTGGGTAGGGGGTCCCAACTGTGCATCTAGGCCGGATGGTAACAGGAGACAAGGGACACAATGTTTTACCCAGGTTCGGGCCCTCTTGATGGAGGTAAAACCCTACGTCCTGCTTGATTAATATTGATGATATGAGTATTACAAGAGTAGATCTACCACGAGATCAAGGAGGCTAAACCCTAGAAGCTAGCCTATGGTATGATTGTTGTATCATGAAGTTGTCCTACGGACTAAAACTCTCCGGTTTATATAGACACTGGAGAGGGTTAGGGTTACACAAAGTCAGTTACAACGGTAGGAGATCTTGAATATCCGCATCGCCAAGCTTGCCTTCCACGCCAAGGAAAGTCCCATCCGGACACGGGATGGAGTCTTCAATCTTGTATCTTCAAGTTCGGCTGGAGGTATAGTCCGGCTACCCGAACACCCCCTAATCCAGGACTCCCTCCGGAGGCCTCACCAGAGCGACGAAGGGACTAAGGAGTAAAAAGAATTTTACTCTCCGATATATATAATAATATAAGACTCAAAACATTTTTCTAGACTCAACAATGCCAGCGATTCGATCAAGCAGGGGGATCCTAAGTCGGGGAAGGCTCTGATTACTAACTTGTAACACCCACGATGCGGCTATATCTCCCACGTGTCGAAGCACGACTTAGAGGCATAACCGCATTGTAGGCATGTCGCAAGAGGGGTAATATTTACACATCCCATGTACTGAACATGAAAGAGATAAAGAGTTGGCTTACAATCGCCACTTCACACAATACATAAATATAGCATTACATCATACAAAATACAATCAAGGTCCGACTACGGAACCAAAATAAAGACAACCCCAAATGCATAGATCCCCGATCGCCCCAACTGGGCTCCACTGCCGACCGAAAGAAATACGAAACAACACAATGAACACGATCTTCATCGAGCTCCCACTTGAGCTCAGTTGCGTCATTTGCACGGGCATCGTCGGCACCTGCAACTATTTGGAAGTATCTGTGAGCCACGGGGACTCATCAATCTCACACCCTCGCGAGCAAGACTATTTAAGCTTATGGGTAGGAAAAGGTAGTGAGGTGGAGGTGCAGCAAGCACTAGCATACATGGTGGCTAACATACGCAAATGAGAGCGAGAAGAGAAGCAATGCACGGTAGAGAAACTATAATGATCAAGAAGTGATCCTGAAACTACTTACGATCAAACATAACTCCAAAACCGTGTTCACTTCCCGGACCATGCCGAGAAGAGACCATCACGGCTACACACGCGGTTGATTCATTTTAATTAAGTTAAGTTTCAAGTTCTCTACAACCGGATATTAACAAATTCCCATCTGCCCATAACCGCAGGCACGACTTTCGAAAGTTCAAAACCCTGCAGGGGTGTCCCAACTTAGCCCATCACAAGCTCTCACGGTCAACGAAGGATATTCCTTCTCCCGAGGAAGACCCGATCAGACTCGGAATCCCGGTTACAAGACATTTCGACAATGGTAAAACAAGACCAGCAAAGCCTCCCGATGTGCCGACAAATCCTGATAGGAGTCGCACGTATCTCGTTCTCAGGGCACACCAGATAGGTCAAGCTATGAGTAAAACCAACCCTCGAGTTGCCCCGAGGTGGCCTCGCAGGCTGCCCGTTTTGGACCAACACTTAGACAACCACTGGCCCGAGGGGGGGGGTTAAAATAAAGATGACCCTCGGGAGCGCGACTCCCAAGGGAAAAGTAGGTGGTGGTGAGGCAAATGGTAAAACCAAGGTTGGGCCTTGCTGGAGCAGTTTTATTCAAAGCAAACTATCAAGGGGTACCCATAACACCCAACCGTGTAAGGAACGCAAAATCAAGGAACATAACTCCGGTATGACGAAAACTAGGGCGGCAAGAGTGGAACAAAACACCAGGCATAAGGCCGAGCCTTCCACCCTTTACCAAGTATATAGATGCATTAATTAAACAAAATATATATGGTGATATCCCAACAATATCCATGTTCCAAACATGGAACAAATTTCATCTTCACCTGCAACTAAGAACGCTATAAGATGGGCTGAGCAAAAACGGTAACATAGCCAAACAACAGTTTGCTAGGAAAGGTGGGTTAGAGGCTTGACATGGCAATATGGGAGGCATGATATAGCAAGTGGTAGGTATCACGACATAGCAATAGAGCGAGCAACTAGCAAGCAAAGATAGAAGTGATTTTGAGGGTATGGTCATCTTGCCTGCAAAGTTCTCAGAGTTGACGAAAGCTTGATCCTCGTAAACATACTCAATGGGTTCCTCGATCACGAACTCATCTCCCGGCTCTACCCAAGGAAAGAACACAAGAAAAGGAAACCACAATCAACCACGGTGCAATGCGCAAGCAACATGATGCAAAACATGGCATGATATGCGGGATGTGATATGCAATGCATATGCGAGCTCCAGAAGGAAAAGATTGAACCAGGCATCAACTTGGCAAACCAAGTGTGCTGCTGGAAAGATGAGTTGATTTCGGTGGAAATCGATATAAAGATCACCGGAATCGGATGCACGGTTTGCAAATGGCAAGGAAAACAATAATGGCGCAATTCTGCGATTAACAGCACGATGCCATCTAGAATGCAACAAGAAACTAAGCTACTGCACTCCAACATAGCAACATGCACATGGTAGTGATCTACTCAAGATGCTTGACAAAAGATGAACAATGAGCTATGGCTAAATCACACAAGAGCAGGTTCAAACAAGTATGGCAGAAGTGCAAAAGATAATAGCATCACAGACTTAGTGAAAATACTAACATGTCAGGAATTAACATCAGGAAGCAATGTTTAGAGCAATATAACAGCATGCTACAGGAACAAAACATCCAATACAAGGCATGGCATGAATCTACTCAAAGCATAGAACAAAAGTCCCTTACTGACCATAAATCAAAAAGGATTAGAAGATATGATGGCACCCATGTAAACATAGCAAGTTTCGTTAACAGATTCAGACTTAGCAGAAAACTGGACATGGCAAAAACGGAGTTATGAAGGCATGTTTGAGAGCTTTATGCACTCAACACAAGGCATTGCATGACAAACTAAGCATTCTACCAGCAAGAAGACATGATCAAGAAGATAACCATGGCAAGAACAATCTCATAGCATGCGTGGATCAACTACAACAACCTTGGCAAAATTGATTAACATGTAAACAATCTGCCAGGAACATTTTATAGCAAAAGAAGAGCAAGATTGAGTCATGCTAGGGCACTCCATAAATGCAAACAGGACATGGATGGACAGAGCATGACCATATGTCCAAATCATCCTTACTGAACATACTCAAAAGAAGCATGGATCAAGCTGTAGCAACATGAATACATGGCATTAAAATAACAGCAGGGAAATGACTTAGTGAAATTCTAAGTCCCTGAAATCAGCAATATCACGAGAGCTACTTTGCATGCTTGTGCTAGTCACCACATTGATCACAAAAATACATGGCATGCACCCCTGTAAAGATGGCATGGCATAGCCCAAAACACATGTAGAGCTCATGACCATATGCAGCACACAATAATCATGGCAAAAATGACAAATGCTCATAATCTGATAAGAAACATGAACTAACATTCTATGGCACTTTTGCAACAGTCATTAAGGCATCAAGATGGACTCAAACAAGCAGGCCACAATGGAACAAAATGAAGAGCACATCCAGAACATTTTGATATCTCATATGCACAAAACGGACCAGCGGGCACAAAGTTATGGCATGATGAAGGGAGCATCAGAATGTAAGAATTTAGGGACTTAGATGAAATATACCCTCCGAAAAGTTGGACGAAGGGGATCGGGATGGAGCGGTCCAGGCGCGGGGCACTGCGTTTGGAAGGAGGGGCTGGTGGATCTCGTCCATCCGTACAGATCTGGCGCCGGTGAGAGGTCCGGCGAGTTCTCTGGCGAGGGGGAGGCCGGCGAGGGGTGCGGGACAACGGAGGAGGTCGAGGATGACGCGGGCCAGATCTGGCCGGACCGAGGGGCACGCTCCGGCAAAGCTTC
>NC_041392.1:346162817-346180378 GCF_002162155.2 Triticum dicoccoides
GCTGGTGCCCGCGGGAGGCGGCGGGGGAGATCCGGGCCGGGCGGGCCCGCGATGGGCCGCGGCGGGCCGGTGCTGCGCCGGGAGGACGACGGGACAGGTGGCGAGGCGCGGTTGGATGCGGGAGGCGGTGAGGCCGATGTGGCACGACCCGATTGGTCGGAGTGAGGTGGACGGGCGCGGCAGACATGTCCGGCGCGGCGCGGACGCGTCTGGACGCGCGGAGGAGGAGGAGGTTAGGGTTCAACCGCGAATTTTTCGGGGGAGAGGACATATATATATAGGTAGAGGGAGCTAGGAGAGTCCAAATGAGGAGCGGTTTTCGGCCACGCGATCGTGATCGAACGGCCGAGAGGATGGACATGGTTTGGATGGGTTTGTGGGCTGACTTGGAGGGGTGTTGGGCTGCAACACACACGAGGACTTTACGGTTCCCCGGTTAATCGTTGGAGTATCAAACGGACCCCAAATGGCACAAAACTTGACAGGAGGTCTACCAGTGGTAAACCAAGGCCGCTTGGCAAATCTTGGTCCATTTCGAGAATGTTTAACACCCGCACATGAAAAGAGGCAAAAGGGGGCGTCGGAGGACATAGGAGTGCCAGATTGCAAAACGGACAATGGGGAAAATGCTCGGACGCATGAGACGAACATGTATGCAAATGCGATGCACATGATGACATGATATGAAATGCATGACATGAACAAAAGGAAAAACAAAGACAAAACCCAACCACAAAGGGAAACTCATATCGCATCTCCAGAAAAGGCAAGAGTCAGAGGTATAAATATGGAAAGTTGTATCCGGGGCGTTACAGGGTTATGGCATAACGTAATCTCGGTGAGACGATTACACAAACTCGGTGAGATCGATTTTGGTAATAAGCTAACTAGAGAGTTGGTCAGGTAAACTCAGTGGGCCCGATTTGCTCATTTCGGTGAGACCGAAATGTTACAGAAGGGAAATAGAGAGTTTACATTGCAATCTCGGTGGGACCGATAGCTCATCTCGGTGGGACCGAAACTTTACAAAGGGAAACAGAGAGATTACAATCCCATCTCGGTGAGACCGAGATCCCTATCGGTGAGACCGATTTGCCTAGGGTTTGTGGCAGTGGCTATGACATTTAAACTCGGTGGCGCCAGATAGAAAGAATCGGTGGGGCCGAGTTTGACTTTTGGTTTAGGTCATATGTGGATGTGAGAAAGTAGTTGAGGGCTTTGGAGCATATCACTAAGCATTTTGAGGAAGAGCCTCATTAAGCAACACCTCATCCTCCTTGAACGTATTGGCTTTTCCTATAGGCTCAATGTGATCTTGGATCACTAAAATAGAAAATGAAGAGTCTTGAGCTTGAGCTTGAGCCAATCCTTTTGTCCTTAGCATTTTTAGGGGTCCACTCTTCTCATCCATGCCATGCCAATCATTGAGCTTTCCTGAAATATTAATCTTGAAATAGCATTAGCTCAATGAGCTATATGTTGTTAGGAATTACCAAAACCACCTAGGGATAGTTGCACTTTCATTGAACCGCTACCGTTGTTGAGTCTAGAAAAAAACTATTTTGAGTCTAGCTATGTATCGGAGAGTAGGAATTCTTTTTACTCCTCAGCCCCTTCGTCGCTCTGGTGAGGACTCCTGATGTAGATGTTTTGACTTCACTCTCCTCTTTTTCACTCAAATATTTTTAGGATCACGCGTGTATTGTTGGATCGTTCCGATATCATTGTGATGAGAATTCTGTCTTGGCGCCTCCTGACATTTAGGGGTTGTGGCAGTGTCCCGAGGAGTTGAGCTCCAAGGTGTTTTTGTCACAGTGCTTATCGTTTCAGTTCTAGAATACCAGAGGTCGCCGACATCGAAAACGCTTCTATACTCTTTGTGGTGATTGTAGTTTGATGACACCCAATACTGGGGAGAGTGATCAGATGTATTGCCACATCTAGTATATCGGATGTTTTCGAAGGTCTGAGGTACACCATTTCCGAGGGTTTCTTGGTTATGTGTTGACGGATGGATACAATTGGAGTGTAGGATTTGTTAGTTGTGTGAGATATTTGTGCCTCCCTGTATCCCCAACACCAGATTGCATAACCAGAAAGTTTCGGGAGTTTTTAGGTGGGAATTCAAGTAGTTACCTAGGTTTATCCTTCCAACAAATGCATGAGGGGTTATGTATTTGTTTCTGGCTTATTCTGCGAGCCAAACCCTTTGTTTTATTCTTCAGTTGTGGTATTCGAGTTGCTTCAATGTCAAGTGTTGATTCCATACTTTCCTATCGGAGTGCTAATCCTTGATCATCAAGATTTTCATGTCAATTCTTTTCCAATCACTGTGCTTCTCTTCAAGTGGATCCGATCATTCCAACATTCGCAAGATCAATTCTCAGTTTTCTCCATGGTGGCCATTTCGTCCATCCCAAGTTGCCTTTATTTTTCCCACCATCCCACCCTTTTTCTTCAAGGATTCAGATTTCTTAATCAAGTATCCATTTTATTCATGTGAAGTCTCTTAATTTTTTTCAATCAAGGTTCTTACCTGGTGATTCTCAGGAAGATGCTCTGGAGCTACAAGTTCATCATTCCTCGTTCTCTTTCTTCTCCGGTGGATTCAATTCAAGCTTTCGGTGTTGATCATATCCCTTTCGTCCTTTCAAATGCTTTCTCATGCTGGTGCACCTCTTAATCATTCACCTCTCTCTATTCTTGTGTTCTGGAGTGCTGAAGATATCTTTGAAGATTCGTGTTTACACTCTGCACCAATTCAAGCTATTTCGAGGTTGCTATTTAATTCAAGCCATTTAATTCAACCGGAGCAATCTCTCTTTCAAGCAATCATTTCAATAGTGTTTCTTTTGAGTGGGCCCTAACCCACATGTCTTTTCCCAGGATCTTACCTGACTCTTCTAATTTTTTTGAAGCTATTCTCAAATCTTTTCAAAGTTTGACGCAAGAATGAAGTATCCTCAGTCATATGTCTTTCTCCAAGATCTTTCAAATTCTTTTCATCATTGGTTCAACCTTTCTATTCGTCATTCCGGAGTGCCTCAACAATTCTTCATGGTGGTTCTCATCATCATTCTCAGCATGTGAAGACCGAAGATTTTTTTCCTAAATCTTGTCTGTTCTCTTGAAGATACATAGTTCAAACTTGATGCCATCCTCATAATTGTTTTCGATTGTGAGAATTCTTTTCATACCCATCTGAAACATTTCAGGAGTTGCTTTTCTCTCTCGATCATCCGAAGGCCATCATTTCAGAAATCTTGATTCTCAACATTCAGCTCTCGTTCTCTAATTCTTCTTGTGCCTTGTTCGAGTATTCTATAGTCAACTTGTGATCTCTTCATTCTCAAATTCCCTCAAGTATCTTCATTGTTTTCTAATTCTTCCCGGTGATTCGTTCCTTTTCTGCGTTCATTCTTTTAATTCTTATGGTGGTTCGTTCAAGATTTCTCTTCCCTCGTGTTCGTATCAATTCATTTGTTCTTTTAAAAATCCTACCAGTGAGTCGATCAAGATTTTCCCAAGTTTGCGCTATATCTCTCTGTAACGCCCGAATAGTTACGCTACAGTAATTCCTTGCTAATGATGCCACGTCACTAGGATTACTGTTGTCGATCTCGCGATGGTTCAAAAACGATTCAAATTCAAATTTAAAATAAAGTCAAAAAGTAAAAGTTTCCAAACTTTAAAACTAAAATATTCGCATTGTTCAATAATTCCCCTGATCATTTGTCATGTTGAACCCAACCTTATTTGACCCACCAATTAACCCCTAGGAATTTATAAAGTGGTCCAACGACAAATAAAATAGCCTTTTCGAAATAAGCAAATATTTATACAATTCCAATTGACCTCAAACTTTGTATGTAATTCCAAAATATTGTGAAGTATTTAAGTGACAAGTTTCATGATGAATAAAAATCAATTGGTATTTAAAGGAAGTGCAAAACTGTGGTGAGTAAAAGAAATCAAAGAATAAATAGAAGCAAAAAAATAAACAAATGGGGGAGGGGGACCTAACTACTGTACACTTAAAGCCCAAAGGGCCAGTAGCTAGCCTAGCCCACTAGGAGGTTTCCTCCTACCTCCTTTTCACAGGAGTCACGCTGGACGCGCCCGTGGCGTCCATGGCCGGATCGGCCACGTGCCGGGCATCGAGCGACGCGCCGACGTCCTACAAGGTTGTCTCGACCCCCCGTGTGAACCCTAGCGTCCTCACATATCTCCCCTCGCCTCGCTCTATCTCCCTCATAGTACCCCCGGCCCTTCCCCACCGCGCCGCAGCTGGCATGAACATCACCATCGTCGTGGCCGACGACCTCCCCAGCGCTTGAGAATACATCTAGGGGCTCCATCGTCGTCATCTTCTTCACCCTCGACAAAAGGGTCAAGCTAGGAGGCCCCGTCCGCCCGCCATCGCCGTCGTCTTCCTCGCGTACACCGTTGTTCGTCGCCAGATGCCGTTGCTCCCGGCCATCCCCGACCTCCTCGAGCTCGCCCACGGCCTCAACGTGAGCTTCTCTTATGATTCCCCACCTTTCCCCTTTGATTTGTCGCCATTTGCCGTTGTTCCCGAGATCGGTCAACCTCGTCCATGGCCGCGTTCGAGCTTTCGAGTGTGCGCATGTGCCTGCGTGCTCCTGCCGGTGGCCGCGCTATGGCCGCGCCCCGTGTGCACCCACGCTGCTGCTCCCATGCGCCTGCCCGCACGTTCGTGCTCCCGCGGCCTTGCCTACTGCGCTCCCGCCGCTGCTTGCTGCTGCCTTCGCTTGCTATTACCGCTGCTTGCTGCTGCCTTCTATCGCTGCTGTTGCCATGCTCGGCCGCCCCCTGCCGCCTGCTGCTAGCGCCGCTGCCGCCACCCTCTACTGCCGCTGCAGTCATGCGGTCGCCTCAGCTATGGCCTTTGCCATGGCCGAGCGCCTCATTGCTATACGCGTGTGTGCACAGCCGTGAGACGGCTTGTGTCTAGGGTACTGGCCCCGACCCCTAGTTCAATTAGACGTAGGTTTATTTTAGTACTATTTTAGTGCTACAATTAGCCTATAGAAAATGATGTGTGGGACCACCCCTACTAAATATTGTTTAATTAAATATTACACAATGACATGTGGACCCCCCACATGCACTGTAGCGGTTAATCCAGTCAACGTTGACTGTTGACCTGATGACTCAGCACACCCAGGACCCACTTGCCATACAGTAGACAAGGAAACCCCTGGGTACACTTAGTATATTCTGTTTTAATTTCATATTAATAATAAATTAGGAATTTTAGAAAAACATTAAAACTTTGAAAAATAATATAAAATAATCCGTAGGCCGGTTGAAAATACTTTGTACATGAAAGTTGCTCAGAACGACAAGATGAATCCAAATCTGCAACCCGTTCGTCCGCCACACGTCCCTAGCATAGAGAACCTTCAACCTTCCTCCTTCGGTCCGTCTGTCCGAAAGCGCGAAACACCGAGAATACTTTCCTGGATGTTTTCCCCCTTCGCCGGTATCACCTATCCCTGCGTTAGATCACCCTGGCACCGCGTATTGCCTTGTTATATTTTGTGATGCTTTGTTTGCTCCGTATTTACTGTTTCTTCCCCCTCTTCTTCTCCGATAGACCCCGAGATCGGTGTTGATGCGACTGAGTACGACTACGTCATCGACAACCCGTCCTTGTCTACCGAGCTTCCAGGCAAGCCAACCCCCCTTGTTCATCCCAATATCGCCTACTCTTTCCCTCTACTGCTTGCATTAGAGTAGTGTTACTGTTTCATCGGTTTGATCCTATACTGCTGCATTGCCTGTCATTGTTGCTACAATTGTTGATACCTTTACCTTCTACCCTAATGCTTAGTATAGGTTGCTAGTATTACATCATTGGCCCTACACTATTATCCGTCTGCCATGCCATACTACTGGGCGTGATCACTTGGGAGGTGATATATACTATACTTACATACTTATGTTGATGATTCGGAGATGGGGGCTGAAGGGGTAGGTGGTTCCACCCAGGTAGTGGTGGGCCTGGATTCCCCATAGCCCCCTGATGGTTACTTTGTGGCGGAGCGATAGGGCAGGTTGCGACCACCTAGGAGACAGGTGGGCCTGGTCCCTGGTCGGCGTCCGTGGATACTTCAAATAACACGCTTAATGAGATCTGGATATTTGATCTAAGTCTGGCTACGAGCCTATACGCACTAACCAACTACACGGGAAGAGTTATGGGCACTCGACGTCGTGGTATCAATCGAAGCCTTCTTGACGTCAGCGACTGAGCGGCGCGTGCCGGATTGGACTGGGACGCCTGCTCTTGTATTAGGGAGGCTAGGTCTACTTACTGTCCTCGTACGCAACATGCAAGTGTGCAATGGGCGATGGGCCCAGACCCCTGTGCACATAGGATTTACACCGGCGTGCTGACCTCTCTGTTGTGCCTAGGTAGGGATGCAACATGTTGATCTTCCGAGGTCGGGCATGACCTAGGAAAGTGTGTCTGGCTAGAGGGATTGAGCATGTTGGGTTATGTGGTGCACCACTGCAGGGAAGTTTATCTATTCGAATAGTCGTGTCCCTCGGTAAAAGGAGGACTGAAAGGATCAAGAAGAGGTGTCTAGAGGCGGGGTGATTAGACACTAAGTACAAAAAGTTACAATTTTTAATTTCTTTAAGTTGAAGTGGAGTTTTGGCACAAGTTTAACAAACACAATACATATCAAGCAAGCATGCAAAGAGTATATGAGCAGCGGAAAGTAAAGCATGCAACTTGCAAGAATGTAAAGGGAAGGGTTTAGAGGATTCAAACGCAATAGGAGACTCGGATGTTTTTGTCGTGGTTCCGATAGGTGGTGCTATCGTACATCCACGTTGATGCAGACTTCAACCCACAAAGGGTAACGGCTGCGCGAGTCCATGGAGGGCTCCACCCATGAAGGGTCCGCGAAGAAGCAACCTTGTCTATCCCACCATGGCCGTCGCCCACGAAGGACTTGCCTCACTAGCGGTAGATCTTCATGAACTAGGCGATCTCCTTGCCCTTACAAACTCCTTGGTTCAACTCCACAATCTTGTCGGAGGCTCCCAGGTGACACCTAGCCAATCTAGGAGACACCACTCTCCAAGAAGTAACAAATGGTGTGCTGATGATGACCTCCTTGTTCTTGTGCTTCAAATGATAGTCTCCCCAACACTCAACTCTCTCTCACAGGATATGAATTTAGTGGAAAGCAACTTGGGGAAGGCTAGAGATCAAGATTCATATGGTAAGAATGGAATATCTTGGCCTCAACACAAGTGTAGGTGGTTCTCTCTCAGAAAAATGTAAGTTGGAAGTGTAGGTTCATTCTGATGGCTCTCTCCACGAATGAAGAGGAGGTGGAGGGGTATATATAGCCTCCACACAAAATCTAACCGTTACACACAACTTGCCAATCTTGGTGGGACCAAATTGATAAACTCGGTCGGACCGATTCAGCAAATCTAGTGACCGTTAGGATTTTCGGTGGGACCGACATGCAACTCAGTAGGTCCGATATGGTTAGGGTTAGGGCATAATGTAATCTCGGTGAGACCGATTACACAAACTCGGTTAGACCGATTTTGGTAATAAGCTAACCAGAGAGTTGGTCTGGTAAACTCGATGAGACCGATTCACTAATTTCGATGGGACCAAAATGTTACAAAAAGGAAACAGAGAGTTTACATTGCAATCTCGGTAGGACCGATTACGCAAATGCGGTGAGACCGATTTTGGTAATAGATCCATATAGAGACATTGCAATCCCATCTCGGTGAGACCGAGATCCCTATCGGTGAGACCGATTTGCCTAGGGTTTGTGGCAGTGGCTATGACATCTGAAGTCGGTGGCGCCAGATAGAAAGAATCGGTGGGGCCAAGTTTGACTTTTTGCTTAGGTCATATGTGGATGTGAGAAAGTAGTTGAGGGCTTTGGAGCATATTACTAAGCACTTTGAGCAAGAGCCTCATTAAGCAACACCTCATCCATCCTTGATAGTATTGGCTTTTCCTATAGACTCAATGTGATCTTGGATCACTAAAATAGGAAATGTAGAGTCTTGAGCTTGGAGCTTGAGCCAATCCTTTGTCCTTAGCATCTTGAAGGGGTTCCACATCCTCTAGTCCATGCCACTTCATTATTGAACTTATCTGAAACATACGACGTAAAAGTGTTAGTCCAACAAGAGATATGTTGACATTAATTACCAAAACCACCCATGGAGCACTTGTTCTTTCAATCTCCCCCTTTTTGGTAATTGATGACAACATACACCAAAGCTTTAGATAAAGATATAGAGAATATTAAGTAAAGCTTTGGAAAGACATGTAACATGCATAGGCTCCCCCTACATGCATGCAATCATGTGAATATGGAATATAGAAGCATGTAAATGCATAAAGATGACAGAGTAAGCAACGTGTTACATGTATCTTGGCTATATGAATCAGAGCAAATGATGTGAATATGAGAAATGTACCTTCATGCTCATGAGTCCTTCTTGCAAATAGTATGTACATCAGCAATAATTTCTCATACACATGACTGTGATGCATATAATTACCTTGTGGTCTTGAGTTGGCTTAGGATGGGATAAACCTGCATAAACAAGGTTAGATAACACAGATACACCTACTGGCCAGAGCAAACAAAAGAAACCACAAGAGTACCAAGACTGGGATGACATGTAGAGTGAGTACTAAGTACCACATTGGATATAGACATGTCCCCAAAGGTAAAGATGTGCAATAAATTCAAGGATTTCCTTCCCTTAGATGTCTTGCTCCCACTGAATCTAGCATGGGATACTGGGAGAAGATAGGGAACATAAAATTAGAGCAAAATCAGAGCTCAAAGGAAATAAACAGAGCTAATGCAAACGAGAAAATATGAACATGTCTTTCCCCTTGAAGACATGTGACTTCTCTCCTCTTGAACACCAAGCATCTGGGGTCCCTGATGATTACTCTTTCTTCCCTTGAGTATTCTCTCCCCTATAGATATGATTAAGCTTTGATGTGATCTCTCTCTCCCCCTTTGACATCAATTTCCAAGAAGGATTCTTCTGGATTTTTGTCATGATGGGTTTGGTCCTTGAGTCACAGAACAAAGCAGCAAGTTGAATGGGATGCTGATCGAGGACAAGATTCATTGAGTGGAGCTAGATCAAAAAGAATGCAGAAACAAGTGGCAAGATGTCTTTCTTGTAGTGAAATCGATGACACCGAGTTGTATGGTTCGATTGTACCAAGAGGATTCGGTTGGACCGAAAGCATCAGACCGGTGAGACCGAGTTCATCGCAGAGAAAACACTTGTCACCTCAGCTCACTAGACAAGTAATATCTCACAAGGATTTGCAAGGAATTAACTGAAAGATTTGCAATGAATTGGATGCAAGGAATGCAGAACAGAAAATAAAAGAGAAGAAGCTAAAAAGGAGTCTAGATGAAGTTTTTTTGAAGAGGGAAACAAATATGCATGAGACAAATGCAAGAGCACAGAAAAGAACACAAGAGAACTTCATCTAGAATTGGTTGGCGACAAAGTCACCTATGTTAGAGTATATTGACTTAGGAGTCAAGTGAGATCACTTGATCATAGGTCATACTCATCGTTTAAGCTCAAAATGGTGTTACCATTTTTTAAGCTTTTTGATGTATTCACATCTTGTCGAGTTGCTTTGACTCATGACTTGGAGTAAAGCTTCTCTAAGATGGAATAACATACCTTGGGTGGTAGCGTTGATCATGATCATGTAGTTGAACTTGTGTGGGTTGCTCAAGGTTGATGTAGCTCATCAAGAGTTGGGAGCACCACTTGGAGTTTGAGTTCATCTACCTACATGGGTTAGTTTTTGCAAGGAAGAGCACTTGTATATCCAAAATGACAATCATGAAACTCAACATAAAATTTGTCAAAGGATATGTTTGAATGGTTGCGTGCTTCCTTGTCTTCATCCACCATTGTGTAGAGACTTGGTGATATAGAAATTGCTCAAGATGTGAGTGAGTTGTAATCTCATAGATTTAGATTCATCCAAGTACCTACACGGGTTAGATAACATGCAAGGTGCAAATATATCCAAGACATAAGATAGTCAACATAAGAGAAATATCAAGGATTAGTCATAGGCTCATGCCTTGCATGCATCAAATGGAGTTCCTACTCCAAGTTTGAAGCATCAATGATGTTCAATTCACCTCTTAACCTGCAAAACACTTTCTCATCAAGTGGTTTCATGAATATATCAGGTAACTGCTTTTCGGTGTGAACATGCTTAAGATTAATGTCCCCTTTGGCAACATGATCTCGAATGAAATGATGACGAACTTCAATATGCTTAGTTCAAGAATGTTGCACGGGATTGTGAGAAATCTTAATAGCACTTTCATTGTCACAAAGTAATGGAACATGTTTCACAGATATCCCATAATATTTAAGAGTTTGGGCCATCCAAAGTAGTTGAGCACAACATGATCCAGCGGCAATGTATTCCGCTTCGGCGGTAAGGATACCGAGTTTTGTTTCTTGGAAGACCAAGACACAAGAGATCTACCAAGAAATTGACAAGTACCCGAAGTGGACTTTCTATCAACCTTGTCACCGGCATAGTCCAAGTCGGAGTAGCCAACAAGATCAAATGAGTCCCTCTTTCGATACCAAATGCCAAAATTTGGTGTTTGGATTAAGTATCTCACTATCCTTTTCACGGCCTTAAGATGACATTCTTTAGGAGCGGCTTGATATCGTGCACACATGCACACACTTAGCATAATATCAGGGCGTGAAGCACATAGATATAACAATGAACCAATCATAGAGCGATAAACCTTTTGATCAACTGGTTCACCATCTTTGGTTAAATCAAGATGTCCACTAGTAGGCATGGGTGTAGTCATACCATTGCATTCTTGCATATTGAAGTTCTTGAATAAGTCCTTGGTGTACTTCGTTTGAGAGACAAAGGTACCTTCCTTAGTTTGCTTGATTTGCAAACCAAGAAATAATTTGAGTTCACTCATCATCGACATCTCAAACTTCTCCGACATTACCTTTCCAAACTTTTCACTAAAATGAGGGTTAGTTTATCCAAATATAATATCATCGACATAAATTTGGCACACAAATAGCTCTCCATTAACCCTTTTAGTGAAAAGAGTAGAATCTATTTTTCCAATTTCAAAGCCTTTTTCAATAAGGAACTTGGTCAAGCATTTATACCATGCTCTAGGAGCTTGTTTAAGACCATAAAGAGCTTTGTGAAGTTTGTAAACATGATTAGGTTTCTTAGGATTGACAAATCCGGGAGGTTGCTTAACATAAACTTCCTCCTCTATTTCACCATTTAGAAAAGCACTTTCAATGTCCATTTGGTACAAGGTGATATCATGATGATTAGCATAGGCAAGTAAGATGCGAATGGACTCAAGTCTAGCAACGGGGGCATATGTCTCACCATAGTCCATACCTTTGACTTGAGTGTAGCCTTGGGCGACGAGACGTGCTTTGTTGCAAACTACTTGTCCATCTTCATCTTGCTTGTTGCGAAACACCCATTTGGTACTGATGATGTTGTGGTTGTTGTCGGGCTTCTCAACTAATGTCCAAACTTGATTTCTCTCAAAGTTGTGTAGATCTTCATGCATGGCATTTATCCAATCCGGATCTTCCAAAGCTTCTTCAACCTTCATAGGTTCAATGCTAGAGATGAATGAATAGTGTTCACAAAAGTTAGCTAAACGAGTTTTTGAGCGAGTGATTCTCCCGGTTTGGATATCATTGTAGATTTGCTCGATGGGATGGTCTTTAGCAATTCTTGCTTGAACTCGTGAAAGCTTTTGCTTGGATCTTGGTTGAACATCTACTTCATCTTGTTCTTCTTCTTGGCCTTCTTCATTGTTGACGCTGTCGTTCTCTTGTCGTGGCGGAGAAGGAGGTTGTTGGCGTTCATCTTGGTGCACTTCCCCGTTTTCTTCATTTCGGTGTGTCCCACTTGTGGATGCTTCCGTATCAACTCTTGGTTCACCTTGTCGTGAGGTAGAAGCTTCCACTTGGATGGACGAGGTACTCTCCTTCACCTCCGTTGGACGAATCTTGCCAATAGACAAGTCTTGGATTGCTTCAGAAGGGTCTTTGTCTCCTACATCAATTGACAATTGCTCTACTTGCGAGCCGTTAGATTCATCAAACTTCACATCTACTGTCTCTTCAACCTTTCGGGTGAAATTGTTGTAGACACGATATGTGTGAGAGTTTGAGCCATAACCAAGTAGGAAACCTTCATGAGACTTAGGAGCAAATTTAGAACGACGATGCTTATCAAGAATGTAGCACTTTGAGCCGAATACTCGAAAGTATCCAACTTGTGGTTTGTTACCGGTGAGGAGCTCGTATGCCATCTTGCCGAGTAGCTTGTGAAGATACAAGCATTTGTTGCATGACAAGCTGTCTCAACCGCTTCCGCCCAAAAGTGCTTTGGCGTCTTGTACTCATCAATCATCGTTCTCACCATTTTGATGAGTGTCCAGTTCTTCCTCTCAACAACTCCATTCTCTTGAGGTGTGTACATAGCCAAGAACTCATGTGAAATCCCTTCTTTGTCAAGAAAGGTGTCCACATTTGCGTTCTTGAACTTCGTTCCGTTGTCGCTGCGAACCTTCTTGATTTTTACTTCAAATTGATTTTGGGCCTTCCTAGTGAAGTTTTTGAAGATCTTTTGGACCTGCGATTTATCATCGAGAAAGAACACCCACGTAAATCTTGAAAAATAATCAACTATAACTAGACCAAAAGAATTTCCACCAAGACTTTTGTAAGCGTTAGGACCAAAAAGATCCATGTGAAGTAGCTTGAGTGGCCTCCTTGTGGTCATGATGTTCTTCACGGGATGCCTTCCTCCAACCTGTTTACCTGCTTGACAAGTGCTGCAAAGTCTATCCTTATCAAATATGACATCGTTAACGCCAAGGATATGATTTCCTTTAATAATCTTGTCAAGGTTTCGCATACCAACATGACCTAATCGTCTATGCCATAACCAACCTTTAGAGGATTTAGCAATTAAGCAAGTTCTAGGTTGAGCCTTTTTAGTGAAATCAACAATGTAAAGATCACCTCTGTGTATACCGGTAATGACTATTTTATGATTATCTCTATGAAACACTGGGCAATCTACTTCAGTAAATAGGACATTGAAACCGAAATCAGCAAGTCTAGATACTGAAAGTAAATTGTAGCCAAGAGATTCAGTGAGCATGACATTTTGTATGGAGCTATCATGTGATATGGACACCTTACCTAGGCCAACCACCTTACCCTTTGAGTTATCACCAAAGGTGACATACTTTCGAGGGCCGTCGTTTTCAGCAAGCTCACGAAACATATCTTTATCTCCGGTCATGTGATCGGTACATCCACTATCAAGAACCCATTCCTTTCCTCCAGCCATGTAGCCACGAAGATTTGCCATAAGACCAAAGTGTCTCATTGCATCATTAAGATCATAGTCACTGTCATCATCATCCTCATCATAGTATCCATGTTTAACATCATTTTGTGATTGATCAATTCCTAGAGAGGGTAATTCATTAGATAAATGATCATTTCTATGGTTATCTTTATGAATTCTAATAGCTTTGGAAATGATATTGCTAATGATTCCAACATCTCCTTTGGCACTCATAAGATTAGTAAGCTCAAATAAGCAGTCACCAAATTTGGGATCATTGGAACTCATCTTAATCAAGGCAATGGACTTATGAAGAATCTCATCTAAGTTCTTGAAGGAATGGTTTGGAAAACGTTTCTCAAGGAATCTCCATATAGTGTAGGCACAATCAAGAGTAGGCAAACATTCAATCAAGTTTCTAGGCAAGCCTCTAGTGATAAGATTAACCGTTCTAAGGTTGCGAATCATGTCAATTGACTCATCAAGGGTAGGATGCATGGGATCAACATGAGGTGCACAAGGGCTAGCAATATACTTGTTCAAATGATATTCATTGAAAATCACAAGCATATCATTTTTCCACTCATGAAAATACTCTCCATCAAGTGTAGGCACTCTATGTCTAAGACTCCCCAAAGTAGACTCATCCATCTTCCACCAATGGTGTTTAAACCAAAGCAATGGAGACCAAAGCTCTGATACCAATTGAAAGGATCGAGAAGAGGTGTCTAGAGAGGGGGGGGGGTGATTATACACTAAGTACAAAATGTTATAGTTTTTAATTTCTTTAAGTTGAAGTGGAGTTTTGGCACAAGTTTAACAAACACAATACATATCAAGCAAGCATGCAAAGAGTATATGAGCAGCGGAAAGTAAAGCATGCAACTTGCAAGAATGTAAAGGGAAGGGTTTGGAGGATTCAAACGCAATAGGAGACTCAGATGTTTTTACGTGGTTCCAATAGGTGGTGCTATCGTACATCCACGTTGATGGAGACTTCAACCCACGAAGGGTAACGGCTGTGCGAGTCCACGGAGGGCTCCACCCATGAAGGGTCCACGAAGAAGCAACCTTGTCTATCCCACCATGGCCGTCTCCCATGAAGGACTTGCCTCACTAGCGGTAGATCTTCACGAAGTAGGCGATCTTATCGCCCTTACAAACTCCTTGGTTCAACTCCACAATCTTGTCAGAGGCTCCCAAGTGACACCTAGCCAATCTAGGAGACACCACTCTCCAAGAAGTAACAAATGGTGTGTTGATGATGAACTCCTTGCTCTTGTGCTTCAAATGATAGTCTCCCCAACACTCAACTGTCTCTCATAGGATATGGATTTAGTGGAAAGCAACTTGGGGAAGGCTAGAGATCAAGATTCATATGGTAAGAATGAAATATCTTGGCCTTAACACAAGTGTAGGTGGTTCTCTCTCAGAAAAATGTAAGTTGGAAGTGTAGGTTCGTTCTGTTGGCTCCATGAATGAAGAGGAGGTGGAGGGGTATATATAGCCTCCACACAAAATCTAACCGTTACACACAACTTGCCAATCTCGGTGGGACCTAATTGATAAACTCGATCAGACCGATTCAGCAAATCTAGTGACCGTTAGGATTTTCGGTGGGACCGACATGCAACTCGGTAGGATCGATATTGTTAGGGATAGGGCATACCGTAATCTCGGTGAGATCGATTACACAAACTTGGTGAGACTGATTTTGGTATAAGCTAACCAGAGAGTTGGTCAGGTAAACTCGGTGGCACCGATTTGCTAATTTCGGTGGGACCGAAATGTTACGAAAAGGAAACAGAGAGTTTACATTGCAATCTCGGTAGGACCGATTAAGCAAACTCGGTGAGACCGATTTTGGTAATAGATCCATACAGAGACATTGCAATCCCATCTCGATGAGACCGAGATCCCTATCGGTGAGACCGATTTGCCTAGGGTTTGTGGCAGTGGCTATGACTTCTGAACTAGGTGGCGCCGGATAGAAAGAATTGGTGGGGCGGAGTTTGACTTTTGGTTTAGGTCATATGTGGATGTGAGAAAGTAGTTGAGGGCTTTGGAGCATATTACTAAGCACTTTGAGCAAGAGCCTCATTAAGCAACACCTCATCCCTCCTTGATAGTATTGGCTTTTCCTATAGACTCAATGAGATCTTGGATCACTAAAATAGAAAATGTAGAGTCTTGAGCTTGGAGCTTGAGTCAATCCTTTGTCCTTAGCATCTTGAAAGGGTTCCACATCCTCTAGTCCATGACACTTCATTGTTGAACTTATCTGAAACATACGAGGTAAAAGTGTTAGTCCAACAAGAGATATGTTGACATTAATTACCAAAACCACCTAGGGAGCACTTGTGCTTTCAGACCCGGAGTTGTATTCCGACCTTATGACAAGTAGAACCGGATAGTTAATAAAACACACCCTTTCAAGTGCCAGGTACAACCCAGTGATCGCTCTCTCACAAGGCGATGAGGAGAGGATCGCCGAGTAGGATTATGCTATACGCTGTTACTTGGTGAACTTACCAGCTACTCTCTTCTATATGCTTCAAGATGGAGTGTCGGTGTCAAAACCGGCGGATCTCGGGTAGGGGGTCCCGAATTGTGCGTCTAGGCCGGATGGTAACAGGAGGCAAGGGACACGAAGTTTTACCCAGGTTCGGGCCCTCTCGATGGAGGTAAAACCCTACGTCCTGCTTGATTAATATTGATGATATAGGTAGTACAAGAGTAGATCTACCACGAGATCGAAGAGGCTAAACCCTAGAAGCTAGCCTATGGTATGATTGTTGTTGTGTATGTTGTCCTACGGACTAAAACCCTCCGGTTTATATAGACACCGGAGAGGGTTAGGGTTACACAAAGTCGGTTACAATGGTAGGATATCTACATATCCGTATCGCCAAGCTTGCCTTCCACGCCAAGGAAAGTCCCTTCCGGACATGGGACGGAGTCTTCAATCTTGTATCTTCATAGTCCAACAGTCCGGCCAAAGGATATAGTCCGACTGTCCGGACACCCCCTAATCCAGGACTCCCTCAGTAGCCCCCGAACCAGGCTTCAATGATGATGAGTCCGGCACGCAGATTGTCTTCGGCATTGCAAGGCGGGTTCTCCTCCAAATTCCGTGTACCTGTTGAATGAAGTCCGGTTTCTTGTTGATGTTGCGCTCCTTGGCTTCTACGCCCAATAATGGCCGCTTCCCACGTGTCAAACGAATATGAAAAGCCTGAGTGTTTTTACATTCACACCCCTAGACGCGTAAATGAGCTGCCCTATTTAAGGGGACGAGGATTTAGATCCAATCCACACCTTCTCCCCTTCGCGAGTGTTCATCAGAGCACATCCGACAAAGGTCCATTCCACCATGGCCAGCCGTTGCAACTCCTCCCCTCACCCTTCCAGCCCTAAGCCTGGATATTGGGATAGATGTTCCATCCCGCATAGCGAGCTAGTGACGCTCCAGACCAAGGGATATCTCCCCCCGGCCTCTATGGTCCCTGTTCGAGCCGGTCTTGCCGTCTACAACGACGGAGAGCAAGCAGAGAGTGCCCCTAATCCCTCCGAAGGAGAGCGGGTGTGCCTCGTCCCTTATTTAATAAGGGGCTCAGATTTCCAATCCATCCATTTCTCCGGGGGCTGCTGGAGTTCTATGGCCTCCAGCTACATAATCTCACGCCTGCCTCCGTATTGCATATTGCGGGCTTTGTAGCCCTCTGCGAGCTGTTCTTGGGTGTGAGGCTCATTTCAGACAGTGGAAGGAGCTATTCTGCCTCGTGCGCCGTTCCAAGAAGGGGTCAATGTATCAAGTGGGCGGAGCCGAAGTGTGGCACATCGCCGGGGCCGGATATTTGTCGGGAACCCCAAAGAAGGCGTCCGAAGACTGGCCCTCGGAATGGTCTTATATAGAAGACATCCTGTTGCCGGATCCTGTCCGGATTGGCCTCCCTGAATTCAAAAGTGCTCCCTTAAAGAAGCGCCTAAGCTGGCGCCCACGGAGCCCTCGGAGGGAAAGTGATAGGGACATCATTTACCTGATGGGCCGAATAAGATTGTTAGCCCATTCCGGACTAACCATGATCGGGGTTAT
>NC_041392.1:346180542-346192230 GCF_002162155.2 Triticum dicoccoides
TCAACGGGGAGGATGACGCCACTCGCTACGGCCGTAAGGGGCCGGATTCAGCTGCCGCTCTACTAAAGATCTTGTCCACTTTATATAAGGGAGAAGAGGAGGAATTTCTCTGCGTCAACCCACAGGGTGGATTCTCTATGCACAATCCCCCAAGCTGGGTAAGCGGTCGCATTTACTTGGCCATCCGTTTTGTATTCCCATTGTTAAATATTCAGTCTGACGACTTCAAGGCAGGACTGCGCCGGGCTGTCAAGGAAATAAGCAGCCCTCCTCCACAACTCGAGGACCCAGGACGGTCCCTCGACCCGGCCTCTCAAGAGGATCCGGATATATCTGTGGAGCTGATTGATGGAGTGTTCCATCAATTGAGCAAGGACAACGCCTTGGTGGCCATTACGGCCGTTTACCCAGGGCTAATCCTGACCCCCTAGGTAACTGAGATCGAAGTCCCAGTACCCCGAATAGGTGTCCGCCCACTTTTTTTTCCAGTTTCCTGATTACAACCGAACTTTGCAGGGGAGGTTTTTAAGGCGGAAGGCCGAACCTGCGGCGACAAGCCAACGAGGGGCCGTAGGGCCCCGCAGGCAGAAAAGAAGTGCAGTCCGGACCGAGGCGTCAGCGCAAAGGTATGGCGCGCCCCCTTATCCCAGGTGTTATACCTTCGAGGCACATTGACACTCGCACTCTCTTCAGGACAAAGAGACCTTGCTGGACTATATCCGGAGAGGCTGCCAATCGCGCCTCCACCAGCCAGGCTCCAAAGCCTGGTCCGGAGGCGGAGGCGAACGCAAGGCGCGCGCCAGACGCTCCTTCGACGGAGGATGTGGACGGGTTGTCTGCCACCAACTCTGAGGTGGAGAGTGCCATGAACCATAGGCGTCACCGGACAATTCTTCACGACGCTTGTTTCTCCCAAGGGGCGTTAGATGCCTTCAACTCGGGAGATGTGTACCTCCATGCCGCTCAAAATGGTCTAGCCAGAGCCACGGAGCAGTATGTAAAAGACATACAGGTAAGAAAATTCTGGTAATTATATATATATACCAGTAGCCCCCGAGACTTGAAACAGTTAGAATAACTGATTTAAGGATCATTTGTTATGCAGGTTCTTACAGAAAAGAATTCCCTACTGTCCAAGGAGCTAGAAGAGTGCAAAGCCCAACTTGAGGCCGCACTAGCCGTGGCAGGGGAGCCCAAGGAGACCCCCTCTAGTAATATACACTTCGAAAGATAAGTATTTTGCGAAGCACGACATGGGTGCGAATCTGGCAAATGAAATTGCAGATGGCGCCGGATTGAATCCGGAAAGGCAACACATTCTACGCCAGCTAAAGGCTGGTGAGAAGGTGCTGACAAAGGTGAGGCAGGAGAAGAACGATCTCCAAGATGCCAACACCAAGCTGGGCGTCGAGCTGAAAGATGTTCGTGCCCAGCTGTCAGACTCCGTGAAGGAGAATCAGCGGCTTCGGCGCGGCATATTTAGTAAGTGCTTGAACGAACCTTTGAAAGAAAGTTCGGCGGGGAAGTCGACTAACAGAGCAATGTCTATAGGTGTGCTAACAGGTCGTCCTGCAGAGGAGATGCCCGGTTCTACGGGTGACCTTCTTCCCGAGCTCTCACAACTGCTCGATCGAGTTCGGCAGGCGATGCAAGGCGTCGCCCAGGCCCTGTGGCCATCCGTCTCCATGCCCGAAGGTCTTGGAGAGCTTGCGGAGAAGCTAAAGGGAGCACGGCGGCGCTTCCGATTGTGGAAGATATCAGCCTGCCGTCAAGGCGCTAGGGAGGCCTGGGCCATGGTGAAGACGCGGTACACAAAGGCTGACCCCAACCACATGGACAAGGTCGATCCTGTAGGGCCCGATGGGAAGGAGATCCCTGTAAGCTTAGTATACGACCAAGTAGAGTTGGCCGCAAAGTATTCCCAGCAGGACTGTAAATTAGACAGCCTGTTAGATGGTATTGAAGAGGAATACAATCAGTCAAAATGACTATGTAATTTAATTGACATTTATAATGCCTTCTAGCCGGATTGCAGATCATTTGTCATGGCCGACCTTTTTGCTTCAGCCTCGGGACCCGACGGTCCGGAGAGTGTCCGAATTCACATGCGGTTATATAGGAACCGGGGAATGCATGGAGACTAGGCGTAGGGATCATTAGGGCTTGAACAGACAAGTGCCCGACTAGTTATGTTATATTACATGGTTAGTAAGAAACATCTTCCATGGAGAATAGTTCCGTTAGGGGTTCCTTTCCCTGGGAGGCATGCCCTAAGGTGCATGTCCATGCCGCGAAAAGAAACACAGGGAAAACATCTGGGGGCATATAGATAAAAATAAAAAAGATCATCTTTAGTTCACCGACCGAATATTCCCTTAAGAACACTAGCTTTCGGCTTCACCCAGTCTGAGGTACACGTCCGGCTGACCCGGCAGTAACAATCGCAGAGGTGCTCCCTTTACCACCTAGCCGAACAATTGGGAACGTAGGGGTAAGCACAGGAGCCAGGCAACACAGCTTGGCCAAAACTTAAGTCATATCGATGCATATAATGGTGAATAAAAGGTACATGCGGAAGTGTGACACATGTGTTGGGCATGAAGCCCGTATGAATAAGCTTCTGTTTAAAGAAGCCCCAGGTTTAATGAGCGCGGATAGCGCGTCACTTTATGAGCCTTTAGAGGCTATAAGAGAGAGAGAGAGAAGAAGAGAAATGTAAGACAGAAAATATATAAAAAATGGACAGAGGAAGGAGACGAACACAGAGTCCGACGCTAGGCATAGAATCTTCGGAGACGGGCTGCGTTCCATGGGTTTGGCTCGAGTCGGTTATCCGATGCATCCCGCAGGCGGTACGCTCTACCAGTCAGGACTTGGTCAATTATGAAGGGACCTTCCCACTTGGGCTTGAGTTTGTCCTTTTTCTTGTCTGGTAGTCGTAGAACTAATTCGCCAACGTTGTAATTTTTGGCCCGTACTTCTCTGCTTTGGTACCTTCGAGCCTGCTGTTGATAGAATGCGGAACGGGCTTTTGCCACATCACGCTCCTCCTCCAACGCGTCCAAGCTGTCCTACCGACCGAGCTCGACTTCTCTTTCTTCGTACATGCGCACTCGAGGTGAGTCATGAATTATGTCACAAGGCAAAACTACCTCTCCGCCGTACACCATAAAGAATGGTGTGTATCCAGTGGTGCGATTCGGCGTGGTCCGCAGCCCCCAGAGTATGGAGTCGAGATCCTCTACCCAGTGCGTGTTGGATTCCTTGAGGGACCACACTTATCTGGGTTTGATGCCGCTCATGATAAGACCATTTGCATGTTCGACCTGGCCGTTAGTTTGTGGGTGATAGACGGAAGCATAATCGAGCTTGATGCCCAAGTTTTTGCACCAGAGTTTTACCTTGTCGGCCGTGAAGTTCGTGCCATTATCAGTGATGATGCTGTGGGGGACACCGTAATGGTGTACAACCCCAGATATAAAGTCTATCACCGGTCCAGATTCGGCCGTCTTAACAGGCTTGGCTTCTATCCATTTGGTGAACTTATCCACCATGACCAGTAAGTATTTTTGCTTGTGGGTTCCGCCTTTAAGGGGTCCAACCATGTCAAGCCCCGAGACCGCGAAGGGCCAAGTAATGGGGATAGTTTGGAGGGCGGTGGGTGGCATATGGCTTTGGTTTGCAAAGAGCTGGCAATCGGTGCATCGTTGGACTAAGTCTTGAGCGTCTGCCCGGGCCGTCGGCCAATAAAAGCCTGTACGGAAGGCCTTGCTTACAAGGGACCGGGCTGCAGCGTGATGACCACCGAGTCCGGCATGAATTTCAGCCAGGAGGTTCCGCCCCTCCTCTTCGAAGATGCACCTCTGAAGGACTCCGATAGTGCTTTTCTTATAAAGCTCTCCCTCGTGGACTCTGTAGGCTTTGGATCACCGCACTATGCAGCGTGCCTCATTTTGGTCCTCGGTGAGTTCCTGCCTAGTAAGGTAGGCTAGGAATGGTTCTATCCATGGGGTGATGACGGCCATTATTATGTGGGCTGAAGGTGTTATTTTATTGGCAGAGCCTCCGATTGTGTCAGAATGTTCGGTGTCGGGCAGTGCGGTCGGGTCCGGGCTGTTATTGTTCGGCTCCCCTTCCCATACTACGGATGGCTTGAACAACCTTTCCAAGAAGATGTTGGGGGGGGGCTACATCGCGTTTTGCGCCGATGCGTGCCAAGACATCTGCCGCCTAATTATTTTCCCGGGCTATATGGTGAAATTCAAGCCCCTCGAACCGAGCTGACATTTTTAGGACGGCGTTGCGGTAAGCTGCCATTTTTGGATCCTTGGCATCGAAGTCTTCATTTATTTGGGATATTGCGAGGTTCGAGTCCCCGCGCACCTCTAGGCGTTGGATGCCCATGGATACTGCCATCCGGAGACCATGTAAAAGGGCCTCATATTTGGCTGCATTGTTGGAGTCCGTGTACATAATCTGTAGTACGTATTGAACTGTGTCTCCTGTGGGGGACGTCAAAACGACGCCAGCCCCCAGTCCAGCCAACATCTTGGAGCCGTCGAAATGCATGATCCAATTTGAATATGTGCCATACTCTTTAGGGAGTTCAGCCTCCGTCCATTCTGCGACGGAGTCGGCCAAGACTTGCAACTTGATGGCTCATCGTGGCTTATAAGTTATGTCGAACGGGAGGAGCTCAATGGCCCATTTTGCAATCCGGCCCATTGCGTCATGGTTGTTTATAATATCGTTAAGTGGTACTTCCGAGGCTACTGTTATTGAACACTCTTGAAAGTAGTGTCGTAGCTTCCGGGATGCCATGAATACCGCGTACACAATCTTTTGATAATGCGGGTACCGTGATTTGCAGGGAGTGAGGACAGTGGACACGTAATAGACCGGCTTTTGAAGGGGGAATTTGTGTCCGTCCGCTTCTTGTTCGACGACGAGCACTGCGCTTACAACCTGATGTGTTGCTGCAATGTATAATAGCATTGGTTCGCCAATGTTTGGCGCGGCCAGGACTGGGTTTGTTGCCATTATGGCTTTTATTTCGTCGAGTCCGGCCGTGGTTGCATCCGTCCATTTGAAGTGTTCGGTGCGCCGAAGGAGGCGGTAAAGGGGTAGGGCCTTTTCTCCCAAGCGGGAGATAAAGCGGCTTAGAGCCGCCATGCATCCGGTTAACTTTTGTATTTGGTTGAGGTCCTTTGGGATATCCAGTTGCGACAGAGCTCGGATCTTGGCTGGATTTGCTTCAATTCCTCTACCGGATACAATGAAGCCCAAGAGCTTTCCGGCTGGAACGCCGAAAACGCATTTTTCCGGGTTGAGCTTGATGTCGTATGTTCGAAGGTTATCAAATGTGAGCCTCATGTCGTCTACTAGAGATTCAACATGTCTTGTTTTGACGACCACATCATCTACATATGCCTCCACTATTTTGCCGATCTGGCTTGCTAGACATGTCTGAATCATGCGCTGATATGTTGCACCGGCGTTTTTGAGCCCGAAGGGCATCATGTTGAAGCAGAATGGCCCGTATGGTGTGATAAATGCCGTTGCGGCTTGGTCTGGTTCTGCCATCTTGACTTGATGGTAGCCAGAATATGCGTCGAGGAAACACAACGAATCGTGTCCTGCGGTAGCATCGATAATTTGATCGATGTGGGGGAGGGGGAAGGGATCCTTTGGGCAAGGCTTGTTAAAGTCTTTAAAATCAACACACAGGCGCCAGGATTTGTCCTTCTTTGGTACCATCACTAGGTTTGCTAGCCAGTCCGGATGTTTTATATCTCTGATGAATCCGGCCTCCAATAGCTTTGCTAGCTCCTCTCCCATGGCCTGTCTCTTAGGTTCGGAAAACGCCGAAGAGCCTGTTTGACAGGTTTGAATCCTGTTTGGATATTTAAGCTGTGCTCGTCCAGCCTGCATGGGATTCCTGGCATGTCTGAAGGGTGCCTGGCGAAAATGTCCCAGTTCTCTCGTAGGAACTCTCGCAATGCAGCGTCGACATCAGGGTCTAACTGTGCCCCGATGGAAGCTGTTTTATTGGGGTCCGTTGGATGGACTTGGAATTTGACTATTTCATCCGCCGGTTTAAAGGAGGTGGACTTGGATCTTTTGTCGAGTACCACATCGTCCCTATTCATCATAGAGCGTAGTGCAGTCAGCTCCTCAGCCGCTAGGGCTTCGGATAGTGCCTCGAGGGCCAGTGCAGCTGTCTTGTTTTCGGCGCGGAGTGCTATGTCCGGATCACTAGCGAGAGTGATGATCTCGTTAGGCCCGGGCATCTTGAGCTTCATGTACCCGTAATGGGGTATTGCTTGGAAGATTGTAAACGCTTCCTGCCCTAGCAGAGCGTGATAACCGCTGCTGAACGGAGCCACCTGGAACGTGACCTCTTCGGACCTGTAATTATCTGGCGTGCCGAACACCACATCTAGTGTGATTTTTCCTATACAGCGCGCTTCCCGACTGGGGATTATTCCTCTAAAGGTTGTGCTGCTTTGCTCAATGCGGTTCCAGTCTATTTCCGTTTTTTGAAAGGTCTCCTCATAAATGAGGTTCAATCCGCTGCCGCCGTCCATGAGTACCTTGGTAAGACGAAAGCCCTCCACTATTAGACTGAGGACCAATGCGGCTGGTGCTCGGGCTGTTCGGAATTTAGGTTCATCACTGGCGTTAAAGGTAATAGCCGTGTCACTCCATGGGTTTATTGTTGCTACTTGGTAGACTTCGACAAGGCTGTGGAGTGTCCTTTTTCGCATATTATTTGATGCGAAAGTCTCGAAGACTGTTAATATCGTATTGGTCTCTCTGGGGTGGCTTTCTGTGGCCTCCGGAATTTGGAGATTTTCGCCAATTTTGGCCACCTGCCGGAGTATCCAACATGCTCTGAGGCTATGAGTTGGTGTGGCGTCCTCTGTACTGTGAATTTTACAGGGTCCATTAAGCCATCCTTCCAGTACGGTTCCATGCCCTGTAGAGGGTTTTTGCTTTTTAGTGCTTGACCCGGGTGACTGGTGATGATGCACCCTTTTATTTCGGACTGGGTTTGTATTCAGGGCCGGATTGTCCCAAAATTTTATTTCGGTTTTTCCAGGCGCTTTCCATCGCACAGTACTTTCATACAATGGACGCCAAGTCAGCGAAGCGTGTAATATCACGGTGACTTATGGCGTTGAGTATTCCCTTGTCCGTGCAATTATTGCAGAAGATTGAGATTGCGTCTTCCTCGCGGCAGTCCCTTAGCCTGTTCTTAACCAGGAGGAATCTGCCCCAGTAATGATGTACTGTTTCATCGGGTTCTTGCCTGATTTTGGATAGATTGCTTATGTTGGGGTGGGTGGGTGGAATTAAATCCGAAGCCTCACCCCATCTAAGGCTCAGAGGCCGAGGAATTTCTGAACTCAAAAATTTGGATTCCTGGATGTTGTCTAATGAATCCAGCCCGTCGCCTGACTCTAAGTTCAGGTCTTGAGTGATATCCTCCCCTCCGTGGGTATCCGGCTTGGAGGGATCGGGAATCCGGACGTAGCGAGTCCTTAAGATAGATGAAGGGTCGCTGCACTATCCCTCTACCACGGCAACGTGATGGGTGACTTGGGGAGAGTTAATCTCTCTCAGATCGGTATTAGGCCCAATCTGGTCGTAATCCGTAGCGACTCCCAGGGCGGTGAAGCGATCCAAGAGCTTGTTTATGGAGGAAAGCTCCATTGGATCTAACTGCTCGGCGAGTTCTGAGCTGACATGAAGATTGTTTTTGATGGCTCGAGAGGTCATCGTCGGCGCAGAAGCCGAACAGGCGGTCATAAGAAAACCATCTAGCTGGAGGGTTTGGCCGACAGCCAAAGCTCCCTTAGCAACGGTGCCATCTTTAAAGACGGGGCGAGGCGTCCTTCCTGATGGCGACGACACCGAGGAACTCTCAATGAAAGCACCAATGTCAGTGTCAAAACCGGCGGATCTCGGGTAGGGGGTCCCGAACTGTGCGTCTAGGCCGGATGGTAATAGGAGGCAAGGGACACGAAGTTTTACCCAGGTTCAGGCCCTCTCGATGGAGGTAAAACCCTACGTCCTGCTTGATTAATATTGATGATATAGGTAGTACAAGAGTAGATCTACCACAAGATCGGAGAGGCTAAACCCTAGAAGCTAGCCTATGGTATGATTGTTGTTGTGTATGTTGTCCTATGGACTAAAACCCTTCAGTTTATATAGACACCGGAGAGGGTTAGGGTTACACAAAGTCGGTTACAATGGTAGGAGTTCTGCATATCCGTATCGCCAAGCTTGCCTTCCACGCCAAGGAAAGTCCCTTCCGGACACGAGACGGAGTCTTCAATCTTGTATCTTCATAGTCCAACAGTCCGGCCAAAGGATATAGTCCGGCTGTCCGGACACACCCTAATCCAGGACTCCCTCATGGAGGCTGCCAGAAGCGTAGTCTTCGATAGGACTAGCTATCCCCCTCTTATTCAGGCATTATGCAGTTTAGTCCACATATACTACCCTTTTCATTGATACCGATGCATATGTAGTGTAGATCCTTGCTTGCGAGTACTTTGGATGAGACTCACGGTTGCTTTGCTCCCTCTTTTACATTCTTCTCGGATGCCGCAACCACATGTTGGAGTCCAGGAGTCAGGGGATCCCGAGGATGGTTCTACATGGAGTTTGGCTTCGAGGAGTAGTTAGGAGGTCCCATGCAGGAGGCCTTGCCTTTTCGATCGTTGCTACTTTTGAGCTAGCATTGGTGCACGTCGGTCCTAAACAAACTATTTTTAATCCCTTTCCGCGATGACATATGGAACCGTCGCCAAGTGAGTGTGGGCGATAGGGGGGTCCTTCCCACTCGACCAGAAACCGTCGGGGATATGCCCTCCTGGCACACATGTTCGGCAAAATGAGGTCATGTGCGACCGGCGAGCGCTCAAATACGGAAATATGTACAGTAGAGCTAAAAAAATACAATTATACGGCGAAATTGTTTCGGGTCGCAAGTACATCCCACATAGTCAGTCCCCGCTAAACGTTTCCGTTCATATGTACATCCCACACAGTCGCTCCATCGAAAACGTTTCTGTTCACAGGTACATCACACACAATTTTTCCTGTTAGATCGTTCGTGATAGCGTTGCCATTGCACACGATATTAATAATTTTATCGTTTGCGTTATTGAATGCATCACACACGGTGCGTAGAAAGAAACTGTGTGGCAAAGGCTGTCCATCACACACACTTTTTATGTGATAAACGTTTGCGCAAGGTGGCCTGACACAAACAGTTTTCAAGAGAAAGTCGTGTGTGCAGTGGAGATTGATCGCACACATAGTGGATCCTAGAAACATTTCTGATCTCCACGTATATCGCAGACGTTTCGCTTTCGCAAACCATGTGCAGTGTAATCCCTATTTAACCCAATTAATCCCTAATTTAAAAATCACATGTTATGAATTTGAAAGTAGGAAATCACTTATTTCATATCCAACCATGATTATTACAAATATAGGTTCAACCACAATCCATAATTCAATGCACATGCACATATACTGAAGAACTACAGAAGCACCAAGTAAAGAATGATGAACCATAGTTGTACTAAACACTATAAAGAGAGAGGCGAAAGACATTCCGGTTGCTGGAGAAGGTGAAGATGAATGCCCATATTGTGCCCTCCTCCATGCCTAAGGCGCACACGACTCTAGGCCAATCCCTTGTGATGGCTACCCGTCCATCTTTCACTGTCTTCATTAGGACTTCTTGATGCTCATTGTAGTCTGGATGAAATACTTTAACCTTCATTGCATGTCCACCAATCATGTACTTTGCGAGGTAATCTTGAGTGAACTGCTTTGGGAACCACTGGGAATGAAAAAGATTCAGACATTGTTGTCTAACAACTCATTATGGGCAGTAAAAAGAGAAGGCTGCAGAGTTTTTAGTTACCATCCTACAACTCACTGTTGTATTGGATAGATCATAAACAAATAATTTGCTTGCCACCATTCATATCTTTTTGCTAATAATCCTTCTCAGTTTCCTCACTTGATTCTTGTTCATCAATATCTCATAACTCCATACGCAAAAAGGGTCGATGCGTGGATCCTTGCCAAGGGCATATGTACCTACAAGCAACAAGTCAATATTAGAAGCTAACTAGTGTCCAGGCCTAGATCTATATGCACTACATTATGGAATGACGGGGGGAGTACAAGCCGAGGGATGAAGCTAACCTCGGCGGAAAATGGTGGCCATTCCCATTGTTGTCCTGCATAAGTAGTGGAAAGGCATGATAAGTACAACAATCTTAACATCAAACAAATAGAGCAAAGGTAAACAACATCATCTCCAAATGATAGCTTGAATGTGTGGGTTTCAGCATGCTGTTAAAGCAGATATAAAATGGAAGGCAATGTTACCGACAATAGGCTTAACAGCCATCAAATATTGCAATTCAAACTGGTATTGTTGAAAATGAATAGAACGCAGGTAATGCTTAAACATCACACTTGATAAATGTGTAAAACTAAAATAAAGGGCATGTGTTAACTACACCAGGAATAACTGGAGCCAAATATAGCCGTTCAAATTGGTATTGATGTAGTCGAGCGGCATAGTTCCGACTTGCACATAATGAACCACACATTGTGAATGACTGAAATAAACAAGTCATAAATGACCAGTATAACAACCAAATATAGCCATTGAAAACTGGACAAAGTCTCACTGCAACCAACCTAACAAGCAAATACAGATAAACATGGCATATGCTTGAAAACTGGACAAATGCTCAC
Source organism: Triticum dicoccoides (assembly GCF_002162155.2). Taxonomy (NCBI): domain Eukaryota; kingdom Viridiplantae; phylum Streptophyta; class Magnoliopsida; order Poales; family Poaceae; genus Triticum; species Triticum dicoccoides. The sequence continues at coordinate 346,191,340 of NC_041392.1, forward strand.
TACAACCAACCTAACAAGCAGATAAATATAAACAAGGCATCTGCTTGATAACTGGAAAAATGCTAAAAAAAGCAACCTAACAACCAAGTACAGATAAACAAGGCATCTGCTTGATAACTGGACAAATGCTAAAACAAAAGCAACCTAACAACCAAATACAGATATGTAAAATCCCAAAATTTTCAATTTGGAATGTTATACATAGTCATCCATGCATATCATATTTTATTTGCATTTCATCTAGCAATAATCGAAATCCTAAGCAACTCAAGGACCCTCGGAGAGAGCTGGGGATTTTCCCGGTTTTCAAATTTGATTTTATCAAATTTTGAAACGAGGATTTTGGTTTTAATTATTTTCTCTCCGAAAATATTTCATACTAAAATATATGAGAGGAGATAATATGACTTCTCCAAGATAATTGAAATATTGGAGGAAAAATATAAACATCAAATATTTGTTTTATTTGGATTTTATTGCAATTTTGTTTGCATTAGAAAAATTGCACGTTTTTCAAAATAGCATTTTAGGGCCAAGAAAATGTTCATCTCGTCCTAAATATTTTATTTAGACGGTGAACATTTGTTTTGGCATTTTTATTTTTTATTTATTTTTGTAGGATTTTATTTTTGTCGGCGGAATTATTAAAAAAAAAGAGTTCCGCGCCCGACAGGGCCTAAGGCCCAGCCGAGCCAGGGCGCCGCCGCCGCCTCCTGCGCGCGCGCCACCGCCGCCGCTCGGACTGGAGTCCGAGTCGGACTCTGTCTGCCGCCGCGCCTTGCCCCCTCCTCCAAGTCGTGCCGTCGCCCCGCCCTTTATATACTCCCACCCCGAGCCCCAACACCACACCGCCACCGTCACAGCCCCGCCGCCGCAGCCGCCGCCGCCCGC
>NC_041392.1:346192610-346200280 GCF_002162155.2 Triticum dicoccoides
CCGCCGCTTACCGCCGCCGCCGCTTACCGCCGCCGCCCTGTGAGCCACCGCCCTGCCGTTACCCCCTTCTCGCTGGAGCCCCCTCGCCGGAGGTAGCCGCCGGACCCGCCGCCGGTTTTTTTAAACCGTTCGGTTTTTTTATAAAACCATAGATCTATTTTTTTTGGATTCGCCGATTTTTTTCCGGTTCTTCTAGTTAGCGGACGTTCATCCGTACGTTCGTTTTAACGAACGGTTTTTGCCCATTATACCAACTAACGAACGCTCATCCGTTAGTCTGTTCGTTAGTTTCCTTTTATCGGATTTATTGCACGATTTTTCAGATCGTGATTTCTGATCCGATCTTAGTTTCTGTTTTTCTTTTCGCTCGTTAGTCGGAATCAGGCGATTCAAGCGCCTAGAATTTTGTCTCGAAACCCTCTTTCCGTTTAACCAACTCAAATAAGTTTTTCTCTACTGTAAAATTTGACCTAGGTTCAGATTAGTAAATGAAGTTTTTTTTTTCGCCATTTGAGTTTCGTTGCTCCATTTGATTTGATTCTTTTTGCGAACCAGAGTTCTTAAGTTGAACCTTCTGGTCAAACCCTCTTATTTGAGACTTACCCGTGCTTCTTTGCTTGTTGCTTATGTAAGTTATTGTTTGTTTGCGATAGAACACCCGGAGTGTGAAGCGTGCTACCACGAGTCCCTAGGTTTCGTAGACCGTGAGCAAGGCAAGTAACACTTAGATCATATCCCTTTTATCACCCAGTTGTTTGCATTAGTTCCAATCCTAAAACATTGCATGATTAGGATATCATTAACATGTGGGTTGGGAAGTAGTTGTTGAGGTAGAACCTATTACCCTGTTACATTCAAACCCTTGGGAGTTACTTTACGCGTTGCTTATATTACTATGCTATGCTATGCTCGTAGACGTGGTTTGGGTTTGAGTGAAATCCATGACAGATGTGATATTGTTAATTAATGGTTCAAACTTAAGGTGGCAACTTAAATTAACATCTGGGTGGATTGAGGCACCTGGAGTACCCAGTGTTGCCTGTATTTTTTGGAAATCTCGGAGTACCCGTGTGATCTTCCTATGGACCGCCACCCAAGCTCAAAGGCAACCGAGATGATTCATGCTAGAAAACTTCCGTGTGTAGCCACAAGATATTATGGGCTCTAGCATAGTTGAGTAAGCTACATGAAGCTCTTGAAGAGGCAGACCAGCAGGTAGTGGGATGTAGGTTTGGTATGGTCTGTCTGGAGTAAAGAGTTAATGTTTCTGAAAGACTGTGTCTCGGTCATCCATTTCCCAAACACCTTGTAGTGCGGGAAATCCAGCGGAGGCAATCGAGTCTTGTGGGGAAAAGTGCGCAAACCTCTGCAGAGTGTATAATCTAATCATGGTTAGCCGTGTCCCCGGTTATGGACAATTCTTGAGTATCTAGTATTTGAGTTATCACATGTATCTCATCATTTATTAAATAATATTGTTGGGATGTTAATCACTTTAATTGGGATTGACTTGGAGGAACCTTCTCAATGTTGTTTCAACTACCATGATAGTAAAATTAAGAGCTATTCCTTTGTTGTAGGGAAAAATTGGCTTTTCCAAAAACTATAACCATAGAGCTTTCCACCAGCCAAATATGCATGTAGTGATAGCATTATTCTGTTCTTGCTCTGCTGTGTTATTTTGCCAGCATATTCCATGTGCTGACCCGTTTTCGGGCTGCAACGTATTATGTTGCAGACTTTTCAGACGAGGAGTAAGGTCGTTAGGTCGTTGCCGTGCAGCTCAGTTATGCCGTTGGAGTTGATGGACTCACTTTATCTTCCAAGCCTTCCGCTGTTATCATATTAGATGGCCTTAAGCCATGTTATTGTATTAAGTTCTCTCTTGAGACATTCGATGTAATAAGTGTGTGATTGCCACTCTGTTATAAATCCTTCGAGTACTGTGTGTGTCAGCATTACCGATCCAGGGATGACACTGAAGCACAGAGACTTGACCATTTGAGGTCGGGTCACTACAAGATGGTATCAGAGCACACGCTGAGTGTAGGACACGACCACTAAGATAAACCTTAGGTCACACTTCTCTTCTCATTTCTGACTTCTCTCCATTTTTTTTACTCTTTAGGATGGCGGAGATGAAGAACAAGTTTGCACAACCAGATGAAGACACACCTTTTGGACGCCACTTGAAGGAAGTCACTAGGTACTTGAACATTGGAATACCAAGCTTCACCGGAACGTACAACGCCACTTTACCTACAGAGGAGCACTGGATGGTTCATGTACAAGTTCCAGGAAGGACGTTCTTGCCAACTTCTAAACCCATAGAGTTTTCTTTTGAAGCACCCACCTGGAGTCTAGGCAAGAGCATGGCCGCCCACATTACCTTGGGACGCATTGGAGAGGTCTACAACAGGGAGCTTAAGGACACTATCTACCAAATATGTGGGCGCCGAGACGAGCAATGGGAAGTAATTAGCACCAGGAAGGATAGATCCATTGCAGCTTTCATCCAGGAGTTAAACCAGCACATTCGACGCCAGGATAACCAGATGTGCACGGACATGATGGACTTGAAGAAGGCGAAGGCTAGAATCATCGAGTTGGAGGAAGAACTCAAGTTTACACGCGATGGATATGAGGAGGAAATTAAGACACTACCGGAGAAGAATGACGACTTAGTCAAGAAGATCGGAATATTCATGGGAGGACCAGCACCAATAGAAGAAGAAGAAGAACCCAAGGAGATACGCCCCGAGGACTACATCATCGTCGACGACACCGATTCCGAACCTAGTGATGATAACTTTGAAGACGAAGCTGGAGCTGACATCATGGAGTCTTCCAATGATCAAAATTTCTAGATGACCACCAAATATTAGTAGTATTCCCCCATGTAATTAGTAGTAGATGAGCACTTTTGCGATAGTTCTAGACCGTTTGTATGCCCTTGCTTGATTCATTGAGTGAAATGTTTGTGTTTGTCTCATGTGCATATGGGTAGTGTTTTCTCATTAGACCCCCTTTCTATTATGATCTCTTCCATCTAAACCCATCAGATGCCTCCGAGACGTGACCCTAGTTTTGTTTTCCCACCGGAGCTCACTCAGTTGATCCAGCAGCAGAATACTTTGATGCAATTGCTAGTTCAGAACCAGGGCAACAACAACAACAATAACAACAACAACAACAACTCGCCGCCAGTGGACAACCTAGCCTGTTTTCTAAGGTTACAGCCGCCGGTGTTTTCCAGTAGCACCAAGCCTATAGTTGCTGATGATTGGCTACACCGTATTGGAAGGGAGTTGACCACCGCAGGTTGCACGGATGCTGAGAGGGTGCGTTTTACCGCACATCAATTAGATGGACCTGCAGCCTCATGGTGGGAGAATTACACAGCCACTTTCATCATAGCCAACGTCACTTGGGACCAGTTTCAGCAAGCTTTCCGCACGGCCCATGTCTCAACTGGAGCTATGTAGATAAAGAAGCGGGAGTTCCGCAACCTACGTCAGGGGAACCATACTGTGGCACAATACGTGGATGAGTTTAGCAAGTTATGTCGCTATGCCCCTGATGATATGGCCACTGATGATGTGGCCATTGATGCCGCGAAGCAGGAGAAGTTTATGGAAGTGCTGAATGATGATATGAGCATGAGGTTGATGGTAGAAACCTTCAACAACTACCAGGAGTTGGTAGATAAGGCTCTTATGATTGAAGGGAAGCAGCAGCAGATTGAGAGCCGCAAGAGAAAGTATGGACAAGGGAAGTATACCTCAGGAGCTCAGCAGAGGCCTCCCCTAACCCCGAACTCGGGAGGACTTGTTCATAACCATGGAGGTCACAACCACACTGGAGGAGGATCTCATAGTCACAATGGTTCTAAGAATGGGAATGGGAATGGAACCAGCAATAATCAGAACCGCCCCAATCCAGCCACACCCACCAAAAGAGATCTAAGTCACGTTACTTGCTTCAAGTGTGGGAAGACTGGACACTACGCCATGGAGTGCCGTGAAGGAAAGAATGGAAACGGAAATGGGAGCGCTGGGAAGAAGCCTAATCCATTCAACAAAGGACAAGTGAACCACATTAACGTGGAGGAGGCTGAAGAGCAGCCAGACGCGGTAATAGGTAAGTTTTTGGTTAAGTCATTTACCGCTCTTGTTCTTTTCGATACTGGTGCATCGCATTCATACATATAAAGGGGATTTATGGATAAGTTTAAGCTACCAACCCAAACCCTTAGGACCCCTCTGTTAGTAAGCTCGCCCGGAGCAGAATACATGGCTAGCCGATGGTGCGACCAGGTACGCTTAACCATTGGCACACATGTATTTCTGTCCGACCTAATTATCTTGGAGTCACAAGGATTGGATGTGATATTAGGTATGGACTGAATGCCAAAGTTTGGAGGGAGTATTGATTGTGCTAGTAAGACGATTTACCTTACCACCCCGGAGGGAAAAAGGATTAAGTATGTGTCTAGGCATGTGCCTAGGAGGAGCCAAGTGAATGCCCTTACGGGAGTTGTTCAGGAGGAAGTGCCTGTAGTGAAGGATTATCCGGATGTTTTTCCAGAGGAGTTACCAGGCAAGCCACCCGATAGAGACATTGAGTTTTTGATAGAGCTGTTGCCAGGAACAGGACCAATATCCAAGAGACCCTATCGTATGCCCGCAAATGACCTGGATGAAATTAAGAAACAGATCAAGGAGTTACTGGAAAAAGGATACAATCGAAGAAGTTCATCACCTTGGGGAGTCCCCGTGCTTTTGGTGGAAAAGAAGGACGAATCCCTAAGGATGGTTGTTGATTATCGAGCCTTGAATGAGGTGACAATTAAGAACAAGTACCCACTGCCGATGATCAACGATCTGTTTGATCAATTGCAAGGAGCTAAGGTGTTTTCAAAGATCGATCTGCGATCAGGATACCATCATTTGAAGATACGTGAGAACGATATACCAAAGACAACATTCACGACGCGTTATGGATTATACGAGTACACGGTCATGTCATTTGGACTGACTAATGCCCCTGCTTATTTCATGAGCATGATGAAGAAGGTGTTCATGGAGTACTTGGACAAGTTTGTTGTGGTGTTTATTGATGATATTATGGTATACTCGAAGAACGAGGAGGAGCACAAGGAGCATTTGCGCTTAGTTCTCGAGAAACTCAGGGAACACCAGTTGTATGCTAAGTTTAGCAAATGCGAATTTTGGTTGAAGGAAGTCGGATTCCTTGGACATGTTATATCAGGAGAAGGTATAGCTGTACACCCTAGCAAAATTCAGTCAGTCACTGAATGGTTGGCACCCACCTCAGTTAGCGAGATCTACAGTTTCCTTGGACTCACAGGTTACTATCGAAGATTCATTGAGAACTTTTCCAAGATTGCAAAGACAATGACTGAACTATTAAAGAAGGATACTAAGTTCAAATGGACAGAAGATTGCGAGGCAAGTTTCCAGGAGTTGAAGGAACGGTTGACTACAGCACCAGTGCTAACACTGCCGGATATACATAAGGAATTCCAAGTGTATTGCAATGCCTCTCGCTTAGGACTTGGATGCGTACTTATGCAGGATGGAAGAGTTGTTTCGTATGCCTCACGACAACTAAAACCTCATGAGTTGAATTATGCCACGCATGATTTGGAGTTAGCAGCCGTAGTGCATGCATTGAAGACCTGGAGGCATTACCTTATTGGAAATCGATGTGATGTATACACGGACCATAAGAGTTTGAAGTACATCTTCACCCAGAAGGAACTGAACCTTAGACAGAGGAGGTGGTTGGAGCTTATAAAGGATTATGATATGAAGCTACACTATCACCCAGGAAAGGCAAATGTTGTAGCAGACGCTTTGAGCAGGAAGAGTTATGCTAATATCCTTGGAAGTAAGGGACTGTCAAAGGAGTTAGCAGAGAATATCATGGAACTTCGATTGGAGATTGTTCCTAGAGGATTGGTTGCAACAATGGAAGTCCAGTCGACATTGCTGGACAAGATTCGGGAAGCTCAGAAGGATGACAAGGAGATTGCCGAGATAAAGGAGAAGATGAGCAAAGGAAAGTCCAATGGTTTTCGTGAAGACGAGCACGATACCTTATGGTTTGAGGATCGAGTTTATGTGCCCAATAACCAGGAGATCAGGAAGTTAATACTTCAAGAGGCTCATGACTCACCATACTCGATACACTTCGGAAACACCAAGATGTATCTGGATTTGAAGGAACATTTCTGGTGGACCGGTATGAAAAAGGATATTGCCGAGTATGTAGCCATATGTGATGTATGTCAGCGAGTGAAGGCAGAACACCTTTAATGTGGGACGAGGTAGGAGACCGACAGTTGTTTGGACCAGACTTGATCAAAGAGTCTGAGAAGAGGGTTAAATTGATTCGTGATAGACTGAAGATTGCTCAGTCCAGGCAGAAGAGTTATGCGGACTCCAAACGCAAAGAGGTAACCTATGAAATTGGAGATAGAGTATATCTGAGAGTATCTCTCTTGCGAGGAGTGAAATGTTTTGGAGTTAAGGGGAAACTAGATCCGAGATTTGTAGGACCGTATCGTGTTTTGGAACGGATGGGAGAAGCTGCCTAAAAGTTGGAGTTACCTGAGGGATTGTCAGGAGTTCATTATGTGTTCCATGTTTCACAGCTGAAGAAGTGTCATGCTGAGATGGCCGATATACCGTTAAGAGATACAGTACCCTTGGAGGCAATTCAGTTGGACAGTGATTTGACTTACGAGGAAAACCCAGTAAAGATTCTTGAGTTTGCCAGCAGAGTCACTCGTAGTAAATTTATCAAGTTTGGCAAAGTTCAGTGGAGCCACCGTACCGAGGACGAAGCCACCTGGGAACGAGAGGATGATCTTCGCAAAGACCACCCACACCTATTTTCTAGCCAACCTGAATCTCGAGGGCGAGATTCATCTTAAGGGGGGTAGGTTTGTAACATCCCAAATTTTCAATTTGGAATATTATACATAGTCATCCATGCATATCATATTTTATTTGCATTTCGTCTAGCGATCCTCGAAATCCTGAGCAACTAAAGGACCCTCGGAGAGAGTTGGGGATTTTCCCAGTTTTTAAATTTGATTTTATCAAATTTTGAAACGAGGATTTTGGTTTTAATTATTTTCTCTCCGAAAATATTTCATACTAAAGTATATGATAGGAGATAATATGACTTCTCCAAGATAATTGAAATATTGGAGGAAAATATTAAAATCAAATATTTGTTTTATTTGGATTTTATTGCAATTTTGTTTGCATTAGAAAAAGTGCACGTTGTTCAAAATTGCATTTTAGGGCCAAGAAAATGTTCATCTCATCCTAAATATTTTATTTAGACGGTGAAAATTTGTTTTGGCATTTTTAGATTTTTATTTATTTTTCTAGGATTTTATTTCTGTCGGTGGAATTATTTCAAAAAAAGAGTTCCGTGCCCGACTGGGCCTAAGGCCCAGCCGAGCCAGGCCGCCGCCGCCGCCTCCTGCGCGCGCGCCACCGCCGTCGCTCGGACCGGAGTCCGAGTCGGACTCCGCCTGCCGCCGCGCCTTGCCCCCTCCTCCAAGTCGCGCCGCCGCCCCGCCCTTTATATACGTCCGCCCCCGAGCCCCAACACCACACCGCTGCCGCTTG
>NC_041392.1:346200523-346209736 GCF_002162155.2 Triticum dicoccoides
GGTTCTTCTAGTTAGGGGACGTTCGTCCGTATGTTTGTTTTAACGAACGGTTTTCGCCCGTTAGATCTAGCTAACGAACGCTCGTCCGTTAGTCTGTTCGTCAGTTTTCTTTTATCGGATTTATTCCACGATTTTTCAGATCACGATTTTTGATCTGATCTTAGTTTCTGTTTTTCTTTTCGCTCGTTAGTTGGAATCAGGCGATTCAAGCGCAGTTTTTTGGAAATCCCGGAGTACCCGTGTGATCTTCCTATGGACCACTACCCAGGCTCAAAGGGAACTGAGATGATTCATGCTAGAAAACTTCCGTGTGCAGCCACAAGCTATTATGGGCTCTAGCATAGTTGAGTAAGCTACATGAAGCTCTTGAAGAGGCAGATCAGCAGGTAGTGGGATGTAGGTTTGGTATGGTCTGTCCGGAGTAAGGAGTTAATGTCTCCGAAAGAATGTGTCTCGGTCATCCATTTCCCAAACACCTTGTAGTGCGGGAAATCCAGCGGAGGCAATCAAGTCTTGTGGGGAAAAGTGCGCAAACCTCTGCAGAGTGTATAATCTAATCATGGTTAGCCGTGTCCCCGGTTATGGACAATTCTTGAGTATCTAGTATTTGAGTTATCACATGTGTCTCATCATTTATTAAATAATATTGTTGGGATGTTAATCACTTTAATTGGGATTGAGTTGGAGGAACCTTCTCAATGTTGTTTCAACTACCATGATAGTAAAATTAAAATCTATTCCTTTGTTGTAGGGAAAAATTGGCTTTTCGCAAAAACTATAACCATAGAGCTTTCCACCAGCCAAATATGCATGTAGTGATAGCATTATTCTGTTCTTGCTCTGCTGTGTTATTTTGCCAGCATATTCCATGTGCTGACCCGTTTTCGGGCTGCAACATATTATGTTGCAGACTTTTCAGACAAGGAGTAAGGTCGTTAGGTCGTTGCCGTGCAGCTCAGTTATGCCGTTGGAGTTGATGGACTCACTTTATCTTCCAAGCCTTCCGCTGTTATCATATTAGATGGCCTTAAGCCATGTTATTGTATTAAGTTCTCTCTTGAGACATTCGATGTAATAAGTGTGTGATTGCCACTCTGTTATAAATCCTTCGAGTAATGTGTGTGTCAGCATTACCGATCCAGGGATGACACTGAAGCACAGAGACTTGACCATCTGAGGTCGGGTCGCTACAAGATGGTACCAGAGCACACGCTGAGTGTAGGACACGACCACTAAGATAAACCTTAGGTCACACTTCTCTTCTCATTTCTGACTTCTCTCCATTTTTTACTCTTTAGGATGGCGGAGATGAAGAACAAGTTTGCACAACCAGATGAAGACACACCTTTTGGACGCCACTTGAAGGAAGTCACTAGGTACTTGAACATTGGAATACCAAGCTTCACCAGAACGTACAACGCCACTTTACCTGAAGAGGAGCGCTGGATGGTTCAAGTACAAGTTCCATGAAGGACGTTCTCGCCAACTTCTAAACCCATAGAGTTTTCTTTTGAAGCACCCACCTGGTGTCTAGGCAATAGCATGGCCACCCACATTACCATGGGATGCATTGGAGAGGTCTACAACATGGAGCTTAAGGACACTATCTACCAAATATGTGGGCGCCGAGACGAGCAATGGGAAGTAATCAGCACCAGGAAGGATAGATCCATTGCAGCTTTCATCTAGGAGTTAAACCAGCACATTCGACGTCAGGAGAACCAGATGTGCGCGGACATGATGGACTTGAAGAAGGCGAAGGCTAGAATCATTGAGCTGGAGGAAGAACTCAAGTTTACACGCGATGGATATGAGGAGGAAATTAAGAAAATACTGGAGAAGAATGACGACTTAGTCAAGAAGATCAGAATATTCATGGGAGGACCAGCACCAATAGAAGAAGAATAAGAACCCAAGGAGATACGCCCTGAGGACTACATCATCATCGACGACACCGATTCCGAACCTAGTGATGATAACTTTGAAGACGAAGCTGGAGCTGACATCATGGAGTCTTCCACCGATCAAAATTTCTTGATGACCACCAAATATTAGTAGTATTCCCCCATGTAATTAGTAGTAGATGAGCACTTTTGCGATAGTTCTCGACCGTTTGTATGCCCTTTCTTAATTGATTGAGTGAAATGTTTGTGTTTGTCTGATGTGCATATGGGTAGTGTTTTCTCATTAGACCCCCTTTCTATTCTGATCTCTTCCATCTAAACCCATCAGATGCCTCCGAGACGTGACCCCGGTTTTGTTTTCCCACTGGAGCTCACTCAGTTGATCCAGCAGCAGAATACTTGGATGCAATTGCTAGTTCAGAACCAGGGCAACATCAACAACAATAACAACAACAACAACCCACTACCAGTGGACAACCTAGCCCGTTTTCTAAGGTTACAGCCGCCGGTGTTTTCTGATAGCACCGAGCCTATAGTTGCTGGTGATTGGCTATGCCGTATTGGAATGGAGTTGACCACCGCAGGTTGCACACGATGCTGAGAGGGTGCATTTTTCCGCACATCAATTGGATGGACCTGCAGCCTCATGGTGGGAGAATTACACAGCCACTTTCACCATAGCCAACATCACTTGGGACCAGTTTCAACAAGCTTTCCCCATGGCCCATGTCTCAACTGGAGCTATGCATATGAAGAAGCGGGAGTTCCGCAACCTACATCAGGGGAACCGTACTGTGGCACAGTACGTGGATGAGTTTAGCAAGTTATCTCGCTATGTCCCTGATGATGTGGCCACCGATGCTGCGAAGCAGGAGAAGTTTATGGAAGGGCTGAGTGATGATATGAGCATGCAGTTGATGGTAGCAACCTTGAGCAACTACCAGGAGTTGGTCGATAAGGCTCTTATGATTAAAGGGAAGCAGCAGCAGATTGAGAGCCACAAGAGAAAGTATGGACAAGGGAAGTATAACCCAAGAGCTCAGCAGAGGCCTCGCCTAACCCTAAACGCGGGAGGAATTGTTCATAACCATGGAGGTCACAACCACACTGGAGGAGGATCTCATAGTCACAATGGTTCTAAGAATGGGAATGGGAATGGAACCAGCAATAATCAGAACCGCCCCAATCCAGCCACACCCACCAAAAGAGATCTAAGTCATGTTACTTGCTTCAAGTGTGGGAAGACTGGACACTACGCCACGGAGTGCCGTGAAGGAAAGAATGGAAACGGAAATGGGAGCGCTGGGAAGAAGCCTAATCCATTCAACAAAGGACAAGTGAACCACGTTAACGTGGAGGAGGTTGAAGAGCAGCCGGATGCGGTAATAGGTAAGTTTTTGGTTAAGTCATTTACCGCTCTTGTTCTTTTCGATACTGGTGCGTCACATTCATACATATCAAGGGGATTTGTGGATAAGTTTAAGCTACCAACCCAAACCCTTAGGACCCCTCTGTCAGTAAGCTCGCTCGGAGCAGAATACATGGCTAGCCGATGGTGCGACCAGGTACGCTTAACCATTGGCACACATGTTTTTCCGTCCGACCTAATTATCTTGGAGTCACAAGGATTGGATGTGATATTAGGTATGGACTGGATTTCAAAGTTTGGAGGGAGTATTGATTGTGCTAGTAAGACGATTTACCTTACCACCCCGGAGGGAAAAAGGATTAAGTATGTGTCTAGGCATGTGCCTAGGAGGAGCCAAGTGAATGCCCTTACGGGAGTTGTTCAGGAGGAAGTGCCTGTAGTGAAGGATTATTCGGATGTTTTTCCAGAGGAGTTACCGGGAACAGGACCAATATCCAAGAGACCCTATCGTATGCCCGCAAATGACCTGGAGGAAATTAAGAAACAGATCAAGGAGTTACTGGAAAAAGGGTACATTCAAAGAAGTTCATCACCTTGGGGAGTCCCTGTGCTTTTGGTGGAAATGAAGGAAAAATCCCTAAGGATGGTTGTTGATTATCGAGCCTTGAATGAGGTGACGATTAAGAACAAGTACCCACTGCCGATGATCAACGATCTGTTTGATCAATTGCAATGAGCTAAGGTGTTTTCAAAGATCGATCTGCGATCAGGATACCATCAGTTGAAGATACGTGAGAAGGATATACCAAAGACAGCATTCACGACGCGTTATGGATTATACAAGTACACGGTCATGTCATTTGGACTGACTAATGCCCCTCCTTATTTCATGAGCATGATGAAGAAGGTGTTCATGGAGTACTTGGACAAGTTTGTTATGGTGTTTATTGATGATATTATGGTATACTCTAAGAACGAGGAGGAGCACAAGGAGCATTTGCGCTTAGTTCTCGAGAAAATCAGGGAACACCAGTTGTATGCTAAGTTTAGCAAATGCGAATTTTGGTTGAGGGAAGTCGGATTCCTTGGACATGTTATATCAGGAGAAGGTATAGCAGTTGACCCCAGCAAAATTCAGTCAGTCACTAAATGGTTGGCACCCACCTCAGTTAGCGAGATCTGCAGTTTCCTTGGACTCACAGGTTACTATCGGAGATTCACTGAGAACTTTTCCAACATTGCAAAGCCTATGACTAAACTGTTAAAGAAGGATACTAAGTTTAAATGGACATAAGATTGCGAGGCAAGTTTCCAGGAGTTGAAGGAACGGTTGACTACAGCACCAGTGCTAACACTGCCGGATATACATAAGGAATTCCAAGTGTATTATGACGCCTCTCACTTAGGACTTGGATGTGTACTTATGCAGGATGGAAGAGTTGTTTCGTATGCCTCACGACAACTAAAACCTCATGAGTTGAACTATGCCACGCATGATTTGGAGTTAGCAGCCGTAGTGCATGCATTGAAGACTTAGAGGCATTACCTTATTGGAAACCGATGTGATGTATACACGGACCATAAGAGTTTGAAGTACATCTTCACCCAGAAGGAACTGAACCTTAGACAGAGGAGATGGTTGGAGCTTATAAAGGATTATGATATGAAGCTACACTATCACCCAGGAAAGGCCAATGTTGTAGCAGACGCTTTGAGCAGGAAGAGTAATGATAATATCCTTGAAAGTAAGGGACTGCCGAAGGAGTTAGCAGAGAATATCATGGAAGTTCGATTGGAGATTGTTCCTAGAGGATTGGTTGCAACAATGGAAGTCCAGTCGACATTGCTGGACAAGATTCGGGAAGCTCAGAAGGATGACAAGGAGATTGCCGAGATAAAGGAGAAGATGAGCAAAGGAAAGGCCAATGGTTTTCGTGAAGACGAGCATGATACCTTATGGTTTGAGGATCGAGTTTATGTGCCCAATAACCAGGAGATCAGGTAGTTAATACTTCAAGAGGCTCATGACTCACCATACTCGATACACCCCGGAAACACCAAGACGTATCTGGATTTGAAGGAACATTTCTGGTGGACCGGTATGAAAAAGGATATTGCCGAGTATGTAGCCGTATGTGATGTATGTCAGCGAGTGAAGGCAGAACACCTTTGATGTGGGACGAGGTAGCAGACCGACAGTTGTTTGGACCAGACTTGATCAAAGAGTCTGAGGAGAAGGTTAAATTGATTCATGATAGACTGAAGATTGCTCAGTCCAGGCAGAAGAGTTATGCAGACTCCAAACGCAAAGAGGTAACCTATGAAATTGGCGACAGAGTATATCTACGAGTATCTCCCTTGTGAGGAGTGAAACATTTCGGAGTTAAGGGGAAACTAGCTCCGAGATTTGTAGGACCGTATCGTGTTTTGGAACGGATGGGAGAAGCTGCCTACAAGTTGGAGTTACCTGAGGGATTGTCAGGAGTTCATGATGTGTTCCATGTTTCACAGCTGAAGAAGTGTCATGCTGAGATGGCCGATACACCGTTAAGAGATACAGTACCCTTGGAGGCAATTCAGTTGGACTGTGATTTGACTTACGAGGAAAACCCAGTAAAGATTCTTGAGTTTACCAGCAGAGTCACTCGCAGTAAAGTTATCAAGTTTGGCAAAGTTCAGTGGAGCCACCATACCGAGGATGAAGCCACCTAGGAACGAGAGGATGATCTTCGCAAAGACCACCCACACCTATTTTCTAGCCAACCCGAATCTCGAGGGTGAGATTCATCTTAAGGGGGGTAGGTTTGTAACATCCCAAATTTTCAATTTGGAATGTTATACATAGTCATCCATGCATATCATATTTTATTTGCATTTCTTCTAGTGATCCTCGAAATCCTAAGCAACTCAAGGACCCTCGGAGAGAGTTGGGGATTTTCCCGGTTTTTAATTTTGATTTTATCAAATTTTGAAATGAGGATTTTGGTTTTAATTATTTTCTCTCCGAAAATATTTCATACTAAAATATATGAGAGGAGATAATATGACTTCTCCAAGGTAATTGAAATATTGGAGGAAAAATATTATTGCAATTTTGTTTGCATTAGAAAAATTGCACATTTTTCAAGATAGCATTTTAGGGCCAAGAAAATGTTCATCTCGTCCTAAATATTTTATTTAGACGGCGAAAATTTGTTTTGGCATTTTTAGATTTTTATTTATTTTTCTAGGATTTTATTTCTGTCGGTGGAATTATTAAAAAAAAAAGAGTTCCGCGCCCGACTGGGCCTAAGGCCCAGCCGAGCCAGGTCGCCGCCGCCGCCTCCTGCGCGCGCGCCACCGCTGCCGCTCGGATGGAGTCCGAGTCGGACTCCGCCTGCCGCCGTGCCTTGCCCCCTCCGCCAATTCGCGCCGCCGCCCCGCCCTTTATATACGCCCACCCCCGAGCCCGAACACCACACCGCCACCGCCACAGCCCCGCCGCCGCCGCCACTTGCCGCTGCCGCCCCACGCGCCGTCGCCCCGCCGCTGCCCCGCCTCGCCGGAGGTAGCTGCCGGACCCGCCGCCGGTTTTTTTTAGAAAACCCTAGATCCGTTTTTTTCGGATTCGCCGTTTTTTTTCGGTTCTTCTAGTTAGCGGACGTTCGTCCGTATGTTCGTTTTAACGAACGGTTTTCGCCCGTTAGATCCAGCTAACGAATGCTCGTCGGTTAGTCTGTTCGTCAGTTTTCTTTTATCGGATTTATTCTGCGATTTTTCAGATCGTGATTTCTGATCCGATCTTAGTTTCTGTTTTTCTTTTCGCTCGTTAGTCGGAATCAGGCGATTCAAGAGCCTAGAGTTTCGTCTCGAAACCCTCTTTCCGTTTAACCAACTCAAATAAGTTTTTTCTACTGTAAGATTTGACCTAGGTTCAGATTAGTAAACGAAGCTTCTTTTTTTCGCCGTTTGTGTTTCGTTGCTCCGTTTGATTTGATTCTTTTTGCGAACCGGAGTTCTTTAGTTGAACCTTCTGGTCAACCCCTCTTATTTGAGACTTACCCGTGCATCTTTGCTTGTTGTTTATGTAAGTTATTATTTGTTTGCGATAGAACACCCGGAGTGCGAAGCATGCTACCACGAGTCCCTAGGTTTTGCAGACTGTGAGCAAGGCAAGTAACACTTTGATCATATCCCTTTTATCACCCAGTTTTTTGCATTAGTTCCAATCCTCAAACATTGCATGATTAGGAAATCATTAACATGTGGGTTGGGAAGTAGTTGTTGATGTAGAACCTATTACCCTGTTACATTCAAACCCTTGGGAGTTACTTTATGCGTTGCTTATATTACTATGCTATGCTATGCTCGTAGACGTGGTTTGGGTTTGAGTGAAATCCATGATAGATGTGAGATTGTTAATTAATGGTTCAAACTTAAGGTGGCAACTTAAATTAACATCTGGGTGGATTGAGGCACTTGGAGTACCCAGTGTTGCTTGTATTTTTTGGAAATCCCGGAGTACCCGTGTGATCTTCCTATGGACCGCCACCCAGGCTCAAAGGGAACTGAGATGATTCATGCTACAAAACTTCTGTGTGCAGCCACAAGCTATTATGGGATCTAGCATAGTTGAGTAAGCTACATGAAGCTCTTGAAGAGGCAGATCAGCAGGTAGTGGGATGTAGGTTTGGTATGGTCTGTCCGGAGTAAAGAGTTAATGTTTCTGAAAGAATGTGTCTCGGTCATCCATTTCCCAAACACCTTGTAGTGCAGGAAATCCAGCGGAGGCAATCAAGTCTTGTGGAGAAAAGTGCGCAAACTTCTGCAGAGTGTATAATCTAATCATGGTTAGCCGTGTCCCCGGTTATGGACAATTCTTGAGTATCTAGTATTTGAGTTATCACATGTATCTCATCATTTATTAAATAATATTGTTGGGATGTTAATCACTTTAATTGGGATTGAGTTGGAGGAACCTTCTCAATGTTGTTTCAACTACCATGATAGTAAAATTAAAATCTATTCCTTTGTTGTAGGGAAAAATTGGCTTTTCGCAAAAACTATAACCATAGAGCTTTCCACCAGCCAAATATGCATGTAGTGATAGCATTATTCTGTTCTTGCTCTACTGTGTTATTTTGCCAGGATATTCCATGTGCTGACCCGTTTTCGGGCTGCAACGTATTATGTTGCAGACTTTTCAGATGAGGAGTAACGTCGTTAGGTCGTTGCCGTGCAGCTCAGTTATGCCGTTGGAGTTGATGGACTCACTTTATCTTCCAAGCCTTCCGCTGTTATCATATTAGATGGCCTTAAGCCATGTTATTGTATTAAGTTCTCTCTTGAGACATTCGATGTAATAAGTGTGTGATTGCCACTCTGTTATAAATCCTTCGAGTACTGTGTGTGTCAGCATTACCGATCCAGGGATGACACTGAAGCACAGAGACTTGACCATCTGAGGTCGGGTCGCTACAAGATAAACAAGGTATCTGCTTGATAACTGGACAAATACTCACTGCAACCAAACTAAGAACCAAATACAGATAAATAAGGCATCTGCTCGATAACTAAAAAAATGCTCACTCCAACCAACCTAACAACCAAATACAGATAAACAAGGCATGTACTCACTATAAACAACCAAATATAGCCATTCGTGAAACTAAAGTGGACAATTCATACTTAAACATCACATAGACCTATTGAAC
Organism: Triticum dicoccoides; assembly: GCF_002162155.2. Taxonomy (NCBI): domain Eukaryota; kingdom Viridiplantae; phylum Streptophyta; class Magnoliopsida; order Poales; family Poaceae; genus Triticum; species Triticum dicoccoides. Next base: position 346,209,490 of record NC_041392.1, read on the forward strand.
AATACATTTTGGCATAACTAAAATAATTAAACATGGCAAAGTTAATGCACCGCACAACAAATGCTACTTCAACAAAGGGTACGGGTTGGCAAGCTAGAAAAGGTAATATTTGCTGTGACATTCTGGAGCAGGGAATGTGGATCTGGCGGGGAGGGACACCGCATGCCTCATCTAAAAACTCAGGGGAGTGGGGCGACGGTATGGGAATCGCTGGATAACCTGTGCTTTATTATCTAAGCTAGGAGGA
>NC_041392.1:346209999-346222919 GCF_002162155.2 Triticum dicoccoides
GGGTGGGGACTATGGAGGGGGTGGTGTTTGAGGATACGCCGCGGCTACTGAAAATTTTAGTAATGGTGGGTGGAGATGGTGGTGGACGAGGGAGGGCGACGATTCAAATGCCTTGACTACTAAAATTTTACTATAAGGTCGGTGCTGGAGGAGTGTGGGCGAAGGTTTAAGTACGGCGGCTACTAAAATTTGGTAAAGTAATTGATGAGGGGCAGGAGTACCCAAGATCGCACACGGTCCAATAAAAATATGCGTGTATGATAATAAGGAAAAGTGGCGCGGATCCGCCGATTTATGCAACGCTCAAGGCGGGTGCTTTGTTTTTTATATTTCTAGCTAGCTGATCTATCACACACGGTTCGTCCTAATTTCCAAATAAACTTACCCGCCTTTAGCTTCCACAGGCGGTGGTTTTACATCGCACTTGCATCGCACATGGTTATGCCAGTACCTCCTGTCAGGACCCCAATTCCAAGTCACATCGATCTAGCTGGTAACACTTCATATCACTTTGCGGCCTCACACACGGTATTCCCACGGGTGTCGCCTTACCATGGCCCGGGACCGTTTGCGCCTTTTGGCTCACGTATATGATAGTGTCGCTAGCATCCATATGACAGGGAACCTGGGCTGTAGCAGCCTAGGCAGGACTCGAACGATGTGAACAGGGTTCCCGAGACACCAAACGGGCGCCATGTACACCGTGCCACGGTGTATCTACCGCATCATAGCCCACCCCTAGGGTCAGCGCTATGCACGGCCGCCAACACATATCCTATAAACACTAGAAACTAGTTGCAACTCTTGGACAGAGGACAAGGGTGATCAAGAAGCCGAGAGGGTCCATTGGTTTCGGGCCCAATGCGTGGTAGTAACTGTTTCATGGATCACAAACACAGAACTCAGTTCCTAAGAACGGTTTCAATGAGACAACCCACCATGCACTCCTACATGGCCTCTCACCGCTACCTTTACCAAATCGTGTTCACACACTTGGCTCACACATTGTAGGACATGTCTACACACCTCCGGTTCATCCCCGATGAACCAGACCTGACATGACTCTATGCAATAGCAGGCATGACAAACAAGCATGAATGAGTAGGCACATCAGGGCTCAAACAACTCCTACTCATGCTAGTGGGTTTCATCTATTTACTGTGGCAATGACAGGTCATGCAGAGGAAAGGGGTTTAACTACCGCAACATGTAACAGTTGAATTGTTGTTGTCCTAATGCAGTAAAAGATAGCAGGAGCGAGACACTGGGATTGTATCGGAATGAACAAAGGGGTTTTGCTTGCCTGGCACTTCTGAAGATGTTATAGCTCTTCATCGGTGTCATCGATCTCATTGTCGAAACCACGTCTATCAAGAGGGGACAATACCGGCAACAAAGAGGAACACAATCAATGCAATGCAACAATTATGATGCATGATAATGTCATGGCAATATGCTGTTGATTGAGCTAATGCAACTAGCAACCATATTAAATGAAGTTGGTTTGAACCAAGGGTTCAAATTCAAACTCCATATGTGCTTATTTAAATGTCATTTATGCAAATTGCCCTGTACAGCAACCCTAGGTTCTTCAAACATGCATGCAAATGCCATAAACAGATTCCTTGAATTTTTCTGATAATTTTTCATATATAATTTATCTTATTTGGAGTTACGGTTGAATTTCTATGATTTTTAGAAGTTTAAATTGTTTTCTGGAATTTCCTGTATTATTTTAAAACCAGAAATTCCTTTACTGCGTCAGCACTACGTCATTATGATGTCAGCAGGTCAACGGCTCGGTCCAGGTCAAACCTGACGTGTGGGGTCCACACGTTAGTGACACAGTTAACTAACAAGGTTAGTTAAAATTAAACTAAACCTAATCTAGTTTAGTTAAGGCTTGGGCCCACATGTCAGAGGCTAATTAAACTAACTAAATACATTAACACTAACCAGGGTTAATTAGCAGGGCTGGCCCCACGCGACAGTGACCCAGGGTGGTCAAACCCTGGTCAGACGAGGTCAAACCCCCGGGTCAACTCAGTCAAACCTGCCGGCAACTAACCGCCGGCGAGGTCCGAGACGGCGGCGATGCGCGGAATCGCAACACAGGCCACGGTTCGAGGCGCGGATGGCACCGTTGGGACCCTGAGCCTCGTCCGCGTCGGCTGGTGCTAGCAGGGTCGCCGGAGACAACCTAGATCGATGGCGGTGTCCGCTTCCGCGGCGGCCGGAGTTCGGTGAAGATGGACAGCATGCTACGGTGCACGGGAGGACGAGTGGGTAGGCGTTCTGGGTTCCTGGGAACGCGCTGAGGACGAAAACATGCTCTGACGCGATGTTTGCGGGCTCTAGCCACGACGGCGACATGGCCGGCGGCGAGAAAGCTTTCGGGCAGGGTGGTGGAGCTAGCTAGGGCGCAAATTAGGCAACAAGGCATGGGGGAAACGGTGCAGAGGCTCACCGCAGTTCTTCTGGTGCTGCTGGCGAGGCAGGGGAGGCACGGGGTCCGGCGAATCAACGACGAAGTCGCCGGTGGCCGAAGATTGAAGAAGAGCTCGAAGGCGACGCTGCAGGGCTTCCGGCGGGGCGTGGTTTGGTGAGGGGGTCGAGGACGACGTCACGGAACTCGTGGGCACAACCGAGGGGTGAGGGGGTAGCTGTGGCCGTGGTGGTTCTCGTCAGCAGTGGCGGCCGCGTTCGGTGGTGCGAGGGAGAGAGTCAGAGGAGCGGGAGGAGCATGGGAGAGAGTGAGCGGGAGGGTCCAGGGGGTCGCGGGCGTCTCCAGGCGCGGATAGGCTCGAAGGGGAGGCCGCCAGCACGAAGCAGGAGGTGGCCGTCGATGGCCGTGCGTGTGCTGGCGCACCGCGGGCACACGCCCATCCTCCTGGCAAGGAGGAAGACGACAGGGGAGGGGGGCCAGGTGGGCTGGGCCAGCACAGGTGAGGCCCAGGTGGCGCCAGGTTTGTTTCCTTCTCTCTCTCTTTTATTTAGTTTCTATTTTCTATTTTTCTGTAATTGTTTTGACTTAATTAAAATGCTAAGGCATTTTCAAAAACCCTGAAAATAATTGTGGGCTCTGTATAGAATATTTCCAACAGCCCTCACTTAAGTTCAGAATTATTTGGACGTTTAAAATATTATATAGCATTTAATTGTCCAAATTCAAATACGTATGAATTAACTCCAAAATCTAGAAATGTCCTAGAAATGTGTGCATCATTTTTGGAAGAAGTTTTCACCCATTCCAAAATTGATGAACTTTTCTAAAAACCATTTTGGGTAGATGGAAAAGATTTAATTTGACCCTAGTTGTATTTCACTTGCTGCTAGGGTTTATCAGTCCCCATTTCAAAATTAATAGATGTTGAAAATGATGCATGGATGCAATGCCACTAATTACAAGAAGATTTCTAGGGCTGTGACAACTCACCCCCACTAAACAGGAATCTCGTCCCGAGATTCAAGAAGTGAAGTAAGAAGACAGAGGGGGCACAAACTAACACGATCTTCACGATCCAGATTGCACTTCATAAGAACGTTGACAGGATCACCATCTTTGTTTCGATGTCTTGCTCTGAGAACTCCATCCAACCCGATAACGGAAAGAAAGGAAGATCTCGAAGAATCGATCTTCTTGAAGATCGAGCAACCGACGATCAACTCACAGAATGAGACATGGAAACATCTCTGGAGCTGAGAGGCAAGACATGCATCAGAGATGATGGAAGAGAAACATATGACAAAGGTTCGAATTGGTAGGCGATAATTCCATGCTGGAGTAGGATGGTGCATGGTTTTCAAGGTAGTGAGGAGATAATTGCCATGATTCCATAACGGGACATCTTAGAGGAGGTGACTCGTAGAATTATTCCCTTAAGTGGCAAAAAGAATTACTTTTGATTCAGAGATCATTGAAACTCTTCATACCGGCTTAAGGAAATTTACAATTGATTGTTTGAGATAGCTCGAAGAGATGGCATACTTGGACTAGGATGGATGATGTGGACTACCTTGTGGAAGACAACGCAATGGATGATTTTTGCTTATCACCGGAAATGGATGGAACCCGTGGTAGGACCACTTTGAAGATGATCCTGATCAGTAATTACTGAGAAGGGTAGTCCGTAGTAGGAGGACACAATGGAGGTGCAAGCTGGGAACAAAATGCAAATGCTGGGAATGATTCTAGTAACTGGGGAGGAACCCAACAGTAGAGAGAGATTCCACTGTTTGAAAGGTTATGGCATAATCGAAGAAACTGAGAACGGATCCCAGTTAATGCCGATGATAAATCTTAGTGCTTAAGCATGCTCTCAAGAACTTGAGCATTTCCGTATCAATCAAGGTTTTACCAATATCCGTGTCAAGGATCCTGGCAACACAACATGCTACCATGATGAATAATGGTGGAAGATGCAGATGCAAAGAAAGATAACACGTTCTCAGATTTCACCTTAGCGAGGCCAAGGAATCAAAATCTGGATGATCGACCGACAGACATTTAGCACTCCGCTTCTAATGTTCCCCTTGACGTACTGGTTACCATGGTCATGCTTTAAAGCATCAACATAGCCATTAAGTGGTGGTCGGACTTCGGAATACAAAGGATCCATAAGGAACAACTTCTGGAGAAAATCCTACGAAATCCTTATAGAGAGGTGGCCAACTTCTTCAATCAAGATACTACAATAATAGATCTTATGACTGGGTGTGTTGGCCACGACATCCACTTTACCGGTTATCGAGAGACCGATATTAAAGTTCTTGGAAAATGCTCCAACCATCATATCTTCCTGAAATTCAGATCTGGTTGGTGTCAGGATATTCCAGACTCATCGAGTCTAGAAAGGAAAATGAAGGTTTGCAACACAATTTGGCGAGATGACATTGCGAGATTCTCAGGGAATGAACTACGATAGCAGGCTCCAAAACATGAGCTGGTTCTGTTACAAACCTGTGAACACGCTATCCGAGACAAGCGTGACCACGTGGTAGTCTTATAATAAAATACTACCAAGTTCAGGTTGGGGAACTGTCATCGAGGATAATGAAGTCCTGACATAAGTCATGATTCTTAAGAAGGAACTTCTTCTCCTTGAACAAATCAGTTAGTGGCTTGGTGTGCTAGGAAACACATATAGAATGGAGGAGGCCAACCTATCAAACCATAGAGTACTTCGCACCTATGCGTGACTAACTTGGGAAGATTCCAGAGGAAACAAAAACAATCTTTCTCGAATTCAGGGCGGCAACTTGCATCGATTGCACGTGAACCAGAGGAAGTCACTTCTTTCATCCAGACAGATACTTCATGAAGAGAGCATGAAGATATGCTTGCACAAGTTTCCAACACTAGCTTGATGTTCGACATGAGCCATGGAGAAAATAAGATGCTGCTGATGGGCTCAACAACAACTCATCGGAATTTCCATATCACTGGACTTCCACCATCATGTGAACACGGTGATAGCATTGGTCAGACCAAAAGATGTAATGGTGTATTCTCGAGGGATCAACCACGAGTAAGACAACACTACGAACATCGTTGGTTCTGATTTGACTTGACGATAACCCGTACTCAAGTCAAAGTTTTGACAAGACAATAGATCCAACAACTGATCACGAGGACCAATTGGTGAAGATATCATCTTTCTTCAACACACACACAACACAAAAATATCCCTTCAGGAAGAACCAAATTCGGCAAAGCCTTTTATCTCCCAACTCTCCAAGTTGTTGTTTAGCTTAACTAACTAGCTCGGGGGTATCCAACACAGATTCTTGGAGAATGGCTAGTTTATAAGAAACCAACTTGATCACGAACTCCACATATCGGTCAGGGAACGACCTAGTGATACTTCCGTGAAGATATCCGGAAAATCACGAAGCACCGATATGTTACTATGCTCGAGAAAAATCTTGCTTTTGAGGCAAGATGATATGATCCAATAAGAAAGGGGTTGAAAATCCTAACTCATTGATCGAAGAGTGCACCAGAAATAAGGACTAGGTAGCACGATCAACCTTAGAGTGATGATTCAATAATTAGCACACTAAGAATGATATTAATGTCCATTAACTACTAAGCAGCAGAGTTGCTAGGAGTATTTATTTCACACATCATAGTTCACTTGCCGGCATTCCGGTTGTGACAACACGGAACCGAGGAATGAAAAATGATGGCAAGGAGTATTACTGCGTCAAGAATTTATAAGAGGTGGTGCAATTCCCATGACATTCCTGATATAAAGATGGTAATACCCCAAGGTAGAGTAGAACAAAAACTAAATTGGCATTTGATCTGTGGAATACAACTACTTTGACCCAATCCTAGAAGTGTACGAGGTACTGGAGTTTGTTTCTCCTAGTCATTCTGGAATAGAATGGCTTGATGGACCACAAGAATCATAGGCATCGATGAACACAAATGCACACATACTCTTGGCTATCAACTGATAGAAGATGGTCGGAATACAACTGAAGAGTAACAACTCGAGGAACATATAATTTTCTGAGTTGTGGATGCATAGATTAGTATGTCGAGCATAGCTCAACATTTCTTCCGGATAACCCATGCAGAATGGTAGGACTGGCAGATTCACAATGAAGAATGGAGAACTCATCAAGAGTACTCTGGTTGTGATCTTATGGTTCAAAGAACTTCTGCCATGGGCGGTTCATAGTATTTGGAAGAAGGATATACCACGGACCTCGAGGACTAATGCAAAGGTTACTAATATCCTAAAGGAACTAGCAACACTATCAACATGAGGTAAGTAGGGTGAATCTCGGGTTCAAAACCCAGTAGTAGAATACCTACTAACTAAATGGCATCACGGGATGCTTTCGAGGATGGTGGCCAGAATCATCACACCGGGAACACAAAACATGGCTAGATTACTAGGTGACTCCCTAAACACCTAGGGTCATAATAGTAGCTCCAACATATACGCCGAGGCAACGGAGTACCTCACAGACCGTGTAGTGTGCTTAATCTGGCCCAAAAGGACATCGGGAACGGAAAGAAAGGATTTACAATTGCATCAGATTATCTAGAAACCTGGGATGACTCGGACAACATAACGGCTATAAATGCTCAAAATGATTTGATACATCCTGCAAAAATGGTGGCATAACCACTCAACATCACAATATCAAGGTTCTGGAATTAACTAACAACACACGAAAATGGTAGGAAATGAACTGGGGCTTGAAACCAACAATCCTAAGAGTCTACGGATTAGTAACACGTGATCCTGATAGATAGATGAGAAGGCCTAGTTCTTAATCCCCGCAGAAGGAAAAGGATGACTCAGATCAGAGGGCATGAGGTATAAGGAGTAAAAAGAGCCTTACGTTCCATCCCACAATCAATTCCCTTACATAACTAAAGCATTTCTAGACCCAACTTCGACCAGTTTGGCTTGGTAATCCTACAGGCAGTCAAGCTCTGATACCAACGCTGTCAGGACCCCGATTCCAAGTCACATCGATCTAGCCGGTAACACTTCATATCACTTTGAGGCCTCATGCACGGTATTCCCACGGGTGTCGCCTTACCATGGCCCGGGAGCGTTTGCGCCTTTTGGCTCACGTATATGATAGTGTCGCTAGCATCCATATGACAGGGAACCCGTGCTGTAGCAGGCTAGGCAGGACTCCGGATGTCACCGCGTGACATTTCCCCGAAGGGATAGACACAGGAACGAAGTGAAACACATGCCGGCCAGTCAAGTGTCCTGAGCAGTAGTGCTGGGCTAACAGGACTCCGGTGAACCGGGTTGTAGCGGACTACTATGGCTCATGGAAGTACAAGACTACATTTCCCCATAAGAGAGGCTACCAGAGATAAACAACTAGATTGTCGGATCCCACACATACCAAGCATTTCAATCATACACACAATATGCTCGATATGTGTAAATACAACATGGCATCACAACATAACTCTACAACTCAAGTATTTATTCATTAGGCTCCGAGGAGCGAGATAATACAAACATGGGTCTCATGACCCAACAATCATATCATACAAATCAAAGCACATGCGGAAGCTTAACATGTCTGAGTACAGACATCTACAAATGAAAAAGGCTGAGAAGCCTGACTATCTACCAGATCCTGCCGAGTGCACAAGATCGTAGCTGAGGTATCAAGCTAAACGTCGAAGTCCACGCGGAACTACTAGCGAGACTGACGTCTCTCTGCAAAACATAAAATAGGCAAATGTGAGTACAAATGTACCCAGCAAGACTTACACCAGAACTAACTACATATGCATCGGTATCAACAAAGGGGGTGGTGGAGTTTAACTGCAGCAAGCCAGCTCTGACTCGGTGGCTAATCTGAACTACGACTGCAAGCAACTCTTTTGAGGTGGCGCACACGAGTCCACATATTCACCATTCAATACACTACTATGGATCCGCTCCCGTCTCCCTACGAGAAGGCCTTCCATAGCACTCACACTTATCTTGCGAGTTTTAGAGTATCGACTTTCACTTGTCTATGAACTGTTATAGGCAACCCAGAAGTCCTTTACCGCGGACACGGCTATTCGAATAGATGATGTTAACCCTGCAGGGGTGTACTTCTTCACACACGCTCTCACCACTTACCGCCGTTTACATGACATGTACTAGGCAACCTTCAAGCGGAAGCCCAACGAGGGTGTCGGCCACGGCCTACCTAAACACTCAAGTCTCTAGTCCAGGTTTATCGCCTATCCAGGTTCCATCCGCAGGGAGTCCGGCCGAGGTTTCCACATACGGCCCCGAACAATGTGAACAGGGTTCCCGAGACACCAAACGGGCGCCCGGTACACCGTGCCACGGTGTATCTACCGCATCATAGCCCACCCCTAGGGTCAGCGCTATGCACGGCCGCCAACACATATCCTATAAACACTAGAAACTAGTTGCAACTCCTGGACAGAGGACAAGGGTGATCAAGAAGCCGAGAGGGTCCATTGGTTTCGGGCCCAATGCGTGGTAGTAACTGTTTCATGGATCACAAACACAGAACTCAGTTCCTAAGAACGGTTTCAATGAGACAACCCACCATGTACTCCTACATGGACTCTCACCACTACCTTTACCAAATCGTGTTCACACACTTGGCTCACACATTGTAGGACATGTCTACACACCTCCGGTTCATCCCCGATGAACCAGACCTGACATGACTCTATGCAATAGCAGGCATGACAAACAAGCATGAATGAGTAGGCACATCAGGGCTCAAACAACTCCTACTCATGCTAGTGGGTTTCATCTATTTACTGTGGCAATGACAGGTCATGCAGAGGAAAGGGGTTCAACTACCGCAACATGTAACAGTTGAATTGTTGTTGTCCTAATGCAGTAAAAGAGAGCAGGAGCGAGACAGTGGGATTGTATCGGAATGAACAAAGGGGTTTTGCTTGCCTGGCACTTCTGAAGATGTTATAGCTCTTCATCGGTGTCATCGATCCCATCGTCGAAACCACGTCTATCGAGAGGGGACAATACCGGCAACAAAGAGGAACACAATCAATGCAATGCAACAATTATGATGCATGATAATGTCATGGCAATATGCTGTTGATTGAGCTAATGCAACTAGCAACCATATTAAATGAAGTTGGTTTGAACCAAGGGTTCAAATTCAAACTCCATATGTGCTTATTTAAATGTCATTTATGCAAATTGCCCTGTACAGCAACCCTAGGTTCTTCAAACATGCATGCAAATGCCATAAATAGATTCCTTGAATTTTTCTGATAATTTTTCATATATAATTTATCTTATTTGGAGTTACGGTTGAATTTCTATGATTTTTAGAAGTTTAAATTGTTTTCTGGAATTTCCTGTATTATTTTAAAACCAGAAATTCCTTTACTGCGTCAGCACTACGTCATTATGATGTCAGCAGGTCAACGGCTCGGTCCAGGTCAAACCTGACCTGTGGGGTCCACACGTCAGTGACACAGTTAATTAACAAGGTTAGTTAAAATTAAACTAAACCTAATCTCGTTTAGTTAAGGCCTGGGCCCACATGTCAGAGGCTAATTAAACTAACTAAATACATTAACACTAACCTGGGTTAATTAGCAGGGCTGGCCCCACGCGTCAGTGACCCAGGGTGGTCAAACCCTGGTCAGACGAGGTTAAACCCCCGGGTCAACTCAGTCAAACCTGCCAGCGACTAACCGCCGGCGAGGTCCGAGACGGCGGCGATGCGCGGAATCGCAGTACAGGCCACGGTTCGAGGCGTGGATGGCACCGTTGGGACCCTGAGCCTCGTCCGCGTCGGCTGGTGCTAGCGAGGTCGCCAGAGACGACCTAGATCGACGGCGGTGTCCGCTTCCGCGGCGGCCGGAGTTCGCTGAAGATGGACAGCGTGATACGATGCACGGGAGGATGAGTGAGTAGGTGTTCTAGGTTCCTGGGAACGCGCTGAGGACGAAAACATGCTCTGACGCGACGTTTGCGGGCTCTAGCCACGGCAGCGACATGGCCGGCGGCGAGCAAGCTTTCGGGCAGGGTGGTAGAGCTAGCTAGGGTGCAAATTAGGCAACGGGGCATGGGGGAAACGATGCAGAGGCTCACCACAGTTCTTCTCGTGCTGCTGGTAAGGCAGGGGAGGCACGGGGTCCGGCGAATCGATGACGAAGTCGCCGGCGGCCGAAGGTTGAAGAAGAGCTTGAAGGCGACGCTGTAGGGCTTCCGGCGGGGCGTGGTTCGGTGAGGGGGTCGAGGACGATGTTGCGGAACTCGTGGGCACAACCGAGGGGCGAGGGGGTAGCTGTGGCCATGGTGGTTCTTGTCGGCGGCGCCGGCCGCGTTCGGTGGTGTGAGGGAGAGAGCCAGAGGAGGGGGAGGAGCATGGGAGAGAGTGAGCGGGAGGGTCCAGGGGGTCGCGGGCGTCTCCAGGCGCGGATAGGCTCGAAGGGGAGGCTGCCAGCACGAAGCAGGAGGTGGCCGTCGGTGGCCGTGCGCGTGCTGGCGCACCGCGGGCACACGCCCATCCTCCTGGCAAGGAGGAAGATGACAGGGGAGGGGGGGGGGCAGGTGGGCTGGGCCAGCACAGGTGAGGCCCAGGTGGAGCCAGGTTTGTTTCCTTCTCTCTCTCTTTTATTTAGTTTATGTTTTCTATTTTTCTGTAATTGTTTTGACTTAATTAAAATGCTAAGGCATTTTCAAAAACCCTGAAAATAATTGTGGGCTCTGTATAGAATATTTCCAACAGCCCTCACTTAAGTTCAGAATTATTTGGACGTTTAAAATATTATATAGCATTTAATTGTCCAAATTCAAATACGTATGAATTAACTCCAAAATCCAGAAATGTCCTAGAAATGTGTGCATCATTTTTGGAAGAAGTTTTCACCCATTCCAAAATTGATGAACTTTTCTAAAAACCATTTTGGGTAGATGGAAAAGATTTAATTTGACCCTAGTTGTATTTCACTTGCTGCTAGGGTTTATCAATCCCCATTTCAAAATTAATAGATGTTGAAAATGATGCGTGGATGCAATGCCACTAATTACAAGAAGATTTCTAGGGCTGTGACACCTCCACCCTTTGCTCACGCTTGCACGGTCGTGGTTATTTCAGCTCACTTGCATCGCACACGGTTGAGCCAGTACCTCCACCCTTTGCTCGCGCTTGCGCGGTCGTGGTGATTTCAGCGCACTTGCATCACACACGGTTGAGCCAGTACCCCCACCTTAATTTGCTCGTGCTTGCGCGGTCGTGGTGATTCACATCGCACTTGTATCGCACACGGTTTAGATATTATACCCCGTGTCCGTTGAGGATCATCAGAGTCTTTGCAGCAAAAAATAACGTTAGGGAGGGTCAAAAGACAGCCACACCAGCAGGTGGCCCAAATATATATGAGTGAAAAGGGTGGTATGCGATGTTCAAAATTCCAATGCACAACTTTGACCCTGTGGGCCCACGCTTGGGTGCGTCATTGATGATCGATGAGAGGGGCCAGAAGTCAGGAACCACATGGAAGTGGCCAATTATATGTATGAATATTGGGGATGTTTAAAACTTTAAATACACAATGCATAAATTTGGTGGCACCTACCTCGCAAACCCAAAAGCACCCTAACAACCACCTAGCTAGGATATATATAATGACATAATGTCATACCTAGCAAGGATGCTTGGCCCCCCACCTCCCACTTCGTGTCAGCGGGGCAGATGCACGTAATGATCGATACTTTGGTCATACATGCATGTCGCCATGACCTACCATAAGAAGGACCAATGAATCTTTTGTTTGGTCAAATGAAAGTTGTTGTTGTCGATAAACTGCTTGGGTTAATAGATTGAACCATCATAAACATCGCAAGAGAGGGACCACAAAACTAGCACCTCTTGCATGCGGCCCAAAATGGTGTACGTTGGGAAGGGGTGATGTGTGTTTTCAATATAGAATAATGTAAAATTTAGATGTGCTGCCTACCTCTTGCTACAGACAACAACCATGAAGGCGAGGTAGTTAAGGATGAGATACGTACGCAGGATTTGATGTAGGTCGAACCCAGCAATCCGAGCATCTGGGAGGGAATCCTGACAACGCATGAGCTCGAGCTTTGGTTGACCGACATTTGACAGTGACCGGCCCTAACATGAACTAGGAGGAATCTATTCATGGCCAACACACACCCCTCATTATCGGTCAAAGGAATGGTATATATACACTTGGGGAGCCCATAGATATCCGTGTCGTCACAAAAAACCGCACAAGGGAGACGTGGTCGATCAGAAGACCCTGTATACACTACATGCAGCCCGAAAATATGTATGGGTACGATGGTGTATGATGTGTTTAAATCCCAAATGCACAACTTCGATGGGCCACGCCAAGTACTACCTGACTCCAAGCCTGGTTCAATACCTATGATGTCAGTTTCCCA
>NC_041392.1:346223011-346223715 GCF_002162155.2 Triticum dicoccoides
CCCACGCATGCGCTCAAACTTTATTTTGTCTAGCATGGGATACATCTATATATATCTATACATCTATACATCTATAAACATATATAATGTGTGAATAACTATGAAAGTTGCTCGTTGGATGAAGCCAATCCGACGGTACAGAGATGGCAGATCCGAGCACTACTGGCCGTTGGATATCATCTACATTCCACCAGATTCTGCCACATGTACAATCTAGAAGACTCCATGGTTGAACTTAAGCATAATGCACAAACCTCTAAACACAAGCACTTCTCCTTTGTTCTCTAGAATCTTCCATATCTTAATTGCCCAAACTTTTTTTTCTAAATGAATTGTCACTTTTCGTTTTTACCTTTACAATGCACAATTCCATGAATCTTAAGATAGTTTTTTTTACAAAACTAATTGATTTTGGATGAGATGAACTATAAGAATTAAACGAACATCTACATCATGCATATCTGGGAGAAGAGGCGGGAAACCGATGAGAGGAGTGGCGAGAAACAGTAGCCTGTTTTGAATGAAAACCTAGTAGAGAAGGAAGCGTGAGCGACACAACGCATGCGCACAGTGCTTACCCATGTACTGCATGTGCTGTCAAAAGGGCTCAGGGTTGCCGTTCGATCTGGGAGCATCCAACGGTGCACACGTTCGATCCGTGGGGTTTGGGTTCTGGCTAGTCAGAACGCAGGACTCAGATCGCG
>NC_041392.1:346223915-346232040 GCF_002162155.2 Triticum dicoccoides
GGAGGATATCATACAGAAACCAACATCGGTGGAAACCGGTGAAAACCACGAGAAAAAGATGTTTTGAAGTTTCAAAAAATGCGGGATGTTAAGAGGATGATGTTTTATTGGCACTCAAAATTTCAAGTTGAAACACATTAAGAGATGTGAGCTATGAAAAAGACAAAATCAGTGTTGAATATTGCTGAATAGTAATGTCAGTATTCAGGGCGGAATTTGTCTTTTTCATTGCTCACATCTCGTATTGTTCTTCAACTTGAAATTTTGTGTCGCAATAAAACATCACCTTCTTAACATACCACATTTTTTTTCAAAATTTTATGAAACTTTAAAATATGGTTTCCACGAAGTTTTCATTGAATATCGGCTTTCGTGAGTGAACCGTGTGCTATTTGAAAACATTTCGTGAGAAGAATCTTGGTTTTTAAATCCCCATAAATCCAAAACTAAGCTGAAAATCGTGAAACCCGCCATGGTGTCACGACATCGCACTTATATGTCGAGGAATTTTTTCGTCCATTGTGGCGCAAGTTTTATTACAAGCCTCTTACAAACCAGAGCTTCTCTCAAAGAAGCCTCGTGGTTCCGATAGGGAAACGTGTCCCCCTTGTGGGCGAAACATAATCACTGCCTCTTTTCACCTTGTATTTTCTTCTACGGGCAACATGGAACAATAGGATATCCGTGCTGAAATTTAAACTTATTCAGGGCTCGTTTGGCCTTTTTTTTACACTAATGTAAGTTTCCTAGGCATTTAATGTCCATAATTCAAATCTGAACTACAAATACATGATCCAGTTCACCAAAATGGCTAGCAAATTATACATGTGTCCTTGGGTGCATGTTTAGGTCCCATGCTAGGAATGGGAACGAATTACAATCGTACTGGTGTCATGGCTCGTACTCAAACATTTCGAATCTCGGTTTTTAAGTCCCCATAAATCCTAAACTCACCAGAAAGTCATCAAAGGTGGCATGGTGTCACGTCATGGCACATATATGTCGTCGTAGAAACATTGTCCAATTTGGGCCAAGCTTTATTAAAAACCTCTTACAAAAACTGGAGCTTCTCTCAAAGAAGCCTCGTGGTTATGATAGGGAAACATGTTCCCCTTGTGGGCGAAACGTAATCACTGCCTCTTTTTGCCTTGTATTTTCTTCCACGGGCAACATGGAACCACATGATATCTGTGCTGAAATTTAAACTTATTCAGGGTTCATTTGGCCTTTTAGTACACTAAATGAGTTTCCTAGGCATTTAATGTCCATAATTCAAATCTAAACTACAAATACATTCTCCAGTTCATCAAAATGGCTAGAAAAATTATACATGTGTCCTTGGGTGCATGTTTAGGTCTCATGCCAGGAATGGGAATGAATTACAAACATACTGGTGTCCTGGCTCTTCCTCAAACATTTCGAATCTCGGTTTTTAAGTCCCCATAAATCCTAAGCTCACCAGAAAGTCATCAAAGGTGGCAAGGTGTCATGTCATGGCACATATAGGTCATGGTAAAACATTGCCAATTTGGGCCAAGCTTTATTACAAACCTCTTACAAATCGGAGCCTGTCGCAAGAACCTCGTGGTTTCGATAGGGAAACGTGTCCCCTTGTGGGCCAAACGATAATCACTGCCTGTTCTAGCCTCGTATTTTCTTCTACACGCGACACAGAACAACTAGAGATTCATGCTGAACTTTGAAATTATTCAGGGTTCGTTTGATCTTTTTATTCATCAATTGAGTTTTCTAGGAACTTAATGTCCATCATTCAAATCCGAACTACAAATACATGCTCCAGTGCACCAAAATGGCTAGAAAAAATGTACATGTTTCCTTGGGGTGCATGTTTAGGTCCCATGGAATGAATGGGAACGAATTCAACCGTCTCACCGTCCTGGCTTAGCCACAAACATTGTGATTCTCGATTTTTAAATGTCTGTAAATCCAAAACTCACCAGGAAATCATGAAACTTGGCATGGTGTCACTACATGGTATATATAATTGTCCAATTTGGGCGAAGCTATATTACAAGCCTTTTACAAACCGGAGTCTATCGCAACCCTCATGGTTCCGATAGGGAAACATGCCCCTCTTGTGGGTGAAACGATAATCGATGCCTCTTCTCGCCTTGAACTTTGTTTTCTACAGGCAACATAGAATAACATGAGTGTCGGGCTGAAATTTGAAAATGTTTAGGGTTCGTTTGGCCATTGTATATATATTACTAATTACTAAGTTTTCTATGCATTTAATGTAGTCCATAATTCAAATTTGAACTACAACCACATGCTCCAGTGAAGCAAAATGGGTGGGAAATCATACATGTGTCATTGGGTGCATGTTTAGGTCTCATTTAAGGAATGAGAATGAATTACAAACTTGTCGTCGTCCTGAAACAACGAGAATATTGGTTTTTAAATCCCAGTAAATAAAAAGTCACCCAAAAAACATGAAACTTGGCACACACATTAGTAGCCAACGAAGTCCTTTTTGAAACAAAAAGCTGACACGTCAATATCACAAATGGTTGTATTATATTTACCATGTCGAAATTTAACCATACTCGGTGGCGTGCATGCAAGACGAGCGCGAGAAGTCCGCCGTGCAGGCTCGACGGATGCGTGCGAGCAGTCCGCCGCGCAGGCTTGACGTGACGCGTGCATCCTGTCCACCTCGCAGGCTCGACGGGACACGTGCGAGCAGCAAGGCCGCCCATGCTCACTGGGAAGCGATCTCCTTGACCTCCATGCACCAGCCGCCGCCCGCCTCGCTCACAACTTCTCCATTAATGGTTTAATTAAAGCACCTGGATGGAGGGTGTTTGCTTGTGATCCCATGGCAACATTTGCTTTGTTCGTGTTTTCAACTAGTATTCCGCCCTAATTTAAATTGCCACATAGGGCAATGGATAATACGACTACAAATAAAATGGCAACGGATAAGACGACGACAAATTTACAATGGCACACATAATAATTGTCTTACATATTCCAGATAATTTAAAATGCCACATGCGGCAAAGACCGGAAGACACGGGGGCAAGAGAATAAGGAAATTGTAGACAACTATCTAGGTCGCTACTGTCTCTACTCGTCGATGGATCATGGGGCGGCGAAATCCTAAAGCTCCTTCTTCAATTCCTCACAACTTTGCTTGAAAGTAGCCACAGATTCCTCCACCTCCTATTCGCGCTCGATCCGGAGCTTCCTCAAGCCACCCATCAGTTCCTTGACGACTGCTTTCAGCGTCATCTCCGAGGCACTGCTCTGCTCATGCAGCATCTTCTAGCCGGCGGCCTCCTCCTTCTCGGCCACCAACTTGAGGAGCTTCACATTGCTATCCATGAGTTGCTCGACGAGGCCAGTCGCCTTGTCAACCAAGGCATCGCTGATCTTGAGCAGCTTCATCAAGCCGTCGACCAGCTCCTGCTGTCTAGTGACGCCAGCGAGAATGTCGTCATCACCGGTGAAGGACTTCAGGAACGCCGGCTCGTTGCGATGGCCGACACCACGAATGCGCTTGTGAGAGCCCTCGCGTGCCTGTGAGAGATCGTTCGAGGGCTCCGCGGCGCGCCCAGACATCTCTGCTGCGGCTGCGGCTTCGCGGCGGGACCTCTCTAGTGCTACCGTGGACTTGGTCTTTGCTTCCTCGTTATATGTCCACCCTAAACTCCTCCTACCGGTCATGGCGGAACGACTTGACAGACAAAACCAGTTTTGTGGGTGACGAGGACAGGAACTGTGAAGTAATTTTCGAGTGGGTAGTTTTTATAGCCCCGTGCTAAGTGTGAACACATATTAGTTTGACAGGTGTGAACAGATTTGTAATTAATAATTGTGTTGTAATCAACAATGTGACGAGAAACAAGGTCAAAATTTACTGATGGCAGAAGGTTGACCACGTGGTTGCTTGCCGTTGAGGCGGCCGCGGCGCACTCCGCTCTAGCATCCCTGCGCGCGCTCTGCTCGCCGTTGAGGCAAACTTACAATGGCAACTGTTAATAATTCTTAATAATTGTCTTACATATTCAGGATAATTTAAAATGCCAATGCGGCAAAGCCCAGAACACTCACGACCTACATATGCTTACAATTATAATAAAATATAAGCTAAAAGGCCGAGCTGGCGGCCTTCCGACGATGGTCTTCTCGGACTCCATGATCAACATAGCACCCTTGCATCCGTTCACTCCGAGTGTCCCGACCCGCCTACGCCTACGGAGCTGCTGGCACTAGGAGGCTCTTGGGGCTACCGGGCCTCTTCTAGAAGAGCTTGACATCGTGCAATCAAGCACATGACAACTCTGTGGAACCGCTCCATTCCCATGTCTCTGGCCTAGTAACAAATTCCGCCAATCACCTGCATCCTCAAGATATCACATTGGCGATGATCTACTTCGCCGGGGATGTCAACTCCGCCAAGGGTGCGCTCGAGCCTGGCCACCACATCATCGGGATCGAGGTTGACACGACCGTCGCGGGCAATGATGAAGCCATAGGCTGCCTTTATCTTGACTGAATCGCAGAGGTCCTTTGCCCATTCCTTGCGGGCATCAGGCTCTCGATGAGCACTGGTGAGGGTAGCTCTTCAGGTGGGTCGTTGATCATGCCGCTGAGCAGCTCTGGATCTTTTGCATGGTGGATGGCAAACTGCTCATCACACCTCCTCTGCAAGATGTCGATTGTGCTCCCAAGGACTGTGACGCCGATATCACTGCCGATGGGCCATGGTTCCTGCACCGGCCGATGAAGCTCTTGCTCCCCGACATGCTCTGGCTCGTTCTCCTCGCCGAAGATGTAATGCAGGTAGGCGTCGACATTGAAGCTTTGGTCGTTGCCTGGCATGCTTGGAGTAACTAATGGTAGATGGGTGAGGACTAGATCTTCGCAGAGTGTTGCACCGGTGCGTTGCCGCCTGGGTTATATGTAGCAAGCCATTAGCTGGTGGCAGGAAATTGGTGAGGGAATAGGAATGGATTTTACAATTCATCCATGTGGAACGCAGGAAGCATTCGCTGGAGCGTGGGAAGACTAAGTGGAGCACACACACAACCCGAATACCGTATCCGGTGCCATGTGTTATTTATCACACAAGTGTTAACATAAGGAAACGTATGTGTAACTTACTAATCATCGCACACGAGTACTCGCAGATGCATCGTGTGCGATACTCCTAGCCACCGCAAGCAACTAGTTTGCATTTTTGAAAGTTTTTTGTACACACATAATCGCACACGAACTAACTATATTAATCGTCTGTGTCGTAATTTCTCATCGCAAACAGTTCATCCGAGTCGGCTGTTTGCCATGTATCACACACATC
This sequence comes from Triticum dicoccoides, assembly GCF_002162155.2. Taxonomy (NCBI): domain Eukaryota; kingdom Viridiplantae; phylum Streptophyta; class Magnoliopsida; order Poales; family Poaceae; genus Triticum; species Triticum dicoccoides. Next base: position 346,229,242 of record NC_041392.1, read on the forward strand.
TTGTTAAGTTGAACCGTTTCTATTGCGTTCGCTAATCGAAAACATTTTGTTCGAGTGAACCATATGCCCTATATCACACGCACCTTGATCTTGCTAACTGTTTATGTTGCACTCCCTAATAGCAAATGGTTCATCGGAGCGAACTGTATGCCATATATGGCACACACATTGATATGGCTGCCCACATCTGTTGTTCTGTATCATCGCAAATAGTTCATACAGACCAACCGTATGCCCCTCATCGCATACGCAACTATAATCTGAACCGTGTTTGATGTATCATTCATTGCAAACGTTTTGCATCATTTATGATGGTTTTCATAAAACACCATTTGCGATTATGGCATCGCACACAGTTTCTCGAAGGGTCTCTGATCGTAGTGTCGCGTTAGCAGCATCCTATAGTAGTGTAGCCTTCTTAAGGCAAACTTGTTTAACTTATGTATGTACTCAGATATTATTGCTTCCGCTGACTCTTGTGTATTCGAGCTTATGTATTCGAGGCCTTGAGGCCACTGGCTTGTAATATAAAGCCTGTATTATTTTAATTTGTGTCTAGAGTTGTGTTGTGATATCTTCCCGTGAGTTCTTGATCTTGATTGTACACATTTATATGTACGATTAATGTATGGTCAAATCGGAGGCGTCACAAGTTGGTATCAGAGCCGACTACCTGTAGGAATCCCCCTTCCAAACTCTTTGGCCGAAGTTGAGTCTAGTCATTGCAAAACTTTTACTAACATGGTTGTGTGTCTTACGGTCCCACGTCGCCACTGGTTGGTATTAGAATCTTTTATTGCTTAATCTTTACTCTAGGACTCTAATCTCTTTTCTATTCGGGATAAATGATTTTGCTAACTATAATTCTAGGTTCTTGTAATTAATTCCTTCTGGAGAGCCCCTTATTACAGATGATCCCCTGCCGTACCAGAAGATTCTAAAGATACTCTCTGATGTTCTCTCGAGACTTTGTGCCCGTCGCTATTGCAATTCCTTTCCATCGATAAACCCCTATGGATAACCACATATACTCGCCATTCATACAATATTTCCTAGTTGATCTTGTTATTAAAAATACCCCAAAATTCTCTTTGTTGTTCCGAGAATCCTTTGAGCTTACTGCCTTGCAGTTATTTGCGAACTGAATAGCTCTGCAGATAATTTCACACTTCTCGAGTATCTGCTTATCCCCAGTTGATTCGTGTATTTCACAAAAGTCTTCGAAATACCATTCGATCTTCCAAATATCCCCAATAGCCTATTGCTCTTGAAATTCTTGCTTGCTTGCATTATGATTAATCCCATAAGTCTGGTAATCTTATTGTCATCCTTTGTCATTATCATTTTGAGTCTGTCAGAGTAAATAACCACGGGTAGCCTCATCCGCTCCCCTTGGTATTTTAAGACATCGGGGCTAGCTGTGCCCCTCAAGCCTCAAAGGCGAAGGGCCGCCTTCTTTGGGTTGACTGGTCCAAGCGGCCGGCTGCTAGAAGGCGGTGGAGCCCAGAGGGCGGCCATGAGGTGGGCCGACTCCTAGCAGGCGGCCCCCAGGGAGGCGGGCTCCTGGCAGTCGGCCCCTCGCTCCCTCAAAGTTGGCACCTCATTACAACGACGAGACGGGGTGTGGCTACAGTGCAGCCTGCCACCCCCGAATCTAGGGAAAAACGTGGCCACAATGCTGCGTACTGAGCAGACATCCCTCGCCCGGTGCGGCACTGTTGCCATGCAGCCCGTGACATCACCCATGGTAGAAGAGGCCATGCTCCCACTACCGGCTGTCCGTACGGCCTGCAGACGGCGGGCCTTACCTGTCCGTGAGAAGCCAGAAGGTGGCGGGCCCTGACCATTCGGCGAGGGGAGGCCGAGTACTAGCAGGCGGCCCTCCCCCTCCCTCAAAGTATATGCGCCATTAATCAAAAGAGATGGGGAATGGCTACAGTGAACGCCCGCCAGGCGGGGGAACTGTAGCCATGCTCTCCCCGACAAAGCACACATCATTAGTGGCACTGCCACAGAACTAAGTAGCCGGCAGGACCCGCAAGCAGCGGGCATGGCCCATTGGCCAAGTACGAGACAGCCGGCGGGCCCTAGCAGCCGGCGGAGAAGCCGGCCACCAGAGATGCTGACGGCTGGGTCCTACACCAAGCCTGATTACCATTGTACCCCTAGGGGGTAGGCCTATATAAACCCCCCAGGGCACCCATGCAAAGGGTTCAACATCATATACAACACACACACACATACAGAGAGGAGTATAGCTAGCCTTGCCCTTCTTCCTCCTCTAGCCACTACAAAAAAAGACACATCCGTGACATTTTGGGCGGAACGAATTTTTTTCCTGTGATACATATGACACTTCTATGACGATAATTGTGACAAAACCCGGTATCATCATAGATGTGGTGGGCTCCTACTTCTATGACAAAAAATCATGACAGAAAATGGCTTTTCGTCCTGGGCGGGCCGGAGACGCAGTTGCATGGTATTCTTTGGGCCGTCCATGACGGAAAAACCGTGGTAGAAGCGAGGGCGAGGAAAATTTTGGGGAGTTCCCAGTTACGGTGGGAGGTCGGGGGTCGAGCGATGCGCGTTTCTCTCGTACACGTATGCGCGTGTGTGCGAGGCGTTGGCTCTAACTGAACCCGAGCGAGGCGTTGGGCTCTAACTGAACACGAGCGATTGCACTGTAGGCTACGTGTTACTGAACCCGAGCGATCGATCGATGGCTGTTAACTAAACCCGATCGAGCGATTCCTTCACTACTGCTGCTAACTGAAGCCGATCGATGCTGCCTCTGGA
>NC_041392.1:346232170-346239983 GCF_002162155.2 Triticum dicoccoides
GATGAACAGTTCCCGTGGGGGTGGATGAACAGGACCCCGTGGTGTTGTCTCTGGATGAACAAGACCCCGATCGATCGAGCCGGTTGGGGCTGGATGAACAGGACCCCTTGGAGGGCTGGATGAACAGGACAACCCCGTGGAGGGCAGGATGAACAGTAGACAGTGGAGGGCAGGATGAACAGTAGCCCGTGGAGGGGTGGTTGAACAGGAGCCCGTGGAGAGGACTAGTTGAACAGTAGCCGGTGGAGTACTGCGCGATGGAGGCTAGATGAACATGAGCCCGTGGATGAACAATCGCAGGTGGAGGCTGAAGGAGGTCGACGGTGGATGAACAGTAGCTCGTGGAGGCTGGAAGGGGTCGACGGTGGAGATGAACAGTATCCCGTGGAGTCCCGTTTTGCGGTACGGCACACCCCTCCCGATGGACAGGACCCCCGTTTCGACCGTAGTGCTCCAACACAAGTCTGTTTCGTCCGTTTTGCGGTACGCCACACCCCTCCTGATGAACAGGACCCCCGTTTCGACCGTAGGAGGTCCGTTTCCTCCGTTTTGCGGTACGCCAGACCCCTCCCGATCAACAGGACCCCGTTCCGAACGTAGGAGGTCCATTTCCTCCATTGTGCGGTACGCCATGCCTCGTTTCCATCGCCTGTTCCGTCCAAGCCCTCCCGATGAACACGACCACCCATTCCGTTCCGACCCAGCCGGTTGGCTCCCACGCGTTCCGTTGCCTCCCCATGAACACGACGCATTCCATTGCCTCCCCATGAACACAACGCATTCCGTTGCCTTCCCATGAACACGACGACGACGCTGTTTCTCTGTTCCGACCCAGCCATGTACATGAGCCCTGGTCGTACGTATGCGCGAGTAGGCATTCGAGACCCCGCCCGTATGTACACATACATGGCCATATTTTCTTTCTTGCAGCCTGGCCGCTGTATGTACGTGTACATGCTACGTGCGCGCCTCTACTATGACACGTGCGCGCCTCTACTACGACACGTGCGCGCCTCTACATCGACCAGTATGTACGTACACGTTCGCGACCAGAATGATAATGCTACGTACGCTTCGACCAGGTGGGTCCCAACTGTCAGGCACTTCCTTGCCTACGAAGATGTAGCTGGTGGGTCCCAGCAGTTAGGGGACGAATCGTTTTTTTTGCCCGGACGCACTTCCTTGCGTGCGAAGATGTAGCTGGTGGGTCCCAGCAGTCAGGGGGAAACGTTTTTTTTCGTGAAATACAGTGGCCCGTCCAGTGGGTCCCAGCTGTTAGGTGGAGGAATCATTATTTTCCGCGTAATAAGGAGGCACTTCCTTGCTGCGGCCGTGGACCCAGCTGTCAGCCTCTCCATGTACAATCCACATCCGATTGAAGTCGTTCCTTGACCACGTTGACCGCGCCGTGCCGAGAGCACTAGGGCGGTAGACAACAGCGAGGCCTAGGAAGGGGACGACACGGAGGCAGGGAAGACTCGGCAGTTGTTTCCCACGCGGAGGGGAGTATGACTGTACAGGGTTTACTAGTTCGTCTGCCGCCGCAGGAGAATAACAGCAGGTGTGGGTGAGTAGAGGGATGGCTAGGCCAGCGATGGGAGTACGGTCGGGCGGTGAGGCCTGCGTGCCAGCATAGCCGGCCGCGAGGAGGAGGGAGCAGGCAGTCCTGCCGGTGCTTGTTTGAGCGGCTGGAGCAGGAAGAGCAGAGATTGAAGAAGAACGACGGCCGTTGGATGGACATCCAAGAGTCAGTGCTTGTGCGTTAACCTTTTTTTAGGAAAGCATCAAATCTGTGGAAAACAGCATACAACCCATCTACCACTATTTATAATAATTTACAGCGCATTTGCTAATTCTCAAGGTTTTTTGGAGCCCATATTCTTTTTGTTAGCATTACATCCCATGTTGTGGCAATGGTTAAAAAATTATATGAAATTTTTCATATTTCGGTGCGGTGCGAACTGTTTTTAATCCCGAAATTTCGACTCACAACCAAACTGATTTTAAAAATAATTATATATCAATATAAAATCCAACAAATTCTCCATGCATAAAAATTAATGTAATTTAAAATCTTGAAATGAAAAAAAGATATTTGAAACTAATTGCCGGTTTGATGTGTTTTAAAAATGTACGACCCATTTCTCATTACTGATGGCCATTTTCTAGGCCAGCCGAATGAAAGCTCTCCTCGTCTTGAAAGATTTACAGCCCAACAGGCCTGATAAAGCGACTTACTTGGCAAATCACAAAATAACTGGGCTGTGGCCGTGGATCCAGTTGTCAGCCTCTCCATGTACAGTACTCTTCCGATGGAAGTCGTTCCTTGACCAGGTTGACCACACCGCGCGGAGAGCACCATGGAGGTGGACGACGGCGGGGCCTAGGAAGGGGACGACGCGGCAGTGGAAGCCCACGCGGAGAGGACTACGAGGGTTCACTGGTTCGGCTGCGGTGTGAGGTTGCCATCGCCGCAGGGCCTGGCCAGCGGTGGGAATAGTAGGGGGCGGTGAGGCCTCTGCGGCAGCATAGCCCACGGGAGGCAGGAGCATGCGGCACGACCGGCACTGCTTTGGGCGGCTGGAGCAAGAAGACCAGAGGTTGAAGCAGCACTACGGTCGTTGGATGGACATCGTACGGTCACTGGAGCTAGAATCGTTCATATTGACTAAGTTGACAAAGCCCTTCGTCCCCGTCAACTTAGTAGGCCCACAAGTCAGCCTCCCAGCAAGGTGGGTCCCAGCTAGCAGGGGGAGTATTCATTTTTTGTGTGTAATAAGGAGGCACTTCCGGTGGGTCCGAGCTGACAGCGGGGGGAATGTTTTTTTTCGCGAAATACGATGGCCCATCCAATGGGTCCCAGCAGTCAGGGGAAACAATTTTTTCACAAAATACTGGTGGCCCGTCCGGTGGGTCCCCGCTGTTAGGTGGAGGAATAATTATTTTCCGTGTAATAAGGAGGCACTTCCTTGCGGCTCCCGTGGACCCAGCTGTCAGCCTCTCCACGTACAGTACTCTTCCGATGGAAGTCGGTCGTTGACCACATTGACCACGCCGCGCCGAGAGCACCACAGCGGTGGACGACGGCGAGGCATAGGAAGGGGATGACGCGGAGCCATACAAGACGCGGCAGTGGATGCCCACGCGGAGAGGAGTACGAGCGTTCACTAGTTCGGCTGCGGTGTGAGGCTGCCGTCGCCGTAGAATAACAGGGGGTGTGGGTGAGTGGAGGGATGGCCTGGCCAGTGGTGGGAGTAGTATGGGGGCGGTGAGGCCTCTGCGGTAGCACAGCCGGCCACGGGAGGCAGGAGCAGGCGGCACGACCGGCGCTGCCTTGGGCGGCCGGAGCAAGAAGACCAAAGGTTGAAGAAGCACTATGGCCGTTGGATGGACATCATACGGTCACTGGAGTATTGACTAAGTTGACAAAACTCTCTGTCCCTATCAACTTAGTAGGCCCACAAGTCAGCCCAACAATATGGTGGGTCCCAGCTAGCAGGGGGGTATTCATTTTTTTGGGCGTAATAAGGAGGCACTTCCTTGCGTGCGAATATATAGCTGGTGGGTCCGACCTGTCAGCGGGGGGAACATTTTTTTTCATGAAATACAGAGGCCCTTCCTGTGGGTCCTAGCTGTCAGGTGGAGGAATCATTATTTTGCGCGTAATAAGGAGGCATTTCCTTGCGTGCTGCCGTGGACCCAGCTGTCAGCCTCTCCACGTACAGTCCACTTCCGATGGATGTCGTTCATTGACCACGTTGACCAGGCCCTGCCGAGAGCACCAGGGCGGTGGACGATGGCGAGGCCTAGGAATGGAATGGCATGGAGCCAAGGAATACTCGGCAGTTGTTTCCCACGCGGAGGAGTACGAGGGTTTGCTGGTCCATCTGCCGTCGCCGGAGAATAACAGCATGTGTGGGTGAGTAGAGGGATGGCTAGGCCAGCGATGGGAGTACGGTGGGGCCGTGAGGCCTGTGCGGCAGCATAGCTGGCCGCGGGAGGAGGGAGCAGGCGGTCCCGCCGGCGCTTGTTTGAGCGGCTTGAGCATGAAGAGCAGAGATTGAAGAAGCACGACAGCCATTGGATGGACATCCAACAATCACTGCTCTCGTGTGTTGACTAAGTTGACAGGGCGTTGCATGTGCGTCAACCTTTTTTTTATGAAAGCATACGCGTCAACCTGTAGTAGGCGCACAAGTCAGCCTCAAATATGTGGAAAACAGCATACAACCCATCTGCCATTATTTCTAATAATGTACAACCCATTTGCTAATTCTTAAGAATTTTTTGGGAGCCCATCCTCTTTTTGTTAGCATCACACCCCATATTGTGGCCACGGTTAAAAAGTATACGAAATTTTGCATATTTCGGTGCGGTCAACTGTTTTTAATCCAGAAATATCGATTCACATTCAAACTATTTTGAAAAATAATTTATATAAATATAAAATCCAAATAATTGTCCACGCATAAAAATTAATGGAATTTAAGATCTTGTAATGAAAAAAATTGAAACTAATTCCCGGTTTGATGTGTTTTAAAAATGTACAGCCCATTTCTGGGCAAACCGAATGAAACTCTCGTCGTCTTGAAAGATTTGCAGCCCTGCAGGGCCGATAAAGCAAGTAGGCCTTGTTTGGGTATTTCTTTTAAAAAAATTGAACTGGGCTAGCCATTTTCAGCAAGAAAAAAACACAACTGGGCTCATGATGTGGTAAACATAAATAAAGCCCTGGCTAGACGGGCCACAGCCCGCACACAGCCCCATTGTTACCCTGATCCGTCGCTAAAACTAGTATAAATAACAACTGCTTGTTCCTCAAAAAAAACTGTGCGACTTGCTGGGTCCCTTGTGTCAGCCGCTCGTAGTGTAATTCTCTCGTTTATTGACTACGTTGACAATGGCATGAGCCCCAGATGTCCAACCATTAGGAGGAACCATATTTTTGGGCTTGTACTATAGAGGTACTTGCTTGCATACTGCCATGACGCCGGTGGGTCCCTACTGTCATCCTCTCCATGTATAGTCATCTCCTTGTTCCTCTCGGTTGTTGACGACGTTGACAACGCAAGAGGGCGGCGCACCACGCATGGCGAGCGAACCAAGGCCGCAAGGCGGAGGACGACGACGAGGCCTCGGATGGAACGAGCAGGAGCCGTTGAAGATGCGCCGGTCCAGTCACAGGTGGAGGGGAGCATGAGGGTTGAATGGTTCGGGCGCGGGTGCGTGTTGGGGCTGACGTTGCCGGAGAATAACAAGATGTGTGGGGGAGTAGAGGGAGGGACTGGCCAACGTTAGAGGGTGTGTACGGTAGGGCGGCGGAGGCGCAGCCAGCCATGGGAGGCGGGAGCAGGCGGAGCCGACGGGGTGGTTTGGTTTGGGCGATTGGAGGAAGAAGAAGACAAGAGATAGAAGATACACGACATATGTTGGATGTCAATCCAACGACTAGTAGGCAGAATCGTTTGTTGACTGGCTAGTAAGTCGACACCACCTTGGATATGCTATTTCCTCACGGGTCCCAAATGTCAGAATCCAAATCTTTCATGGTCATGCAGCCTTTCCTATGAAAATTTACAGCCCATTTGATGTGCTAGTTCGAAATAAGTTTGTGGGTGCTGGTGGGGGCTAATCACTTGGCTTCTGTAATGCACAGTGAGCTCAAGCAACCGGCGAGAGTGATGTTATTTCCCTTGGTTTGGATTTGTTACAATATTTCACTCTAAATTAAACGAATGGCAAGCCATTTGCCTTGTTTCAAAGAAAATATGACAGTCACAACCGAGTTGAAAAGGGCAGGAACATCTAACTCCAGCTTACAAACTATACAAAAGCACGAGGGTTAATTGTTAATCAGGTTTACAAAAAAACCAGATTGAAAAGGGCAACAAGATCTAACTCCAGCACTGTTTTCGGCAATCACAGTCAAATGGATCGGTCAGGTCCATAGAATGAACATCCTGGGTCGTAAAATTTACTGGATTATGACCACAATATGTTGTAAATAGAAGCCCGGCATGTTCAGAAGCTCTTTTGCCCACTTGAAACTCCCTTTTTTCTCTTCGACATACCCATTCGTCAAAACCATGCTGCTGATAAACTTAAGCCTGGTGGACAATAGTAACCTCGCATTCAGCAGGAAGAATGTGACAAATCTTGTGTTTGCACGGTAGGCTACATATCGTTCTAGCGTTATTGTCTTCAATCAAATCTCATGAGAAGTGAGAAAATCCCGATGCTTACGAATCCACCGATTGGTTATAACTTTCTTACCCCATCCTGTTGCCTAAATAGACATGAAGATTGAAAACATTTTAGGTCTAAAAGAAGAGTGTCGAAAGAGCAACAGCTGAACGGTTAATTCTAGTACACTATATGCGGGCTTCCAATGTGCGTGAAATTATCACCTTTATATACAACTTCTCCAGACATGAAAAGCATTGCTGCAAGCCAATAATCTTGTTCAGATCAAAACTATTCATTTGGATATATAAGATCTTGACAGAATCCAACACCATTGATAGGCCATCCATGGAGAAACTCTGCATTGAGCATAGAACATAATATTAGTACAAAATGTGTACTCCAAGATGATATATAAATTATGCACAGAAATTTAAAATGCAGCTTATGGTTACAAGTGTAGATGATAATATAAAGTACCTGAAGAACTATGGAGCCAAACACCATATTGAAATGAGCACAGAGATCATGTATTACACCCAAGGTCTCCAGTTTAGGCGCAGAGAGGACGGTTATTTGCAACGGTGAATAACTAGAATCAAGGATCAACCTTTGAAGTGAAGGGGCATCTTGGATGATGAGCTGCCTTCCGTCAAAAGAAATTCCAATTCTTACAAGGTTAGGCGATTTTATTTGGAGACAACCGATGCTAACTATGAAAACAAGCACCAAGCACTCCAGCGCAGGGCAACTGGAGTGGATGATGCTGTGCAATGAGGCCTCCGATATACGAACCCGCACAAGTGAAAGTTTCTTGAGAAATGGGAGTCGAAGGTTTAGTACCAGATTGTCTGGTAGGTAGCACTGCGCAAAGGTGGCGGTGTGGAGAGAGGACGGAAACCCCGAGATGGACATCGGTGCTGAGGGCACAAGTTCATGGCGTTCGGTATGTGGTATGTGATTTCCAGGGGAACAGTAGAACTCAAGCAGCTGTAGTTTTTTGAATTCATGGGATTCTAGCCAGGCATCCACCGTGCAGGGCATGGTATGCTTGCTCAGGTAGCATGACGGGATGCAGAGGCTTTGAGCGGAGCCCTGGTGGGAGGAGATGATGGCTCTGGGGATTTCAAAATCATTGAAGAGAGATAGCTGACGACAGTCAAGATTAAGGGGAACGGCGCGCCATAGAGGACGCCACCGAATTGACAGGACTTGGGTGCGGCAGCAATCCTTGGTGGGGAGAAGCGAGATGATCTCCCCAAGGATGGCATCCGGGAGATCGCTGATGCGGTCCGCCCGTGATTCTACGGGTTCCTGGGATCTGGTGGGGGCAGGGTCGCCGCTTCTCCCCGCACTGCCGGGTGCGGGATCTACAACAGGCGTCGCCACTAGCGGGAGCCTCATCTTCTTGGCGCTGGGGTCAGCCGACTCCATTTTCCTCGAGGGCATCGCGTCGCGCTCACGGATTTGAGCAGAGTAATGAATGATGAGCCTAGTTGTAGTGCGAGCGAAGAAGAAGGGGAGCTGGGGGTTTTCTGTAGGAGTGAGGAAGAAGGGGAGCTGGGGTTTTCTGTAGGAGTGAGGTGAGGAATTTGGGGGTACGAGTGGAGCGAGCTGACGTGAGGTGGGT
>NC_041392.1:346240377-346252701 GCF_002162155.2 Triticum dicoccoides
GGTAGCGCCTCTCATTCAGTAAATATATGGGCTTTTCAATTGATTTTACTATTTACTAGTGTGGATGGGCTGTTTTGTCTTGGGACCCGAGAAACAATTACTACTAGTACAGTGGAGACACTCTACAGCTACCCAGAAAAACAATTACTACTAGTACAGTGGAGACACTCTACCACTTCTGGCTCCTCCTAGGTCACTGAAACGTCTCCCTCTACTGAATGCCATTATACTTTTGTTCACCGACATGCGAGCCATGCAGCGCGCGGGCCCAAATGCCATGCACCAAATTAGAAGGCAGTATGCAGGCGGAGAGTCACCCCGGTCGTAGCGCGGCAGTAACGAGCCGTCGTATCACAAAACCCCACCTCCCCGCAGTCTAAGTTTGACGGATGAAGCAACCATCATTTCACTCTTCGCTGAATCCCCTTCTCCCTCACCGTCTTCAAGAAAGGCAACACTTGCATCTGCCACTGTTCTTCTCTCCGAACAAAGGGAAGGTAAGCGGATCCGTGATGTTGGTATATTTTCGTTTAGAGGAAAAAAAAGAACTTTTGCAAAGCAGTAACCGATCCTCACTCTCTTTTTTGTTTCATTGTCATTGCGATTGTGTTTTCCTTTCAGTGGTCTCCTAGTATTCGTCAGTTTCATGATGGACGAAGGAGAACCAGGCAAAGATCTGCCAATATTGGAGCAGACACGGGAGGCTGATCCCCACGAGACAAAGAGCTCCAAGAAGATGGAGGCAACCACCAAGGCGACCCCAGATACTGAGATGGTCAATGCCCCGTTTGAGGTTACAGCCCCCGTGGCACTGCAGGAGCAGTTTTCCCCCTTCGAGGATGTGTCGCCCCCGCTGAGCTGCCCAAGGTGATTTCCTTCTTTGCCGATCTCGATTGTGGTTTTTCATCTAAGTATGTGGTGATTTTTTTTAGAAAAGGAAGTATGTGGTGATTAATAATGCAAAATTTTATTAGCTTCGATGCCATGGTATACGTAGTGGTTTAAATAACTTGTGTTTCTTATAGTGAAAAGTAATTCAGAATTTTTTCTGTTTCAATTAGAGCCCTGATGCAGACAAGGATTGTGTGGTTGTACATGTCACTCGCTATGAGGCGGACGACCTGAATATACGCACTGGGAAAAAACAGAGTTCTTAGGCTGCTGGATCCTGGAAGCCAATTGCGGTTATACCAATGAAGAGTTGTATTCCAGCCTCACCGTTGTCAGGCGTGTTGTCCAGGGTGTATTGAAGCACAAGAAGTTCAAAGCTACTCCTTCGTTTGTGAGGAATATTGTTCTTGTCAAGCTTACGCAGGAAGATGATGTGGCATGCCTCCACAAGCAAGTGTATCAGTGGCAAGGCCACAAGGTTGTCTTCATGAAGGTTCACAGGATTGAGCTGCTGCGGGACATCCTCGATGATGTTCATGGCAAGGTTTGTCTTGTGTCCAACCCAAATTAGATCGAGGCATGAAATAGTTGCCCTAGCTAGTGTTTAATAGTAGTTTGGATTGTGTCTAATTATCCGAACCTTGCTTGTTATCGACCCCTCTGGGGCTAGTGCTCTGTTTGAATCTGTATATGGGAACTGCTGCTACTTTTGTGTGCCCGTGAATCATGTGAGAACCATCATAATTGTTGTCGAAACAGATGCGTCCTCACTAGTTTTTTCATGCATATGGCATGGTAAGACATAAGTTTCACGGTTTATCATACGAGGAGTGTGTGTTTTGATGAAATAGAGCACTTGTTCAAGAACCGTGCGCCGACGTATACATAAGTACTTGTAAACACTGTTGGTGCTACCCCACTTGTAAGCAGTTGTGCAAAACACGGCACATTGGCTCAGCTCGCTTCAACACTAGGCTATCGACCAGCTAACAATCAACAATCTGCTGTCTGACATATAAGCAACTATGTATCTTGTTACAGTGGTTCATGCAGTTAATTGAGGTCACAATGTAATAAATTCCAAACGTTCACACGCTAGTCCAGCGCTCATGTGGAACACTCACATTAAACTCGTCTTCATAAAAAACTTGAAAAGCATAAGTTAAGCAATATTATACATCTCAATGATTCATAGAACCTAACAAACATATACTAGTTCACAGCAAAAGACAAAGTTGTGAGAAGGTTTGCAAACCAGGAAAAAACAAGCAAGGCTTCTCTCTGAGCAAAGGGCCTCCCGACAGGCTTAATTTCCTGGAGTTCACTCTGGTTTTTTCTTGTTGCCACCATTCAGGGTTAGGTTCCCTCATTCCAGAATAACCAATTATAATTGTTGTCTCAGCTGGAATGCTGAACTGAACCATGCAGTGTACTGACCAGCAAAAATGCTTGTGCATTCCACTAAATTTAAGCACTGCTATTTGCAGAAATAAGCTGACCACAATGCCTCTTGTCCGCGCACCTGTCCAAAAAACCGCCGTGCAGCCGTGCCATCTAGTCCTTGGTCCATGGATGAACTGGTAGAAAGTGCATTCCGGATTAGGATGCAGTTGTTTTCGCTCGTCCCTGCACTGTAGTCAGGAAGTAAAATGTACGAATCAGCTTCTTTTATATTGCGTTGGTCATTCTACCTTAGTTACTACCAATGTAGGGATACCTTGAAGACGGGAGGTTAGACGACGGCAGCGAGGGATAGCCATCTCATTTTGCGCAGTTGTACTAAAACTGAGGTGTGTGCTTTTGATTGCGCGGATAGAAACGATACGGAGACAGACATCCCGAAACGATATGGAGACAGACATCCCTGTTTGCGCAAATAAGAAATACGGTTATTTAAACAGTGACAGATATTACTACTTTCCCACGTTTCCTCTTAGAACCAAGTCCTAGATTCATGCTACAGCTTTCCCACTTTCTTCCCTATTTGAACCAACGCTTTGAGTCGACTGTATGAAATAGCTTTACTTCTAATAATAGTAGAAGTCTAGGTGGCTTTGGAAAGCGGACGGAAGTAGAAAAGGATCCACACAAAGGGAGCTGGGGCAGTAGAGCAAGGCAGGTTTCGAAGGAATATATACCTGAGGGTCGTCGGCATGTCGCAAAGACGGCGTCGGGAGGCTGCATCTTGGCCACAATACCGCAGGGAGGAAGAAGGGGTCGGAGGCCCTCCCGAGCTGGCGCTCTCTCGGAGAGAACGGCACGGCCGCCGATCGGGACGCGGGGGCAGCCGTTGGTATCCTCCCTCGCCGCCGACGACAGTGTGAATGATGCACCTATACCCCTGCCCCGGCCGAGGTTGTCCGGCCGGATTTGTGACCAGCCGTGAGCTGAGAGAGAGTGTGGCCACCTATGTGTTGCTTAGATCTGGAGAGCATGAGAGAGTGAACGAGAGGAACCCTAATAAAGCAAGCGCTAAGGCTCCTGCTTTTATATATAGTGGAGTGATTTTATTGTACCAGCTTCAGAAAAATGCGCTCCTACGTGTACCCGCGAGTGGGTGTGAGAGAACTAGTGCATGCGTGCACCACTTCTCTTTGTGAGAGTACAATATACTATGCCCAAAGAACGTTTGCCGCAAGAGTAATAGTACAAGTGTGTGACGTGTGAGCTAAAATAAAATGTGCGCACCGTCTTTTGCTTTTTAGAAGTTCTGAGGGTTGGGTGTGAAGAGCACATATGTGCGTGACGTCTACCTGCAGATAGATGGTGGGTGCGATGTGCGAGTCTGCGAGAGGACTCGGGAGAGTCGTGACTCGTGAGGGTGCGTGTGCGTGAGAGAGAGGGGGCACGTATCAATGCAATGCATGTGTCCGTAAATCATTATCCGACAAATGTTCGCCACAAGCCTTTTCCTGACGAACGCCGTAAGGACCGTTAGATCGGCATCCGACAGTGTCAGTTTTGCCATGTCATTTAACAGAACAGCCACTCCTCCTACACACAAATCTTCCACATGAGTGTTAGCAACTGCCGTATGCTCCCTCCATTCCGAAATGCAGTGCATATAGCTTTATTGAAAATTCGAACCTCGCAAACTTTTACCGAGTTTTCGTGTACCAAATTGCACATGTAGAATACCATGTATATATCATTTCATTCATCTTCGAGAGGTAACTATAAAGTTGGGTGAGGAGTCTACAAATAAAGACCATCGTATCACCCGCAGCAATTTCAAGCATCCTTTAGTGTCGAGGAATATCATAGGAACTCTATATGATATGATTTTTATAAGACTTTTTCCTTTAGTGCCAATTGGTTCATAGGAATAGATACATATACTCCACATTTCAGAGGAAATAAACATGATATCATTTCTATAGCTTTAGAGCCACTTGGTTCATATGAATGGATTCCTATACTCCCTTAATTTCAAAGTAAAACAAACATTAGCGTATATTCAATAGAAAAGTTCCTATGCTATGAACCAAATTACATCTCTTTTCTAATCCCTCCTCATAGGAATTGAGAAACATGTCATCTCTAGATTCAATAGAAAAGTTCCTATGATGTGAACCAAATGACATCTCTTTTCCAATCCCTACTCATAGGAATTGAGATGATCCATGTCATCCCTTTCCCTACAACTTCCATGTATACATCTTCTATTCCTAAATAGATAGTACAACCCACTAGTAGCTTTTTTCCAAAACATGCAACTATGGCACAAGAACTATATAGTGTGCCAATAACTTTGAAAGATGGTCGCTGGATGAAGCTAACCCGATAGTGCAGAGATAGGCAAATCCGAGCACTACTGGCCGTTGGATATCATCAACATTCCACCAGATCTGCCACATGTACAATTTAGAAGACTCCATGGTTGAACTTAAACATAATGCACAAACCTCAAAACACAAGCACTTCTCCTTTGTTCTAGAATCTTCTGTATCATAATTGATTATTTTTTCTAAATGAATTGCCATCATTTGTTTTTTACTTTACGATTTACTCCCTCCGTTCCAAAATAGATGACACAACTTTGCACTAACTTTGTACAAAGTTAGTGCAAAGTTGGGTCATCTATTTTGGAACGGAGGGAGTACAATGCACAACCCCATGAATCTTAACATTTTTATAAAACTTATTGATTTTGAATGAGATGAATTATAAGAACTAAACGAACATCTACATCATGCATATATGACTCAAAGCTGTACATGCTATAGTGTGTATTTATTCATAATTTGGTTTAGAAATCTCATGCGTTCAATACATGTGTACCTTACTAGTTTTGAGTAGAGTAGCAAATTTCACGCGGCCCCGAGTATATCAAAATGCAGGGCCCATGCATCATTGCCTTTCGGTCGAACCTACGTCCACAATTTTTTGTACGTACTATATCCCCACTGGTCCCCGAACCCAAAATGCTGCCTCTTTCCCATAAAACCAAGCGGCTCACACATATTTAAGGCGTCGGCTCGAACACGTTTACTATGATGTGGCCCCGCACACCGTAGTACTCCTACAAACCCTACCGCCGCACTCATCATCGGTTTTCTTCAAGAGGATGAGGGAGAAGCCGATTTGAAGTGCAGGCACTTTCAAAAAAAGGATCTGTAGTGGAGACCCCTACCCTAGGATGCCCTAGGTAGCTACCGCACGCATCATTGTTTTCTCTTTTCTTTATGCTCTTGCACCCTAGAGTGAAATGATGGTTGCTTCGTCCGTCCAGCTTAATGCGGGAAAGGTGGGGCTTTGTGATTTGACCCCTCGCCGCTCATTTTCTACTACTGCGGCGCTACGACCGGGGTGCCTCCAGTTCCAACCTCTGCTCCGAACTGTAATTTGGTGCATCGCACGTGGAACAAGATGGTGGATGAGCCACATGTCGGCCAAAGGGGTCCTGTTAAGTGTGTCGCCATTTCATGTGCGGACTGACCCTGCTTGAGTTGCTACGCCAACACGACAGGAGCAGCCTACCACTTGGTTTTGCTCCTTGGTGAATCCCGACTATATTGATCTAAAAAGATACGTGCTGAACTACCCTCTCCATCTCGGTTTTTTTATTTTTAGGCGTCTCGGTTTATAGGGCCTGCATGTAGTTCTAGGTCATCCATTTGACTAACTAAATATGAGTTACTATGTCACAAAAAGTATATCATTGGATTCTTAAGCGGATGTAGTTGTATTTAAAAGTCGAGGGCGGGGCTTTTCTTGCGCGGTAGGCAGTGAGGCAGTTCCGCCTAGTCAGTTCGACAGAGACGCGAGAAGATGAGGGAGTAGGCTGCTGCAAACGTAGGGTTGTGTGATTTGACAGCGAGTTACTGCTGGACAGGTGGGGCCCCGTGATTTGACTTGCCATTATCATTTTAACTGCGGCGCTACGACCGGCGTGAGTCTCCCAGATTCCTGACCACCTCCATACAGGTGCCTCTCCCAATGCTCCACCATGTAGAAGAGGCTGGCTCTTGCATGAGAGCCCACTTCTCCACTTTTTCCTTTCCTCTCTTTCCTCCACATATGCAAAAATGCCATGTAAAGCGCACTATTGTACATACTTTTACTTGCTCCTATAGGTGCTTAAGCTTGCCACATCGGCATAAAGTCTGATGTGACAAGTTAATCAAGAAGAGAGAGACTAGTTTGGTGACCCAAGGAAGAAACGGTGCTAAGCGCGTGTACCTAGGTGAAAAGACAATTTTGAGTCTATAGCTAATGAAATGAAGCAAACTTAGCAACACCATTTCATTGGAAGAGGTCACTCCTTGGCAAATACAATAAATACACGCGCTTAGCACCGTTTCTTCCTTGAGTACGAAGAAAGAGATAGAGAGGAGTAAAAAATACACTTATAGCTAACCTTGTTGTAGTATGAGTGACTAAATGATGACTATGTATGACATGCCAACATCAGATAGCCTAACGCACCGTGCTAAATCTCCAGGGGCGTGACCGCGCGAGCGACGCGACGGTCCTGGTAGGCGCGACCATGATACGGGCTGCTGGCAGCCCTTGGATCTGAGATCAAACGGTCGCATGCTAAGTTGCTGAAAATTTGCAGAATAACCCTCCAGGATAGGATATTCACCCACAGGTCTAGAATCACGCCATGCAACCGTTCGATCTCATATCCAAGGGCTCTCGGAAGCCCGTATCATGGGAGAATGGAAAGCCAATACCCTACCATTCACACGCTGGCAGTTCACTCCTACTCGTCCCCGCACGTCCTTCAATACTACGGCAGTTCGCTCCTAGTCGTCCCGTCCATTCACATTACGGTAGTTCCAGTAATCCTAACCCTCCTCCCAAATCCATGGCGTCCCAAATCTCCATGATCGGCAGTGAGTACAAGGTTAGAACCATCACCGGCGATGAGTTCGACGTCATCTACACCCGTTCTTCCGCGAAAGTGAAAGGATGCATTTCTCGCTTTAGACGCATGTTCGAAAACACAGATGATGAGTGGGTCGCTGGGCTAGATGTTGAGTACACCACAGTCCTGGGACGAGAGAAGGATCTAAAGGACAAAGAGAGGAAGATGCCCGCCGTGATCCAGGTTTGCGTACATAACGTTTGCTTGGTCTACCACATATGCCATGCCGACGTTGAGTTCCAGGATTTTAAGAACTTCCTCAAGGACAAAATAGTGAAATTCGTTACTGTAGACTTTATGAATGACGAAGAAGTCCTAGGTCGGATAGGCCTCATTGTAGGCAACCCCTTCGACCTCCAGAAGAATCGGCTGGTGCCCTCTCGTCAGCCTTCAATGCTGACCCTGGCAGGAGCCATGGTTCATCCTCCGTACGGTAAACTGGAGAAACCTCCATACATGTTTCATCGTCATTCATGGCAGCGGAATGTACTAGATATAGACCACATCCACTACGCTGCAATGGATGTCTACCTTTGTTTCAATATCTACAAGGGTTGGATGAAGAGCAACAGCCAAGTGTGCGGTTCAAGCAAAGAAGTATCGGCCAAGAGGAATAGGGACAAGGACGAAGTCGAGGACGTGGACGAGGACTCTGAGTAAGGTGGCAGTGTCGTTGCCCATGGTGGTTCTAAACTTCGAACGCAGTGTCTACCGGATTAGTTGCATAGTTTAATTTCAGGTGTGCTTAGTTTAATTTGAGGGGTGTATTGTGCTGAGCCCCCAGCAGAACTATGTTATGTTTCTTCTCGTTACTTTAACTCTTTAGTATGTACATACTACTAGTATTACTTTAATAGAATTTAGCACCCCAATTAAGCACGTACTAGCTTTTTTAATAGTACTATATGCATAATTTGGCGACGAGCGCTCTCTATATGTACCACCTTTTTTTTTAATTTCAATTTTGGCTCCATTGTGCAATCCATCGATAGTACTATTGTACAAAAGTATACATTTTTTAAAAGGCTAGAGTACTGTTCATCACATATATAGCCAGTTAAATTCTCAACCTAGAATGATGTGCATGCCATGTAGTAAACCAATACGGAGGAAGTATAGTAAAAATGAGGTGATTTTACCGAGCGATCGGCGGGGGAGCATGGCCTGTCATGCGGTCCCACGTGTCATGATGTACCAAGGCGATGCGCGTGTCCCTCTTGAGGCAGAAGTAATACTAGTACGTGGTTTGAGATGTGGCGAACCGAAGTGTGAAATAATGGTTGCTTCGTCCATCTGGGAAAGTGCGGCATTGTGATTTGACGTCTCATTGCTCATTACTACTACTGGGCCGGTACGATTGGGGTGCGTCCCCCTTGCTGTTCTACACTGTTATTTGGTGCTTGACACGTCGACCCGGTTGCTATATGTCCCACATGTCAGCGACAAGAAGTACAGAATTCATGAAAGGGAGCGTCGACGGAGGAGTATACTACAAAATTCAAGAAAGGGAGCGACTTAGTTTTGGAAAAATCTGTTTTTACGGAGTATGTACCCACTAGGGTTTATAGGGCTCATCTAAAAAACATTCGTTTTTCCGTTTGATAAGTCTCAATTCTACTATACTAGTAGTAGTACCATTACATGTTGGATTTCGAGGTGCGTTAGATCACCCGACGCGAGCAGTGTCAAGAGGAAACTAACCAATGCATGTACAAGTTCATGGAAATTTAGTGGTCATTCATGCATTCGTTCTAATTAATGCCTCGGTAAACATAACTTCTTGATAAAAACGAGCGTACTAATTACTTGTGCAAACTACAAAATTAATTCGACCACTCACCGTCTACCTTGGTTGGAGAGATTTTGAAATTGAGCCATAAACTGGAAAGGAGGGAGTAGTAACTTTTGTCTCGATTACTATTTGTGGCCTTGTATAGATGCAAAATGTATTTTTTTATAGTGGCCTTGTATAAATAAATGGAGGGAGTACTAACCAAAGTATGTAGTAGGGACGAGGAGTAAACGGAGGGAGTAGTAAAATTTTCTCCTCGTGCTGCGAGCCACCGCGCGCGTGGGCGATGGAGCGCGCATAAGGCGAAGTAAGCAAGCTTCACCTCATCCTGCGAGCCACCGCGCCCGTGGGCGAGGGAGACGGTGTACTAAGCAAGCTTCTCCTCGTTCTGTGAGTTGACGGGACACATCAAAAGTACTCCAGTGTATAGAGCCTTGCCTCTAATGTAGGCCCCACATGGTTTGCCTCTTTTTTAAATTTAACATAACGCATCAAGTCGCAATTTGTTTGTTCACCCGTGGTAGACGATCCTCCCTCCACCAAGTGGACAACTAGTACACGTGCCAAATTACCACGTGGGCTGCCTTTTTCGTACAGAAATGAGCTCCACCGTGTACCGCGCGGCTGTGGTTGGGAAAGAGACGGGAGTACGTGCGCCGTGCGTGCACCTCTTCTCTTCGTGCATGTCCCCTACCTACGTGGGTGTGTGTGAGAGAGATACGAACCTAGACGTAATGCGCCGTCCATCCCCATGCCTCCGCCCAGTCCGACCACCAGTCACCACCATGCCCCACTCCTCCTCACCTTATCACTCATCTTTCTCCCTCCATTTTTATATACAAGGGGCCACTATCAAAATTACAATTTGCAGATATACAAGGCCACTAACACTAATCGATGCAATATTAATGGTGTTTGCCTCGTGGTACTAGCAAAGGAGGACATTAATTATCCCTTGCATGCATGCGGGAGTTTGTAAAAAAATGCATCTTGATGTTCCGTGCAATGCACGGGCATCTTGCCAGTCCATGAAAACAACACATGGCAAAATTCCACGGCGAACAAGGGATTTGAATCTATTGGGAGGGGCTGTTTGGATCTTGCCCGGGGTAGCCAAAATATTGGCGACCCTTTTGTCCACCGGTGCCTTTACCACCGATGAACGAGGAATGGCTCGGGTGCTCATGCTGTCATGCATCCTCCAGCGCGCACGTTGGAGACGAGCTCGCATGAGATATGTTTTTTTGTCCCACAACGCCGCCCCGAGCCGCCCGCAGACCGACCGGTGACCCGCAAATTACGCCATCCAACCGTAGCCGCACACATTATGACAGCAACTCAACCAACCGGACGAAATTCACGCAAACATGTAGACAAACTGATATTTCATATAGACAACGATGGAAATCATATAAAATACCGGATTTTCATACAAACATGACGGATTTCATTACATTCAAATGAACTACGCGGTGCTAGTTCTGGACAGCACAGGTATATAATACCTGGCCTAAATGGTCACCCGCCGATTGATTTGTGTTCCTCATGTCCGGTAGCACGATCACCGGACTGTCGGGGGCCCCGGAGGTATATGCTTCAGCGCAAAGGACGGCTCGCTTACCCACTGCCCAACTGATATCATTGGCTGGTGCCGAAGATGATGGTGGCCGGCACCGGTTCGAGTTCATCATCGGCCACTACTTCGCCATGGCCGGCACCGGCTCGAGTTCATCCTAACATTCCCCTCTTCCGTGGAGCCCATGCGGGGTCGATGAAGGTCGTCGCAAAAAAAGGATCCGGCAAGACACCTAATGTGTACGCCGGCGTCGCCTCCGCGGTGGCCTTCATGGGACCCAAGCGGCGGCGGCCTCTCGTGTTCTACTTCTCCTCAATGATGGCGGCGGACGTGGAGGCGCTGACCACCGACTTGTCGCTGTCCGTGCACCCGGCTTCTGTCGCTCCTTGCATGGCGCGGTCGCCGGCATGGGAGTCTCGGCCACAGAAATGGGAGACGTGGTACGAGGCGACGGCGTGGACGACAGCAATGACGCCCATGCGCCGATCCTCGTCGAGCTGGCCTAGAGCGGCGAGTTGCTGAACCGCGTGCCGGCTTGGGGCGGCAACTGGCTCCGTCGGGCGAGGGGAGGGAGGTGGATCAGCGAGCTGCATAGCTCGTATCCGGCGGGCTACCCAGCTGGCTTGGATGCGAAATAACTACTCTTCGTAAGCCATTGTAAGAGTGGACAAAATGGTGGAGGAGATAGGGGAGCGGCGGAGGTGTGCGATTCTTGGATAGCGTTTGGCCTCATTTAAATAGGAGATTAAATAGATGGCGGACGGGAGGAGCTCGGCCGGCGTTGCATTTAACACCGGCCCGGTCATGGACGGACGTGTGTCCAGGGTGGGTTTCTCGGCTTCCACACAGGCGGGTTTCATGGAGGCGTTTGAATGCGGCACGGAGGCGTGTTCAGCCATGCGTGCCGCGAGTGGCGCCCTCGATTCTGACCTAGGACACCGCGCTGTTCTTCCACTGACATGTGGGCTCTTTGGGTGCATGGCATGCATGTCAGTGAGCCAACGCACGCAGCACACAATAGAGGAACCTTTAGTGGGCCAGGGCGGTCAGAAGCGGGCATTTCATAAATCGATGATTGTTCATTGAGTGTGACGTCATCTTTTTCATGTAGATAAGCCTACTATGTTGATAGCCCGTTCGATACGTTGTGATTCATAAAGACCGCTGCAAACATCAATGTTCTGCTTATCACAGATAAGATTGATTAATACCTGTAACAATCCATGTCCTTAACAAAGGGTGCATGCACGTATAGGTTGAACGTGTGTCTTGGGTCGTGTGTTGTGTGCATGCAGGCGTGCGAGTGTTGCGTGCGTGCAATGGTACGTTTTAGTGTTGCATGCATGGGTGCGTACGTGCGTGTGTTCATGAGTGCATGTGTATGTGTCAGTGTTGCACGCCAGCATGCGTGCGTGTGTACGTGTCAGTGTTGCACGCCAGCATGCGTGCGTGTGTACGTGTCAGTGTTGCACGCCTACATGCGTGCGTGTCTTGCATGCATGCATGTGTACGTGCGGGGTGAGGCTACACATCAGTGGACTGACTTTTTCATCTCTGGTCATTAGATTTTCCAGCCGTTGGATACAAAATCAAGGGCCTCCAGTTTATCATCAAACTCCACCCCCCCTGACCCACCAGCCACCACCGGCCGAACCGCCAGCCCCTGCCGCCCGCGGCCGGCCCACCCTCCCT
>NC_041392.1:346252988-346307789 GCF_002162155.2 Triticum dicoccoides
TTTTCTCCGGGGATCCCCACCCCACCGCCCAACGAACGCCCCCAACCGCCGGTGACTGCCAACCAGAGGTCTCACGACTTCGAATACCCACCGACCACTAATTTGTTGCCACTTATGTCCTTCATATGCCCGCTGACGGGTGGGCCCTATGGTAATGTGCGCTGCTGAATGTGGACCGTTTGACTGGTCAATTGATCGTGTTATCAACAAATTACGGAGCTGTATGGTGAGCCAGTGACCGTATGATCACCCTAAAATGTAGTCCTATTTTATTAACACAGTACAGACTCAAACTACGATTTCTTTCTTTCAAATACGGGCTGACAGGTGGGCCCCACAGTTACACACCCCGATGGTGCAACACTAGTTGCACCGCGTGGAACGTTTGACTGGTCAATTGATTGTGTCATCAACAAAATATGGAGTTGTACGGGTGAGCCAGTGACCGTATAATCATGATATGTATTTGTTTAACACGATACAGACGCAAGGGATCATATATACGCGCAAGCACTCACCGCTATAAGCGCACACACGCGAACCCTACCCCTATGAGCACCTTCGAGAGAGTGGGCCAGCATATATCATCTTGAGATTTTACGAAGTCACCATAGGTGCCTCGTAGTTGAGTGGAACGTCTCCTCCCACTGAATGTACGTCGCTGGAAAATACTGAAATTAACACAAGATAAATGCGAGCACCGGCACTTTAACCTTGGTGGGCTCGAGAAACCACTGTCCTCTAACCATCCAACCACATGTTGGTTAGCATGGCAAAATGTATGCGGTGACCGTGATGAGCTTATTCTGAAGTCCAGTGACCATATCGTGTTTTCGCTTCAAATACAATGACCGTAAGTGTCGTCAATAAAAGACGGAGCATGCATCAAATGCAAAGTCCGTCAGTGTCATCAACAAAATATGGAGACGTATCGTGAGCTAGATACCGTTGTACTATTGTATATGCTTATTTTCATAGTGGCCGATTGCGTGTGTGGTGTGGTGGGCACATCATCTCTAGTTGTGGTGGGTCAACATGAAGAATCATGGGTCGGTTCCATCCTACACCACATATAGGTTGGACCGAGACGTGTTATACAAAGACCCATGTGGAGGACTCGGCGTACAACACGAAGCTACTAGAGTCGCGGAGGACTCTATCCCCACTGGTGATAAGCCGACTATATATGATTTGTAACCCTAGGCCCTTAGTATGTTATACAAGCTTGGGGGCTAGTTCGTCAATAGTATACACACACGCACAATGCCTGGTATTCACGTGTACTTTGTACACACCCTTGTCACTAATATACAGTACCAGGAGTAGGCTCTTTCTTCAACTGCAATTGAATTCTAGCATGTGCATGTGTTTATTTCATATTATCGATCCATAGAGTGAGAGAGGTTTGCAATACATGCAATGGATGCTTTTGCAATTCATATATAAACATTAATTAGTGCACTCCATGTTGTTAGTGTGAAGCACTTTATACATTTGTCACTTGCATGGATAGATTCCAAATTGCTAGCTACGAAATAGAATAGATGTCGAATTCAACACAAAGGGGGTTTGGAAGATTCGAATTCATAGGAAGTGCATTCATCTACTTGAACCCGAGATAATGGCATTTGTAAATCAGATGTAAATGGGGCATCAATCTTTGTTGTGAGTTTGAACATGCTATATATATTCATACGCATATCTAACTTTTTTTTGCAACCAAGGAGATTATATCTGGAACCATGCATGAACTGAGGTAAGTTGCATATTTTTTAATATATACTCGTGTACAATGTGTATTCAAATGTACCCCCTCCATTCCAAAATAATCGTAGCGTTAGGATTTTCAAGAGTAAAGCTTTGTGAAGTTTGACAAATCCTGAAAGTTCAATTCAAGAGAACCAAAAACGTTAATGCTTCCGCTCCCAAATATTGAACGAAGCGCCAAATAGGCCTCTGGTCACCCGAAACTGCGGGAGACTAATGTTTTGGTGGTAGTAAATTACTGTCCTAACTCTGGCCCGTGTAGCCTATTGGCCCGATGTCCAAAGGTCTAAACCAGGGTAGGTTTGTAACTTCACCAAGACGCCAGAGAAGCATTCATACGCCGTGGGCGCCTACCCATGCGCTTGGCCGAAATCTATCCCGCCCACATTTGGGACACCTGACATGACTGTCCTACCCCCAACCCGCAATATGTCCGAAATTTTAGATGGGGGGAAAGTTTGTAACTTTCCCCAAATTTCAATCAAGCGCGTCTCAAACCGAAACATTGTTCCCCCTTAGTTCCCCGCCTCCCTCTGTTTCCCCATTCATACTCCGTGGGCGCGAAAACGCCCTCTCCACCAGCCGCGAAAGCCCAACCTCCTCCGTCCTCCACCCCATAGCGGCCAATCCACCGCCGCCCTCCCCCATCACGCCGGAGCCGGTACCCTGACGTCGTCGTCCAACGCAACCGCAACCGCAACACCCTCAAGGACTTAGCAGCTGAAGCCAAGGCAGAGCTGCCTCCATGACATCGATGCCGACGTGCGCCGTACCAGAACCACTACGACCACGCCGTCCTGCGCCTCCCTACTGCGGCTCCACTATCGCAACCGTCCACCGCACCGGAGCTGTTCCCACTACGCCATCTTTCGCCGCCTTGGATCTGATTCCCCGCCGCCGACAGACGGCCACCGCACCCCACTCAACAACTTGGCCATGGGTTCGTCCAAGGCTGCACCGTCCTCCACAACTTCTCGTTTCCGGCGAACAACAAGAAGATCATCAGAAAAACAGAAGGAGGACACAGTACTGCCAGCAGAAAGAGGTACTCCTCTTCCCTTATTCATGCAAATCTTATGTCTCCGCTCACACCTTATTCATCCCACAAAAGAAACTAGTTGAGTGTTCTTACTGCATCTTCTTCGTGATACTAAATGCACAAGGTTTCCTCCCTTTTACTATTTCACCTTTGCTAGAGGTCAGTAGCCCGCCTGGATTTCAATTCAGGGTCAGTCAAACCACAATTAAAAGAAGCAGCACCCACTTAGGCGCGCGGAGCACCTAGTCCGCCTGTTCCCCGGGGAAGCGGCGGATCGGTGTCTATCATAGGGGTGTGGGGCGCAGGAGCTACTTGCGCCCGATCTGGAGGTTGGCGGGGCTTGAATGGACGACCGGGGGCGGTGCCAAGCACAGCGGTGCGGTGAGGTCGAGGGGAGGGCACATGTAGGGGAGGAATACTGGGCCGATGGTCGCTGGCGTTTCGAGGAAGATCGTCAAGACTGACTCGCTGGAGGTAGATGAAGGCGATCTGCCCGTTCTTTGTACATCGGACGGTGCAGAAAAAATGGACTGACCTATTTGCTTTCATTCAACTGTTATTTTCATAGAATCCTGTAGTAATTTAGTGTGCCATGCATGTTGTAGAGCTATCATATGTCTCCCGTCATTTATTTCTCACCGACCTGCTATATGCTACCTTTACACTGTACTAATTGTGCACACACTTCACCCATACCCACACTATTGTTTTTTATGCATGGGTATTTTAGACTCTGACGCAGTGTTGATGAATGTAGAAAAGAAAAGGTAGAAGTCGCTCCAGTGTAATTCGAAGATAAGCACTAAGCGTTCCAGCGCTCTAACGGGTGCAGTGTCAGCAATTGGAGACAGTAAACGTAGCTCTGAAGTTGATGATCTCAATTGCCACACACAACCATCCCAGGTGCTTGCTTTAACTTCGCACTGTCAAATGTCGTTGCATGTTGCATATCGTGTCTAGCTTGTATTGCTTCCAATTTTGTTAAATTGCATCTGCTTACTTCACACATTATACCTTTGATAATGACATGCCTTCTTGTTTTTAATGCATACTACATATGTCTATTAACCATGTTCGTACATCAAACTAATGCTCTTTTGTATCCCTCGTCAATCACTTATGACGAGACAATCACCCGGGTGGGTTTCTGTAAGACGCCATACTCGTTTAAAGAGTGCAGTGTCATCCTCCCCACATGATTCTCAAGAAACAGCAAGGCTAAATGAAGATAGTCAACGTACCTCTCTAGTTGATCACCGCAATTGCCCCACACCACCATCGCAAGTGCTTGCTCTTACTTGCTAGTGTGATATGTAGTGTTCGTCTTACATGAAAGTAGTGTTCGTCAGTATAATGCATCAATGAGTTCTGAAGAGCAAATTTTATTCGTTTTTCTTGTGGGTTTGACTTG
This sequence comes from Triticum dicoccoides, assembly GCF_002162155.2. Lineage (NCBI taxonomy): Eukaryota > Viridiplantae > Streptophyta > Magnoliopsida > Poales > Poaceae > Triticum > Triticum dicoccoides. The sequence goes on from NC_041392.1 coordinate 346,257,206, forward strand.
ACAAGGCAAAATCAAGAAAGAGGAAGGAAAAGAGTAAGGAAGGCGATGATGGTGGTCCTCTGCAGCAACGTAAATGGAGCTTCTGTACCGATTCTCCTTGTACTGATAGTGCATTACAAGGTCCAAGTATCTGCTCCCCTACTCCACCATCCAAGGTGCTTGCTCTAACTTGGCAGTGTGATATCTGGTTGCATGTTGCATATGGTGTCTAGCTCATATTGCTCCTAATTAGTGTAAACTGCATCTGCTTAGATTACACATGATACATGTGAATATGACACACTTTCATGTTTTTGGTACATACTATATCTTATGATAAGGCACCTTTAAGTCGCCACTGTGATATTGGTTGTGTCTTGCATATGATTTCTAGCATGTACTGCTTCTAATTTGTTGAAACGCCATATAGTTTGAACTTGGCAGAGTGATATTGGTTGCATCTTTCATATGGTGTCTAGCTTGCAGTGCTTCTAATTTGTTGAAATGCCTTCTGCTTAGTTACCACATCATAGGTGTGAATATGTCACACCATCCTGTTTTTCATACATATTCCATCCTCACATCATGTGTTTGCCTTTTATCCGAGTAGTGTTCGTCAGTATCATGCATGAATGAGTTCTAAAGAGCGAATTTTATTCCTTTTTCTTATCAGTTTGACTTCACAATGCAAAATCATTACAACTGAAGGAAATTAGTCCGGTAGTGGATGATGGTGGTCCTTCGGAGCAACTCAAATAGGGGGTCTCTAAAGATTCTACTCCGCCATCCTCCCAACAAGATTCGCAAGACAACACAAGGCTGGACAGTCAACGTAGCTATGTAGATGATGAGCACATCTCCCCTACTCCACCATCACAGGTGCTTGCTCTAACTTGACACTATTATATGTGGTTGCATGTTGCGTATGATGTCTAGCTTGTATTGCTTCTAACTTGAATTGCATCTGCTTACTTTACACATAATGCCTGTGAATATGACACATGTTCCTGTTTCTAGAACATATGTGTACATGATGAGCACATCTCCCCTACTCCACCATCACAGGTGCTTGCTCTTACTTGGAACTGTTATACGTGGTTGCGTTTTCCGTATGATGTCTAGTTTGTATTGCTTCTGATTATGTTGAATTACATCTGCGTAGCTTACAACTTATACCTGCAACGATCACTTACCTATAAGACACATTTAACTTGGGATTGTGATGTAGGTTGCATCTTGCATTGTCTTCTAGCTTGTACTGCTTCTAATTTCTTGAAATGGCACTTATGACGAGACACTTTTTACCTGATAGAGTGATATTGGTTGCATGTTCATATGGTGCCTAGCTTTCATTTCTTCTAATTTTGTTGGAATGCCTTCCGCTTACTGTTTTTTCATACATATTCCATCCTCCTATCGTACGTATGAATATGAAACGCTGTCTTTTTTTGTATATATTCCATCCTCCTATCCTACGCCTGCCTTACATCAAAGTAGTGTTCGTCTGTATCATGCATCAACCAGTTATGCAGAGCTAATTTTATTCATCTTCTTGTGGTTTTGACTTCATAAGGCAATATCAGAAAATAGGAAGGAAAAGAGTAAGTTAGGGGATGTTGGTGGTCCTCCGCACCGACGCAAACAGAGACTCTCTAGATTTGCCACTGCTACTGCTAATGAAGTTGAAGTCCCAAGTCTACATGATGAGTTCATCTCTCGTACTCCACCATCGCAGGTGCTTGCTCTAAGTTGATAGTGTGATAATTGGTTTCATGTTGCATATGTTGTCTAGCCTGTATTTCTTCTGTTTTGATTAAATTGCACCTGCTGAGTTTATACGTTATACGTGTGCATATGACATGGCTTTCTATGTCTAGAATACACTGCATCTATCTATCATACCATGTTCTTACATCAGAGTACTGCTGTTGTGTATCCCGCATCAATCACTCATGATTGGACGCTTTTAACATGGCAGTTTGATAGTGGTTGCATCTTGCATTGATTTCTATGTTGTACTGCTTCTAATTTTTCGAATTGCCACTTATGACAAGACACTTTTAACTTGGCAGAGTAATATTGGTTGCATCTTTCATATGGTGTCTAGCTTGCATTACTTCTATTTTCTTGAAAATCCTTATGCTTAGTTTGCACATTGTAGTTGTGAATATGTCATGTCGTCCTGTTTTTCTTACATATTCCATCCTCATACGGTTGTCTTACATCAAAGTATTGCTTGTATGTATCATGCATCAATGAGTTCTGAAGAGTGACTTTATTCTTTTTTGTTGTGGGTACAACTTGACATGGCAAAGTCAAAAAAGAGCAAGAAAAAAATATAGTAGGGAGTGCTGTTACTCGTCGGGTGAAACGGAAAAGGTTCTGCCGTCGAGATTCTGCTGGTACTTATAGTGCAGTAGAAGGTCCAAGTCCACCGGCTAAATCTACAAACACAGTATCACATGCTCCACCAGCTGCAGCATCCGCTTCAACTGTACCAGCATCTCAACTAGTTACTCGTTCGTTTGCTCCGGAACTAGCCAGTTCCCAAGCTGCCTTCACATCTAACACTACTTCCGAAGCACTGCTGACACAACAGGACTTGGGAAGATCAGATGAACCTCATGAGCATCAACACCAAGACGGTACCTGACCGAGTCAAGTTGCAGTTGCATGCTCCTTTATATGTACTCTCACAGTTTGATGTACACTAACACTTTCCATATTCATTGTTGAACTAGCACCACAACGCAAGCGGAAACAGACATTAGGGATAATGCTTGACAGATTAACAAAATCTAAAGGAGGAAGATTGGAGATCCATTTTGAGGCATGTTTAAAAAGGCCACATGATGCTACAGAGTCAGCCAAGTTAGTATCAGAGGCAGCCGTTGCCGTTAGGTGTCATGCACGTATCCTCCCAACGTGGATCCAGTACAGGAATGAGAAAGACAATACCCAGTTTAACACCTTCCTTGACCCTTTATCTGTAAGTAATGTTATTCATCGCAATTAGTAATATTGTCTTGTTTTGTTCCATACTTTCTAGCTTCCTCCTAATAAGACTCACATTCTTTTTTCAACAGATGAGGTTCAAGTTGGACCCGAAAGATGATGCAACTAGACAAGCATGCACTCATGTTTTTCAGTCTGCTCTACGACAGTATCGGTACCACCTTAGAAAATCTCACTTTGAAGGCAAGGCTAACAATGAAATCGCCCAAACATCTCCAGTGGAATATATTACAGATGAAGACTAGACAGCCCTCATTAAACACTGGTCTGATTCAAAGTATCAGGTAGGCTATATGTATTTGATCAGACCACATATTGAACTTGTATTTATGTATGTGCCTTACAAGTGTATCTTCTTCTAGGCTAACTGTTTGAAGAACAAAACCAATCGTTCTAAAGTGAAATTCCAACAGACCACAAGATCTCGTAGCTATATTGCACACTGCGAGGCTCTTGTAAATATCTGCTACTTCCTTCTTTTTTGTGCCATATTATCGTATCTATATTGACTTGTTCCAAATAGAGAGGAAATCCCGTGCAGACCAAAAAGAACCTGAACCGAGTGCAGTGCAAATCTTCAAGGATTGCCACACCAGCAAGATGAAGGGCATGAGCAGACCAGTTCAAGCCGCTGTTGTAAGTCCTTACTCCTCCTGCCTTGAACTGATTGGTACTGTGATGTGTTCATTTAACTACTTGGTTTGCAGCCAATGTCAATTACTCTGTCTCAACGTATCATTTCACCTTACATGGTTTAAAGTAAATGAAGGATATTCTTTTGGTCTTGATCTATAATCTAGTTGTTATGTTCATGTGTGCACACAATGATAAAATAGCCTGTTTGTTTTATATCTGTTTGCCCATGATATGAATGATGTCATACTATGTTCATCCTACTTTAAACCATGTCTCTTTATCCTTAGATGTCAACGAATGTGAGGAAATAGAAAATACAGTAGGCATGCTACATGGACATATGTTCCGAAAGTGATTTTATTATGTAGTTGGCACTACAATACATGCTAAAGTATTACTGTAGTTCACCAAAATAAGTTATGTATAAGCGTTTAACCTACTTTGTTTGTTTTTGTCTCATTAGTAACTTATCTGGTACACTAATCTACAAGTTCAAACTTTCAGGAAGCTATGGAACAAATGATTGAACAGCCAAAACCACCTGAAGGTGACGAGGCTACTACAGGCACAATGTCACCTCTTGCTGCAGTGCGTCAATATCTCTCCACTAACAGTGCAAAAAGCACCTTCCTGTGTAATTCTGGGTTGGTTGTCAATGTAACCTCGTCCAAATCGCCTACTGAACAAAATATTCCTGCTAGAAAGAGTGATATATCTGTGCTCCAGACACAAGTCCAATACCTAATGGACATTGTCTCAGAAACAAGAATAGTGGTTGAGAAATGTCGTCAAGATATGAATGGTTTTGGAACCAGACTATCAGAAATTCGCTTCGTTGTTCAAGAGCAATGGCGGAAAAAGGTGGAGATTGTGCTGCTCCATCAGATTCTACAGCCTGAAACATTAGCACTCAGGCCAAATGATCTGTGCTTCTATACATCTGATGGTGCTTTTATCTGGAAGGATTGTAAACTTTATGCCAACAGGCCTTTTGTTGTATGGTTGGAATTTATTTTGTTGTGATACAACATTTATGATGTTGCCTCGGGCTGCACTAATTACGACGCTATTTTTGTATAGTGTAGGTTTATCTTAGTAATGTATTCGGCTGAAAGCTTCGTAGGAGCCCAACATGCCAACATTCGTCGGGCCCATTCCAATTGGGCTAAAAACGATTACGGGCCGAAATTGGCATGTAGCCCACTAAAAATATTTGGGCCTAAATCAGCATAAGCTTTCATATTTTTCTGGTAGGCCTGTGCCCATAGTGGGACTTTAACAGGCCTAAACATAATTTGGGCCCTGAGTAAAAATAGGCCATTTACAGGTGTAAATATCTCGAGCCCATAAAATACATGGGCCTTTAATAGACCGAAAGTGAGATTGGGCCCTGATTGTGCCAAATAACCCACTGGACATTAACAGGCCGAAATTCAGACGGGCCGTAAATGCGCCGACTTAATAACACGGGCCTTTAACATGCCAGAACTTCGGTCGGGCTAGATTATCGTCATTTTTATATGGGCTGTTAATGGGCCTGATATGACGTTGGGCCACATATGGCCCATGGTTTACGTCCGTCTTAACAGGCCGAAAATGACAACATGCCGAAAGTGGCCCAAAGCTATAGTGGGCCTCTAACAGGCCGAATGTCAGACATGGCCGAATATGACCCAAATCCTTCACGGTCGTTTATGGGCCGAAAGTTTTGATGGCCTGTAAATGGGCCCAAATGAAGCCGGACCTTTAACAGGCCAGAAATACACCGGGCCGTAATTCGGCCCAATTACTTAGCGGACTGTTAACGGGCTAGAAGTGACCATGGGCCGCATTGATGACAAGTTTAGGATAGGCCGTTGACGGGCCGATTTGACAGAGAATGTTGGGCCTTTAGCTGGGCTGGCCCATTATGGTCGGCAGAATCTTGTGGGCCTTTAGCTGGGCCGGCCCATTGTGGTCCGCAAAATCTTGTGGGCCTTTAGCTAGGCCGGCCCATTATGGTCTGCAAAATCGTGTGGGCCTTTAGCTAGGCCGGCCCATTATGGTCCACTAAATTTTGTGGGCCTTTAGCTGGGCTGGCCCATTATGGTCCACTAAATCTTATGGGCCTTCGGTTGGGCCGACCCATTTAATCTTTGTGGGCCACTTTTGGGCCAGTCCACGTGTCAACATATCATAGGCCCATCTTGACCGTTGGATGAGTGACACATGTGCCAACGCGGAGCTGACGCGTGGATCCGTCAGCCGATGAGAATTTTACACGTGGAAAATCGGCATTGGTCGTGGGTGTTAACGGGTTATCAGATCCAAAATCCGACCCGATAGCTTAACGACGTTCCGTTACGGTGGATGCCATGTGTCGGTCACCCTTGACGAAAGCACTTCTGTGACACGCGATTTATCGTCATGGAAGTGGACACTTCCGTGATGATAATTTTGGCAATGTCATGGAACACTTCTACGACAGCACAGGTATGACTATCTTGATTCTGTCATAAATTTGTCATGGATGTACATGCATGACAGAGAATATGACCTACTGTGACAAACACGTAGCATCACGAAAGTGTATTTTTTTTGTAGTGAGCCAAACAACTCTAGGAGCAACCTTGTAGCCACTCTATTGACATAGTGATCATGCGAAGACCCCGCAGAGCAGGACTAGGGGTGTTATCTCCTAGGAGAGCCCCGAACCTAGGTAAGATGCATCGGCGTACATGTCTATGACTTATCCCGTTTCCAGGCACCGGCGACGTATTACTCTCCCCAACCATGATAATCCATCCTTTGGCATATGTCGCACGACACCCCCGACATTTGGCGCCCACCGTGGGGCTAGGTGCACCGTCATCCGGAGACCTGTTCTGGAAAGGAACCCTTTTCCTCCGTAGCGAGCGCAGCTAGCCTGGCACACCCGATGGCATTTACGCCGACGCACTGCATGGCACGGAAGTCGCTTGCCCGGCGAGCTGCCTTGTTGTTCTAATCAGCGAGATCCGCCTCTCCGACGAGCCCGCGCCTGACGCGGGAGAAGCCAGCTCTGAGAGCTGCCTCGTCGACCTCCTTGGCAAGCTCCACATCGCCAACGAGCCAGCTTCTGACCTAGAGTCAATTGGCTCCACCAACCCGATGCTCGTCGACTCCGACGTGGCATCCCTCGACGCCTTCCCCACCAACGTGGTGGTCATCGACGACCCGCTCCGTCGCACGGAGAGCGGCGGTAGCACCGTCATGGAGGTGCTTGTCATCAGCCATGATGGTGACTCTGGTGGAGCTACCCAGGACCTGCTGCAGGCGGCAATGCGGAACCTATCTACACCCATCACGACAGACGCCAACGCCGAGACTCTAGAAGCCTGCCGCGTCTCGCTCGTCGAGAATGCCAAGAAGTTGGCCACCATGAGATACCTCTCCGAGGCCTACCAGCGTGAGATCAACCGTGTCGTCAGCGACACGCCGGCTGCTGGCGGGCCCAGCCGCGTTGGCACGGTCCGACAACACGGCACTGCTGTTGCCAACATGTTTGGGGTAGACCTCCCTGTCTACGCCACACCCATGGAGAACATACGTGCTGCCCAGGCGGCAGCAGATGAGCTGGACCACCTGGAGGGTGACGAGCGTTGCTGCATGACGGAGCGTGTTCAACAACTCATCGACACGACCGCTGCGCAGCAAGAGGCCGGCTACTGCATGGAAGAATCCGGCCAGCATGCCGAAAACCTCCCCCTCACCGAGAGCAAGGAGCGACCTCCCGGACGCCGACGGGTGGTGCTCGCGACAGAGAGACCGAGAGCCGACTGCCAGCCACAGCCGGACGCGCATCACCATCGAGCGCGACCAAGACGGCTGCCCATGAGCAATGGAACGGCGGGACGATCATCAGCCTCCTCCTTCTCCTTGCTGGGAGAGGCATGCCTCCCCGCCACCTGTTGAGCACCCGACTCTCCGCGACCGGCTAGGCCGCCGTGAAGGAGTCAGAGAGAATGACGCCCGTCACTGAATTGACCGTCTGGCGTGATCCTTGGTGCTATGAGAAGAAGATGCAATCGGCCCTCCTTGTTTCGGGCCCCACATTCGCGACGAGCCCTTCCCCAAAGGTTTCTCGCTCCCAAGAGACACGCCCAAGTACAACGGCTCCGTGAAGCCGAAAGACTGGCTAGTTGACTACTCCACCGCAGTCAACATAGCAAACGGCAACAACCGCGTTGCCATGAAGTATGTTCCACTCATGCTCCAGGGCACGGCCTGGACATGGCTGAACAGCCTCAAGCCCTACAACGTCAACAACTGGGTAGATTTCACCAAAGTCTTCATCCGCAATTTCACCAGCACCTACACACGGCCGCCCAAGCCCCGCCAGCTCTCGCTGTGTGTTCAAGGCTCGACCGATTCCACGCGCGACTACTTGATGCGATGGGCCGAACTGCGCAATTCCTGCAAAGGGGTGCACGAGGTGCAAGCCATTGAGTACTTCACCGCCGGATGCCAAGAGGGCACTGAGGGAGTCCTGGATTAGGGGGTCTCCGGACAGTCGGACTATATCCTTTGGCCGGACTATTAGACTATGAAGATACAAGATTTAAGACTTCGCCTCGTGTCCGGAGGGACTCTACTTGGCGTGGAAGGCAAGCTAGGCAATACGGATGTGTATATCTCCTCCTTTGTAACCGATCTTGTGTAACCCTAGCCCTTTCCGGTGTCTATATAAACCGGAGGGTTTTAGTCGGTAGGACAACATACAATCATACCATAGGCTAGCTTCTAGGGTTTAGCCTCTCCGATCTCGTGGTAGATCAACTCTTGTAATACTCATATCATCAAGAATAAATCAAGCAGGACGTAGGGTTTTACCTCCATCAAGAGGGCCCGAACCTGGGTAAAACATCATGTCCCCTGCCTCCTGTTACCATCCGCCTTAGACGCACAGTTCGGGACCCCCTACCCGAGATCCGTCGGTTTTGACACCGACATTGGTGCTTTCATTGAGAGTTCCTCTGTGTCGTCGCCGTTAGGCTTGATGGCTCCTACGATCATCGATAACGATGTAGTCCAGGGTGAGACTTTTCTTCTTGGACAGATCTTTGTGTTCGGTGGCTTCGCACTGCGGGCCAACTCGCTTGGCCATCTGGAGCAGATCGAAAGTTACGCCCCTGGCCACCAGGTTAGGTTTGGAAGCTTAAACTACACGGCCGATATCCGCGGAGACTTGATCTTTGACGGATTCGAGCCTATGCCTTGTGCGTCACGCGGTCACGATGAGTATGATTTAGCTCTACCATCAGATAGTGTTCAGGAGATCGCACCGGCAGCCGCTCCGACCCTCAATTCGGAGCCAGTTGCGCCGTCCATGGACGGGTGGATGGACCCCGCCACGGAGGCCTTACCCTCAGCGGCGATCGATCCAAACATCGACCTTACCCTGTACGAGAGCCGTGTTGTCAGACTGCCGGATCCTTCTTCGGCCATGGACTCCGAACCGCCTGCGCCCATTCCTAGCAAATCCGATTGGGCGCCGATCATGGAGTTTACCTCTGCGGATATTTTTCAGCACTCGCCCTTTGGCGACATACTAAAATCATTAAGGTCTCTCTCCTTGTCAGGAGGATCCTAGCCGAACTATGTCCGGCAGGATTGGGATGCGGATGGCGAAGAAATTCACTGCCCACCCACCACCCACTTAGTAGCCACTGTCGACGACTTAACCGACGTGCTTGACTTCGACTCCGAAGACATCGACGGTATGGACGACGATGCAGGAGACGAAGAGGAACCACTACCCACAGGGCACTGGACAACCACCTCATCACACAATATATACATGGTGGACACACCCAAAGAAGGCAATGGCGACGAGACAACGAAGGATGACCCCTCCAAGAAGCAACCCAAGCGCCGATGTCAGCGGCGCCGCTCTAAGTCCCGCCAAAGAAAAAGTGGTGATATCGGCACCGGAGATAATAACACTCCGGATAGTGCCGAAGATGGCAACAATCCCCTCCAGCATGATCTAGGATAGGAGGATGGAAAGGCCAGCCCTCTAGAGAGAGCGGCAGATGGAGAGGCGGAGGATGATAATTACATGCCCCCCTCCGAAGACGAGGCAAGCCTTGACGATGACGAATTCGTCATACCAGAAGATCCCATCGAACAAGAGCGCTTCAAGCACCGGCTTATAGCCACGTCAAATAGCCTTAAGAAAAAGCAGCATCAACTTCAAGCTGATCAAGATCTGCTAGCTGACACATGGACTGAAGTCCTCGCGGCCGAGGAATATAAACTCGAACGCCCCTCCAAGAGTTACCCAAAATGCAGGTTGCTACCCCGACTGGAGGAAGAAGCGTATGACGCAGCTGATCGGCCACCTCGTGGCCGCGATAGAGAGGCATTCCAGCCAAAAGCTCAGCCCGGACCTGGACGCCATTCAAATAAAAAGGCATGGGGAAATACGCCAGACCTGCGAGACGTATTGGAGGACAAAGCAAAACATGCAAGATCGATCTACGGATCACGAGGGCGCGCCACTATGCGAGACGATAAACGTCATGCCGGATACAGTAAAAGTAAATCCGGCCGGGCCGAACACAGCGGGCAAGACTCATTGGATCTGCGTCGCGATATAGCCCAGTATAGAGGTGCCGCACACCCCTTATGCTTCATAGATGAGGTAATGGATCATGAAATCCCAAAGGGTTTCAAACCCGTAAACATAGAATCATACGACGACACGACAGATCCTGCGGTATGGATCGATGATTTCCTCCTGCACATCCACATGACCCGCAGTGATGACCTACACGCAATCAAATACCTCCCACTCAAACTTAAAGGATGAGCTCGGCATTGGCTCAACAGCTTGCCAGCAGAGTCCATTGGCTGTTGGGAAGATCTGGAAGTCGCATTCCTCGACAACTTTCAGAGCACTTATGTGCGACCACCAGACGCCGATGACCTGAGCCAGATAATCCAGCAGCCAGAGGAATCGGCCAGGCAATTCTGGACACGGTTCCTAACAAAGAAAAATCAAATCGTCGACTGTCCGGATGCAGAGGTGCTGGCAGCTTTTAAACACAACATCCGCGACGAGTGGCTAGCCCGGCACCTTGGTCAGGGAAAGCCGAAATCTATGACAGCTCTCACGACACTCATGACCCGCTTTTGTGCTGGAGAAGACAGCTGGCTGGCTCGCAGTAACAACATATCAAAGAACCATGGTACTTCGGATACCAAGGACGGCATTAGCAGGTCACGTCGCAACAAACATAAGCGCCGCATTAACAGCGACAATACCGAGGATATGCCAATCAATGCCAGTCAATACCGCACTTGTGGGGGGAACCTTATCTTTGTATTGTGAAAGCGCAAAGCATCCTCTTAAGGCAATCCACTAGTTCGGCGTTTAAGGACCCGAACACCTTCAAGCGCGTCCAGAGTAATCGGCAACAGGACCGCCTGGCACGTTCCTAGCTTGCATAGCAATGCGCCCCCCACCCCAGCCCAAGCCAAACGGCGAAACTCGTGCCACGCGTACATAATTACACATTAAAAATACCATGGGCACATGTAGGGAGGGGGCACGATTACGGCACACTCCAAGACGTGGCTTAAACCGCACTGGGGGCTTCCTGCTTTGTTATTTTTCTCTTTCAGGACCTTAATCTCTGGAAACCCTGTCCGGCAGCATGATTGCCGAACACATGATGCAGCAACCACGGAGGCAGAAAGCTACATCACACCATAGAACTCCCAGGTGGATTACGATAACGAGTGAAAAACTTGCTTTAATATTATTCCTCAGCTTGCCCTTGGAGGGGACATAGCCCTACTTTTTGCTTATCGCACTACCTGTATCATTCTACTCTAATGCATGTTTTTTAATAAACAATGCATTGCATTAAGGCTTTTATTGCATTCTTCTTTATATATATATATATATATATATGTTCATTCATGACATCCAGCACCGTACCCGTACATTCTGGTACGGCCAATATGCTAGGGGTTAAGCATACCCCACAATACGGCGTGAGAAGTCCGAACACTTTCGACAGTGCGGCACCCCGAACTTATAGCATTATATGCATCAGCTCCGAATCATGTCTTGGGTCAATAGTTGGGTTTGACCGGCTCCCATGTTTTGGTACCTTACGTTCAGCTATATCGGCTAAGGTAGCACTGGGAGAACTACTGCGATTGTGCCCCGGATCTGCTGGGCTAAGCACCTCAGTAGAGAAAGCTAAAACTGACTGTCATGATAAGGCGAGAGACTGGTCGCTGTTCGAGAGGTTTTCGAGTCCTTAAAGACTTACGCCGCTTAGAGCAAGGAGTCGGCCCTGTCCGGCTTAAGGCGTGTATCGTGCCCCAGATTCGGCCTTCCGAATACTAGGGGCTTCGCCATTTAAAATTATAGAATTCTATGACTAAGTGAGAGTGATAACACATTATAGTCCGATTGCCTTGTTCGTTGTGCTGAGCACCTCCCTCGAAGGACCCAAAAATGGGAATAAGATTGCTCAGGTTTATCCCGAACACCCCAGCACTCGTGGCATGGGGGCAGAAGCCAATGACTAGCCATCTCTCAGATTTGATAAACAGCCGAACAGAAGGTAATATTTTAAATTCAAACAAGCATTGCATAGCGCATATGAACAAGTTTTCATGAATACAGGATTACACGAGCGGGTTTACTCAAATATTGTATCTTCGGTACACTCGTCCGCTATGAGACGGGCACCCTTCAGGACACCCTCATAGTACATCTCGGGGTGGTGATGCTCCTTGCCCTCCGGCGGCCCTTCCTTGATCAGCTTCACATCGTCTAGCTTGGCCCATTGCACCATCACACGGGCGAAAGCCCGGCGTGCATCTTCGATGCAGACGGACCGTTTGACGACTTCCAGCCATGGGCAGGCATCCACAAGCCGCCTCACCAGGCCAAAGTAGTTGTTCGGAAGGGCATCGCCAGGCCACAGCCGGACTATAAAGCCCTTCATGGCCTGTTCGGCCGCCTTGTGTAGCTCGACCAGCTGCTTTAGCTGGTCACTCATAGGCACCGGGTGTTCGGTCCCAGTATATTGGGCCCAGAACAACTTCTCCGTTGAGCTTCCCTCCTCGGCCTGGTAAAATTGTGTGACATCCGACACGCTGCGGGGCAAATCTGCGAAAGCTCCTGGAGAGCTCCGGATTCGGGTAAGTAACAAGTAATTTACTTTCACATGCTTGCTCTAAGGAATGCCTTACCCGCCGCTATTTTCTTCATCGCCTAAATCTCCTGGAGAGCTCTTTGGGCTTCAGCCTTGGCATTTTTCGCGCTTTCGAGGGCCGTGGCAAGCTCGGACTCTCGCGTCTTCGAGTTACGCTCCAACGCCTCATGCTTTGACACGAGAGCTTGGAGCTCTTGCTGCACCTCGCCCACCCGTGCCTCCTGCCTTTCCCGCTCGGTGCGCTCCTTGGCCGCTTTGTCTTCGGCTTCGGATAGCGCTTGCTTCAGGGTCGCCACCTCGGTCATGGCCCCTAGCAAATTTACGATGATCCTATCATTTTGCAATCGCGTCTTCTTTTATATATACATATCTATAGACAGGGTATTACTTACCCTTGTTCTCCTCGAGTTGCCTCTTGGCAAGGCCGAGCTCTTTCTTGGAACCCTCGAGGTCCTGCTTCAATGCGTCAACCTCCGCAGTCTGTGCGGCAGAGGCCAGCGGCGAAGCCTGCATACACATATAGACATACTTATGTTAGACTCCTGCGATATTGTTTGATCCTCTATTCGGCTTTTCTTTGTGAACACCGAACAGAGCATCAGGGGCTACTATCTATGCGGTAATATTTTTCCTATATTTTAAATACTTACCTCAAAGCCTGTTAGAAGGCTGGCACGGGCTTCAGTCAGTCCGCTCTTAGCGGACTGAACCTTCTTGATCACCGCACTCATAATAGTGCGGTGCTCTTCGTCGATGGAAGCGCTGCGAAGCGCTCCAAGCAGATTGTCTGGTGCCTCTGCATGGACAGAGGCCACCGGCACAGGCGCCTTGCCCCTTTTGGAAGGAGGTCGCCTGCCCGAGTCCGGAACCACTAGAGGTTCTGGCGCGGTGTTCGGCTGAGGACCGAACTCGAAGCCCTCGGGAGCCTTGCTCCCTCCGCTCCCGGAGTCCGGAAGGTCGCCTTGAGGTGCCTCCGGGACTGTCTCCCCTCGACCCGGTGCCTCTTGAGACAACACCTCAGCGTTGTCCGTAGGGCAGGGGGAGGTTGCAGTCGGAAGTGGATCGCTATCCATATCCGACGAGTCCAGGGAGACGTCCGACGAGGATACGTCGATACGGGCTCGGGGCGGTCTGCATAATCACAATTTGGCGTTAGGGGAAGCAGTGCGACAAAGGAATGCTATGAGTTACTGTGGTATCCGAATACTTACGACTTCGCTAGGGGTTTGGCCCTGGGCAGCCACTCGTCTTCGCCTTCGGCGACGGTGGTGGAACTATCCGGAAGGAGAGTACCTCCCTTCTTGGACCCTTCGCCCCCAGTTGGGGCAGCCTTCCTTTTCTTGTCTCCCCCGACTAGAGGGGGAGTGAGGGAGTCCTGGATTAGGGGGTGTTCGGATAGCCGGACTATACCTTCAGCCGGACTCCTGGACTATGAAGATACAAGATTGAAGACTCCGTCCCGTGTCCGGAGGGGACTTTCCTTGGCGTGGAAGGCAAGCTTGGCAATACGGATATGAAGATCTCCTACCATTGTAACCGACTTTGTGTAACCCTAACCCTCTCCGGTGTCTATATAAACCGGAGGGTTTTAGTCCATAGGACAACGAACACATCAACAATCATACCATAGGCTAGCTTTTAGGGTTTAGCCTCCTCGATCTCGTGGTAGATCTACTCTTGTACTACCCATATCATCAATATTAATCAAGCAGGACGTAGGGTTTTACCTCCATCGAGAGGGCCCAAACCTGGGTAAAACTTCGTGCCCCTTGTCTCCTGTTACCATCCGGCCTAGACGCATAGTTCGGGACCCCCTACCCGAGATCCGCCGGATTTGACACCGACATTGGTGCTTTCATTGAGAGTTCCTCTGTGTCGTCGCCATCAGGAAGGATGCCTCGCCCCGTCTTTAAAGACGGTACCGTTGCTAAGGGAGCTTTGGCTGTCGGCCAAACCCTCCGGCTAGGTGGTTTTCTTATGACCGCCTGTTCGGCTTCTGCACCAACGATGACCTCTGGAGCCATCAAAAACAATCTTCATGTCAGCTCGGAACTCGCCGAGCAGTTAGATCCAGTGGATCTTTCCTCCATAAACGAGCTCTTGGATCGCTTCGCTGCCCTGGGAGTCACTACGGATTACGGCCAGATTGGGCCTAAAACCGATCTGAGAGAGATTAACTCTCCCCAAGTCACCCATCACGTTGCCGTGGTAGAGGGACAGTGCGGTGACCCTTCATCTATCTTAAGGACTCGCTACGTCCGGATTCCCGATCCCTCCAAGCTGGATACCCACGGAGGGGAGGATATCACTCAAGACCTGAACTTAGAGTCAGGCGACGGGCTAGATTCATTAGACAACATCCAGGAATCCAAATTTTCGAGTTCGGAAATCCCTCGGCCTCTGAGCCTTAGATGGGGTGAGGCTTTGGATTTAATTCCACCCACCCACCCCAACATAAGCGATCTATCCAAAATCAGGCAAGAACCCGATGAAACAGTACATCATTACTGGCCCAGATTCCTCCTAGTTAAGAATAGGCTAAGGGACTGCCGCGAGGAAGACGCAATCTCAATCTTCTGCAATAATTGCACGGACAAGGGAATACTCAACACCATAAGTCGCCGTGATATTACATGCTTCGCTGACTTGGCGTCCATTGTATGAAAGTACTGTGCGATGGAAAGCGCCTGGAAAACCGAAATAAAATTTTGGGACAATCCGGCCCTGAATACAAACCCAGTCCAAAATAAAAGGGTGCATCATCACCAGTCACCCGGGTCAAGCACTAAAAAGCAAAAACCCTCTACAGGGCATGGAACCGTACTAGAAGGATGGCTTAATGGACCCTGTAAAATTCACAGTACAGAGGACGCCACACCAACTCACAGCCTCAGAGCATGTTGGATACTCCGGCAGGTGGCCAAAATTGGCGAAAATCTCCTAATTCCGGAGACCACAGAAAGCCACCCAGAGACACCAATATGGTATTAACAGTCTTCGAGACTTTTGCATCAAATAATATGCGAAAAAGGACACTCCGCAGCCTTACCGAAGTCTACCAAGTAGCAACAATACGGCTATTACCTTTAACGCCAATGATGAACCTAAATTCCGAACAGCCCGAGCACCAGCCGCATTGATCCTCAGTCCAATAGTGGACAAATTTCGTCTTACCAAGGTACTCATGGAAGTCGGCAGCGGATTAAACCTCATTTATGAGGAGACCCTTCAAAAAATGGAAATAGACTGGAACCGCATTGAGCGAAGCAGCACAACCTTTAGAGGAATAATCCCTAGTCGGGAAGCGCGCTGTACAGGAAAAATGACACTAGATGTGGTGTTCGGCACGCCGGATAATTACAGGTCCGAAGAGGTCACATTCCAGGTGGCTCCATTCAGCAGCGGTTATCACGCTCTGCTAGGGCGGGAAGCGTTTACAATCTTCCAAGCAATACCCCATTACGGGTACATGAAGCTCAAGATGCCCGGGCCTAACGGGATCATCACTCTCGCTAGTGATCCAGACATAGCACTCCGCGCCGAAAACAAGACATCCGCACTGGCCCTCGAGGCACTATCTGAAGCCCTAGCGGCTGAGGAGCTGACTGCGCTGCGCTCTATGGTGAATAGGGACGATGTGGTACTCGACAAAAGATCCAAGTCCACCTCCTTTAAACCGGCGGACGAAATAGTCAAATTCCAAGTCCATCCAACGGACCCCAATAAAACAGCTTCCATTGGGGCACGGTTAAACCCTGATGTCGATGCCGCATTGCGAGAGTTCCTATGAGAGAACTGGGACATTTTCGCCTGGCACCCTTCAGACATGCCAGGAATCCCACGCAGGCTGGCCGAGCACAGCTTAAATATCCAAAAAGGATTTAAACCTATCAAACAGGCTCTTCGACGTTTTTCCGAACCTAAGAGACAGGCCATGGGAGAGGAGCTAGCAAAGATATTGGAGGCCGGATTCATCAGAGATATAAAACATCCGGACTGGCTAGCAAAGCTGGTGATGGTACCAAAGAAGGAAAACTCCTGGCGCCTGTGTGTTGATTTTAAAGACCTTAACAAGGATTGCCCAAAGGATCCCTTCCCCCTCCCCCGCATCGATCAAATTATCGATGCTACCGCAGGACACGATTTGTTGTGTTTCCTCGACGCATATTCTGGTTACCATCAAATCAAGATGGCAGAACCAGACCAAGCCGCAACAACATTTATCTCACCATACGGGCCATTCTGCTTCAACAAGATGCCCTTCAGGCTCAAAAACGCTGGCGCAACATATCAGCGCATGATTCAGACATGTCTGGCAAGCCAGATCGGCAAAGCAGTGGAGGCATATGTAGATGATGTGGTCGTCCAAACAAGACATGTTGAATCTCTAGTAGACGACTTGAGGCTCACATTTGATAACCTTACGAACATACGACATCAAGCTCAACCCGGAAAAATGCGTTTTCGGTGTTCCAGCCGGAAAGCTCTTGGGCTTCATTGTATCCGGTAGAGGAATTGAAGCAAATCCAGCCAAGATCCGAGCTCTGTCGCAATTGGATATCCCAAAGGACCTCAAAAAAATACAAAAGTTAACCGGATGCGTGGCGGCTCTAAGCCGCTTTATCTCCCGCTTCGGAGAAAAGGCCCTACCCCTTTACCGCCTCCTTCGGTGCACCGAACACTTCAAATGGACGGATGCAGCCACGGCCGGACTCGACGAAATAAAAGCGATACTGGCAACAAACCTAGTCCTGGCCGCGCCAAATATTGGTGAACCAATGCTATTATACATTGCAGCAACACATCAGGTTGTAAGCGCGGTGCTTGTCGTCGAACAAGAAGCAGACGGACACAAATTCCCCCTTCGAAAGCCGGTCTATTATGTGTCCACTGTCCTCACTCCCTACAAATCACAGTACCCGCATTATCAAAAGATTGCGTACGCGGTATTCATGGCATCCCGGAAGCTACGACACTACTTTCAAGAGTGTTCAATAACAGTAGCCTCGGAAGTACCACTTAACGATATTATAAACAACCGTGACGCAATGGGCCGGATTGCAAAATGGGCCATTGAGCTCCTCCCGTTCGACATAACTTATAAGCCACGACGAGCCATCAAGTCACAAGTCTTGGCCGACTTCGTCGCAGAATTGACGGAGGCCGAACTCCCTAAAGAGTACGGCACATATTCAAATTGGATCATGCATTTAGACGGCTCCAAGATGTTGGCCGGACTGGGGGCTGGCGTCGTTTTGACATCCCCCACAGGAGACACAGTTCAATACATACTCCAAATTATGTACACGGACTCCAACAATGCAGCCGAATATGAGGCCCTTTTACATGGTCTCCGGATGGCAGTTTCCATGGGCATCCAACGCCTAGAGGTGCGCGGGGACTCGAACCTTGCAATATCCCAAATAAATGGAGACTTCGATGCCAAGGATCCAAAAATGGCAGCTTACCGCAACACCGTCCTAAAAATGTCAGCTCGGTTCGAGGGGCTTGAATTTCACCATATAGCCCGGGAAAATAATCAGGCGGTAGATGTCCTGTCACGCATCGGCGCAAAACGCGATGTATTCCACCCCAAAATCTTCTTGGAAAGGCTGTTCAAGCCATCCCTAGCATGGGAAGGGGAGCCGAACAATAACAGCCCGGACCCAACCTCACTGCCCGACACCGAACATTCTGACACAATCGGAGGCTCTGCCAATGAAATAACACCTTCAGCCCACGTAATAATGGCCGTCATCGCCCCGTGGACAGAACCATTCCTCGCCTACCTTACTAGGCAGGAACTCCTCGAGGACCAAAATGAGGCACGCTGCATAGTGCGGCGATCCAAAGCCTACAGAGTCCACGAGGGAGAGCTTTATAAGAAAAGCACTACCGGAGTCCTTCAAAGGTGCATCTCTGAAGAGGAGGGGCGGAACCTCCTGGCTGAAATTCATGCCGGACTCGGCGGTCCTCACGCTGCAGCCCAGTCCCTTGTACGCAAGGCCTTCCATACAGGCTTTTATTGGCCGGCGGCCCGGGCAGACGCTCAGGACTTAGTCCAACGATGCACCGGTTGCCAGCTCTTTGCAAACCAAAGCCATATGCCACCCACCGCCCTCCGAACTATCCCCATTACTTGGCCCTTCGCGGTCTGGGGGCTTTACATGGTTGGACCCCTTAAAGGCAGAACCCACAAGCAAAAATACTTACTGGTCATGGTGGATAAGTTCACCAAATGGATAGAAGCCAAGCCTGTTAAGACGGCCGAATGCGGACTGGTGATAGACTTTATATCCGGGGTTGTACACCGTTACGGCGTCCCCCACAGCATCATCACTGATAATGGCATGAACTTCACGGCCGACGAGGTAAAACTCTGGTGCAAAAACATGGGCATCAAGCTCGATTATGCTTCCGTCTATCACCCACAAACTAACAGCCAGGTCGAATGTGCAAATGGTCTTATCATGAGCAGCATCAAACCCAGATTAGTGCGGTCCCTCAAGGAATCTAACAAGCACTGGGTAGAGGAGCTCGACTCCGTACTCTGGGGGCTGCGGACCATGCCGAATCGCACCACCGGATACACACCATTCCTTATGGTGTATGGCGCAGAGGTAGTTTTCCCTTGTGACATAATTCATGACTCACCTCGAGTGCGCATGTACGAAGAAAGAGAAGCCGAGCTCGATCGGCAGGACAGCTTGGACGCATTGGAGGAGGAGCGTGACGTGGCAAAAGCCCGTTCCGCATTCTATCAACAGCAGGCTCAAAGATACCAAAGCAGAGAAGTACGGGCCAAAAATTACAACATTGGCGAATTAGTTCTACGACTACCGGACAAGAAAAAGGACAAACTCAAGCCCAAGTGGGAAGGTCCCTTCATAATTGACCAAGTCCTGACTGGTGGAGCGTACCGCTTGCGAGATGCATCGGATAACCGACTCGAGCCAAACCCACGGAACGCAGCCCGTCTCCGAAGATTCTATGCCTAGCGCCAGACTCTGTGTTCGTCTCCCTCCTCTGTCCATTTTTTATATATTTTCTATCTTACATTTCTCTTCTTTTCTCTCTCTCTCTCTCTCTCTCTCTCTCTCTCTTATAGCCTTTAAAGGCTCATAAAGTGACGCGCTATCCGCGCCCATTAAACCTGGGGGCTTCTTTAAACAGAAGCTTATTCATACGGGCTTCATGCCCAACACATGTGTCACACTTCCGCATGTACCTTTTAGTCACCATTATATGCATCGATATAACTTATGTTTTGGCCAAGCTGGGTTGCCTGGCTCCTATGCTTACCCCTACGTTCCCGATTGTTCGGCTAGGTGGTAAAGGGAGCACCTCTGCGATTCTTACTGCCGGGTCAGCCAGACGTGTACCTCAGACTGGGTGAAGCCGAAAGCTAGCGTTCTTAAGGGAATATTCGCTCGGTGAACTAAAGATGATCTTTTTTTATTTTCTATCTATACGCCCCCAGATGTTTTTCCTGCGTTTATTTTTGTAGCATGGACATGCACCTTAGGGCATGCCTCCCAGGGAAAGGAACCCCTAACGAAACTATTCTCCCTGGAAGATGTTTCTCACTAACCATTTAATATAACATAACTAGTCGGGAACTTGTCTGCTCAAGCCCTATTGACCCCTACGCCTGGTCTCCATGCATTCCCCGGTTCCTATATAACCGCACGGGAATTCAGACACACTCCGGACCGTCAGGTCCCGAGGCTGAAGCGAAAAGGTCGGCCATGACAAATGATCTACAATCCGGCTAGAAGGCATTATAAATGTCAATTAAAATTACATAGTCATTTTCACTGATTATATTTCTCTTCAATACCATCTAACAGGCTGTCTAATTTACAGTCCTGCTGGGAATACTTTGCGGCCAACTCTACTTGGCCGTATACTAAGCTTACATGGATCTCCTTCCCATCGGGCCCTACAGGACCGACCTCGGCCATGTGGTTGGGGTCAGCCTTTGCGTACCGTGTCTTCACCATGGCCCAGGCCTCCCTAGCGCCTTGACGGCAGGCTGATATCTTCCACAATCGGAAGCGCCGCCGTGCTCCCTTTAGCTTCTCCACAAGCTCTCCAAGACCTTCAGGCATGGAGACGGATGGCCATAGGGCCTGGGTGACGCCTTGCATCGCCTGCCGAACTCGATCGAGCAATTGCGAGAGCTCAGGAAGAAGGTCACCCGTAGAACCGGGCATCTCCTCTGCAGGATGACCTGTTAGCACACCTACAGACATTGCTCTGTTAGTCGACTTCCCCGCCGAACTTTCTTTCAAAAGGTTCATTCAAGCACTTACTAAATATGTCACGCCGAAGCCGCTGATTCTCCTTCACGGAGTCTGACAGCTGGGCACGAACATCTTTCATCTCAACGCCCAGCTTGGTGTTGGCATCTTGGAGATCGTTCTTCTCCCACCTCACCTTTGTTAGTACCTTCTCACCAGCCTTTACCTGGCGTAGGAGGTGTTGCCTTTCCGGATTCAATCCGGCGCCATCTGCAATTTCATTTTTCAGATTCGCACCCATGCCGTGCTTCACAAAATACTTATCTTTCGAAGTGTATATTACCAGAGGGGGTCTCCTTGGGCTCCCCGGCCGCGGCTAGTGCGGCCTCGAGTTGGGCTTTGCACTCTTCCAGCTCCTTGGACAGTATGGAATTCTTTTCTGTAAGAACCTGCATAACAAATGATCCTTAAATCAGTTATTCTAACTGTTTCAAGTCTCGGGGGCTACTAGTATATATATATATATAATTACCAGAATTTTCTTACCAGTATGTCTTTCACATACTGCTCCGTGGCTCTGGCTAGACCATTTTGAGCGGCACGGAGGTACGCATCTCCCGAGTTGAAGGCATCTAACGCCCCTTGGGAGAAACAAGCGTCGCGAAGAATTGTCAGGCGACGCCTATGGTTCATGGCACTCTCCAGCTCAGACTTAGTGGCAGACCACCCGTCCACATCCTCCGTCTGAGGAGCGTCTGGCGCGCGCCTTGCGTTCGCGTCCGCCTCCGGACCAGGCTTCGAAGCCTGGCTGGTGGAGGCACGATTGGCAGCCTCTCCGGATATAGTACGGCGAGGTCTCTTTGTCCTGAAAAGAGGGCAAGTGTCAATATGCCTCAAAGGTATAACACCTGGGATAAGGCGGCGCACCATACCTTTGCGCTGACGCCTTGGCCCGGGCTGCACTTCTTTTTTGCCCGCGGGGCCCTACGGCCCCTTGTTGGTTGGTCGCCGCAGGTTCGGCCTTCCGCCTTAAAAACCTCCCCTGCAAAGTTCGGTTGCAATCAGGAAACTGAACACGAGTGGGCGGACACCTATTCGGGGTACTGGGACTTCGATCTCAGGTACCTGGGGCGTCAGGATTAGCCCTGGGTAATCGGCCGTAATGGCCACCAAGGCGTTCTCCTTGCTCAATTGATGGAACACTCCATCAATCAGCTCCACAGATATGTCCGGATCCTCTTGAGAGGCCGGGTCAAGGGACTGTCCTGGGTCCTCGGGTTGTGGAGGAGGGCTGCTTATTTCCTTAACAGCCCGGCGCAGTTCCTGCGTTAAAGTCGTCAGACTGATGGGAATACAAAATGGATGGACAAGTAAATACGGCCGCCTACCCAGCTCGGGGGATTGTGCATGGAGAATCCACCCCGAGGGTTGACGCAGAGAAATTCCTCCTCTTATCCCTTATACAAAGTGGACAAGATCTTTAGTAGAGCGGCAGATGAATCTGGCCCCTTACGACCGTAGCGGGTGGCGTCGTCCTCCCCGTTGAAGTCCCACATGGGGTGGCTTCTATACTGAAGCGGCTGCACCCCCCGCATAATGCATTCGGCCATAACCCCGATCATGGATAGTCCGGAATGGGCTAACAATCTTAGTCGGCCTATCGGGTAAATGATGTCCTTGTCACTTTCCCTCTGAGGGCTCCGTGGGCGCCAGCTTAGGCACTTCTTTAAGGGAGCACTGTTGAATTCAGGGAGGCCGATCCGGACAGGATCCGGCAGCGAGACGTCTTCTATATAAAACCATTCCGTGGGCCAGTCTTCGGACGCCTTCTTTGGGCTTCCAGACAGATATCCGGTCCCGGCGATGCGCCATACTTCGGCTCCGCCCACTTGATACATTGACCCCTTCTTGGAACGGGGCACGAGGCAAAATAGCTCCTTCCATAGTCTGAAATGAGCTTCAACACCCAAGAACAGCTCGCAGAGGGCTACAAAGCCCGCGATATGCAATACTAAGGAAGGCGTGGGATGATGTAGCTAGAGGCCGTAGAACTCCAGCAGCCCCCGGATAAATGGGTAGATTGGGAATCCGAGCCCCCTTATTAAGTAAGGGACGAGGCACACCCGCTCTCCTTTGGAGGGATTAGGGGCATTCTCTGCTTGCTCTCCGCCATTGTAGACGGCAAGACCGGCTCGAACCGGGACCATATAGGCCGGGGGGAGAAATTCCTTGGTCTGGAGCGTCACTAGCTCGCTATGCGGGATGGAACATCTCTCCCAATATCCAGGCTTAGGGCTGGAAGGGCGAGGGGAGGAGTTGCGACTGCTGGCCATGGTGGAATGGACCTTTGTCGGATGCGCTCTGATGAACACTCGCGGAGGGGAGAAGCTATGGATTGGATCTAAATCCTCGTCCCCTTAAATAGGGCAGCTCATTTACGCGGCTAGGGGTGTGAATGTAAAAACACTCAGACTTTTCATATTCGTTTGACACGTGCGAAGCGGCCATTATTGGGCGCAGAAGCCAAGGAGCACAAACATCTACAAGAAATCGGACTTTATTTAATAGGTACACGGAATTTGGAGGAGAACCCACCTTGCAATGCCGAAGACAATCTGCGTGTCGGACTCTTCGTCATTGAAGCCTGGTTCGGGGGCTATTGAGGGAGTCCTGGATTAGGGGGTGTTCGGATAGCCGGACTATACCTTCAGCCGGACTCCTGGACTATGAAGATACAAGATTGAAGACTCCGTCCCGTGTCCGGAGGGGACTTTCCTTGGCGTGGAAGGTAAGCTTGGCGATACGGATATGAAGATATCATACCATTGCAACCGACTTTGTGTAACCCTAACCCTCTCCGATGTCTATATAAACCGGAGGGTTTTAGTCCGTAGGACAATGTACACATCAACAATCATACCATAGGCTAGCTTCTAGGGTTTAGCCTCCTCGATCTCGTGGTAGATCTACTCTTGTACTACCCATATCATCAATATTAATCAAGCAGGACGTAGGGTTTTACCTCCATCAAGAGGGCCCGAACCTGGGTAAAACTTCGTGTCCCTTGTCTCCTGTTACCATCCGGCCTAGACGCACAGTTCGGGACCCCCTACCCGAGATCCGCCGGTTTCGACACCGACAAGGAGCGTCTTCATCTTCCTCCTCGTCTTCGTGGGAGGAGTGCGCTGAGGAGTCCTCGGACGATGAGTCCGATATCACCTAGCGCCGGGAACTCTTTCGGGTTCCCTTGGCCTTCTTGGTCTTCTCCGGCACCTTGTAAGGAGCCGGAGTCACCATCTCCGTCAG
Organism: Triticum dicoccoides; assembly: GCF_002162155.2. Classification (NCBI taxonomy): domain Eukaryota; kingdom Viridiplantae; phylum Streptophyta; class Magnoliopsida; order Poales; family Poaceae; genus Triticum; species Triticum dicoccoides. The sequence continues at coordinate 346,281,585 of NC_041392.1, forward strand.
GAGGGCGTCCGCAATGTCTTCGGGCAGAGGGGCCGGACAGTTAATCTGCCCCGACGTCTCCACCTAGTCCTGTCAAAGGCATGGAGATCATACCCCACACATGATTAAGCTAGGGGAAAGAAATATCCTACTGGATGTATAGAACTCACCGAACGCGCTAGGCACTTTGTGCTTAGCCCGCGGTCCTCGGCGAGAGAGGGAGGGACCTCGGCGCTCTTGAACATCACCCTCCAGACGTCCTTGTGCGTCGTATCGAAGAGCTCACTCAGAATCTGGTGCTGGGCCAGGTCGAACTCCCACAAGCTAAAATCCCGTTGCTGACACGGGAGGATCTGACGGATGAGCATGACCTGGACTATGTTGACAAGATTGTGCTTCTTGCTTCCCATACTCCGGATACATTTCTGGAGTCCATCCAGCTCCACCAATGAACCCCACGACAAGCCCTTCTCTTTCCAAGAAGTGAGCCGTGTAGGGAATCCAGATCGAAACTTGGGGGTAGCCACCCTTTTGATGTCGCGCGGCTCGGTGATGTAGAACCACGCCGATTGCCACCCCTTTATGGTCTCCACGAAGGAGCCTTCAAGCCATATAACGTTGGGCATCTTGCCCACCATGGCCCCGCCGCATTCTGCTTGTTGGACGCCCACCAAGTTCGGGGCCAGATCATGGAAGTCTAGCCCGTAGTAGAACATGAGACCGCGAACGAATGGATGAAGGGGAAACCCCAGTCCGTGGAGGAAGTGGTGGAGGAAAACTACCCTCTCATGGGGTTCTCGGGTAGGGACGATCTGCCCCGCAGCGGGCAGCCGATGCGCGATATTCGCGGCTAAGTATCCGGCTCCGCGCAGCTTTTTGATGAGTTCCTCCGTAACAAAGGAAGCCATCCACTTGCCTCCCGCTCTAGACATGTTTGGAGGAGGTTGAGGAGAAAGATGTGGACTTGGGCGTTGGGGCTCGAGTGCGCAAGAATGGATGGGCAAGGAGGAAGAAGGCGTGGGTAGAGAAAGGTTAAACCTTATCCCTTTATAAGGGCGGCCGAAACTATGCGCCCCCACTAGCCTGGTGAAACTCGCTTATCCCCCAAGCGCCATAATCGATGGCGTGGTTTGGTTACCCACGCCCGTATTGATGAGAATCCCGTAATAAGGGGGACACGATCTCTGCTTTGACAAGATGTGTCAAAAAACTGCCTCGCGTTATGTGCGGGGCTAGTTAAAGGAAACGGTTCGAATAATCACTGGGCCATGGCATAATGTCGTGTTGCCAAAACAAGTTAGCAAATTAGATTTGTGGAAATATTATTCTCTCTACGGTGCTATGTGGAACTTATTTTGCAGGGTTGGACACTATCCTTGTATTCAAATTATTCCGTGGTGTATTCGGAGGAGGAACCCGCCTTGCAATGCCGAAGACAACACTGTGCGCCGGACTCATCGTCATTGAAGCCTGGTTCAGGGGCTACTGAGGGAGTCCCGGATTAGGGGGTCTCCGGCAGCCGGACTATATCCTTTGGCCGGACTGTTAGACTATGAAGATACAAGATTGAAGACTTCGTCTCGTGTCCGGATGGGACTCTACTTGGCGTGGAAGGCAAGCTAGGCAATACGGATGTGTATATCTCCTCCTTTGTAACCGACCTTGTGTAACCCTAGCCCTTTCCGATGTCTATATAAACCGGAGGGTTTTAGTCCGTAGGACAACATACAATCATACCATAGGCTAGCTTCTAGGGTTTAGCCTCTCCGATCTCGTGGTAGATCAACTCTTGTAATACTCATATCATCAAGAATAAATCAAGCAGGACCTAGGCTTTTACCTCCATCAAGAGGGCCCGAACATGGTAAAACATCGTGACCCCTGCCTCCTGTTACCATCCGCCTTAGGCGCATAGTTCGGGACCCCCTACCCGAGATCCGCCGGTTTTGACACCGACAGGCACCTTACTCAAACACCAACTCCTTTGCGATGAGCCGGCTACACTCGATGAACTGCTGATCATAGCAGGTGATGACCCACAAGTATAGGGGATCTATCATATTCCTTTCGATAAGTAAGAGTGTCGAACCCAATGAGGAGCAGAAGGAAATGATAAGCGGTTTTCAGCAAGGTATTCTCTGCAAGCACTGCAATTATAGGTAACAGATAGTTTTGTGATAAGATAATTGGTAACGAGCAACAAGTAACAAAAGTAAATAAAGTGCAGCAAGGTGGCCCAATCCTTTTTTAGCAAAGGACAAGCCTGGGCAAACTCTTATATGATGTAAAGCGCTCCCGAGGACACATGGGAATATCGTCAAGCTAGCTTTCATCACGTTCATATGATCCGCGTTCGGTACATTGATAATTTGGTATGTGGGTAGACCGGTGCTTGGGTGCTGTCCTTACTTGGACAAGCATCCCACTTATTATTAACCTCTATTGCAAGCATCCACAACTACAACAAAAGTATTAAGGTAAACCTAACCATAGCATGAAACATGTGGATCCAAATCAGCCCCTTACGAAGCAACGCATAGACTAGGGTTTAAGCTTCTGTCACTCTAGCAACCCATCACCTACTTACTACTTCCCAATTCCTTCCTCTAGGCCCAAATAATGGTGAAGTGTCATGTAGTCGACGTTCACATAACACCACTAGAGGAGAGACAACATTCATCTAGTCAAAAAATCGAATGAATACCAAATTCACATGACTACTAATAGCAAGACTTCTCCCATGTCCTCAGGAACAAACGTAACTACTCACAAAGCATATTCATGTTCATAATCAGAGGGGTAGTAATATGCATAAAGGAACTGAACATATGATCTTCCACCAAGTAAACCAACTAGCATCAACTACAAGGAGTAATTAATATACTAGCAACCCACAGGTACCAATCCCGGACTTAGAGACAAGAATTGGATACAAGAGATGAACTAGGGTTTGAGAGGAGATGGTGCTGGTGAAGATGTTGATGGAGATTGACCCCCTCCCGATGAGAGGATCGTTGGTGATGACGATGGCGATGATTTCCCCCTCCCGGAGGGAAGTTTCCCCGACAGAACAGCTCCGCCAGAGCCCTAGATTGGTTCCGCCAAGGTTCGGCCTCGTGGCGGCGGAGTCTTGTCCCGAAAGATGGCTTATGATTTTTTCCTCATCGAAAGACTTCATATAGCAGAAGATGGACATGAGAGGGCCACCAGGGGGGCCCATGAGGTAGGGGGGGCGCCCAGGGGGTAGGGCGCGCCCCCACCCTCATGGGCAGGGTGTGGCCCCCCTGGTGAACTTCTTGCGCTCAATATTTTTTATATATTCTGAAAAAATGACTTCCGTCAAATTTCGGGACTTTTGGAGCTGTGCAGAATAGGTCTCTAATATTTGCTCCTTTTCCAGCCCAGAATCCCAGCTGCCGGCATTCTCCCTCTTTATGTAAACCTTGTAAAATAAGAAAGAATAGGCATAAGTATTGTGACATAATGTGTAATAACAGCCCATAATGCAATAAATATCGATATAAAAGCGTGATGCAAAATGGGCGTATCAGCAGACAAGTACGCCACGTCCGACTCCTCCATGAAGTCGGAGCTCCAGGTGGATGTGACCGGGAAGGTGCTCCCTCCGGCTCCCCGGACGCCGGCTGGTGATAACAGTCGGCGCCAACAGCAGAACGACAACAAATGCAAGGCCCCGCAGCCGGCTTCCACCACCCAGCAGGTGGTGACAGTTGAGGATCAGCAGCCGGAGGGACAACCCGGCCCCAAGCGTCAGAAGGGCATCAAGCCTACTTGGTTGCCTGCCTTCTCCTATGAGAAAACCCTGGATGCTCCCTGCAAGTTCCACAGCGGAGCGAAGCCGTCCAACCACACCACCCGGAAGTTCCACTGGCTCACCCGAATCTCCAAGGGCGAAGGACTGCTGCCTCCTCTGCCTGCTGGCCTGCCGCCGCCTCCTCCCCAGTAGCCAGCGGCCCACCCAGTAGTCGGCACTATCCAGGCTGAATTCCCCGAAGAACACGGAGCTTACGTCGTCTTCACCAATGTGGCTGATGACTAGCATAGCCGACGATAGCAGCACCGTGAAGTGAACGCCATTGCTTCAAATTCCCCAGAGTTCATGCACTGGTCCGAGAAGCCCATCAGCTTGAGCCGGGCAGACCACCCAGAGGTGATGCCTTCTCCGGGTTCTTATGCCCTGGTGTTGGATGCCACCCTTGCAACAGAGAGGCGAGTTGCTCGTTTCTCCCGGATCTTGATAGATAGCGGTAGCAGCATCAACATCCTTTACCGCGACACCATGGAGAAGTTGTGCATCAAAGAGAAGTAGCTCCAGCCCAGTCGAACTGTCTTTCATGGCTTTGTGCCCGGCCTTTCCTGCTCACCAATCGGCAAGATCAAGATAGACGTCCTCTTCAGAGACAAAGATCACTTCCACCGCGAGGCAATTTGGTTTGAGGTGGTTGATCTGGAGAGCCCTTACCATGCACTCCTAGGCCGGCCAGCTCTAGCCAAGTTCATGGCGGTGCCACATTACGCCTACCTCAAGATGAAGATGGCGGGAACCAAGGGAATAATCACAATAGCCAGAGACTACGAGAAGTCGGTCGCCTGTGTTGTAGATAGCAGCTGGCTAGTTGAGTCCCTTGTTATTGCTGCCGAGAAGAAGCTCCTGGACCGAGTGGTGGCCATGGCCAGCAAGCAGCCGGACCTATCACCAGATCCCAAAGAGTCAGAGACCCAAGGCTCCTTGCAGTTGGCCACAGAAACAAAGAAGATCCCCCTGGACCCCGAGCACCCGGAGATGCACGCATGGAAATTGAGCTTGTTGATTTCCTCCGCAAGAATCGGGACATCTTCGCATGGTCTCCCAAAGACATGCCGGGTGTTCCGACGGATTTCACCGAGCACAAGCTACAAGTCAGAGCAGATGCAAAACCAGTCAAGAAACCCCTCCGCCGCCTGTCGAAAGAGAAGAGAAGAATTGTTGGTGAAGAGATAGCCTGACTTCTGGCAGCTGGCTTCATTATGGAAGTGTTTTTTCCAGAGTGGCTTGCCAACCCAGTCCTTGTACTGAAGAAGAACAACAAGTGGCGCATGTGTATTGACTATACCAGCCTCAACAAAGCCTGCCCCAAAGATCCGTTTGCTTTGCCTCGGATTGACCAAGTGATAGACTCCACAGCCGGATGCGAGCTGCTGAGTTTCTTGGATGCCTACTCAGGGTACCACCAGATCAAGTTGAACCCGACCAACCGTCTGAAGACCGCCTTCATGACACCATTCAGAACCTTCTGCTACCTAACCATGACATTCGGCTTGAGGAATGCCGGTGCCACGTTTCAGTGTTGCAGGCAGAAGTGCCTCCTCAAGCAACTCGGCAGAAATGCCCACGTCTATGTAGATGATATTGTGGTGAAGACGAAGAAGCGCGGTACCCTCTTGGAAGATCTCAAGGAAACTTTTGATAATCTGTGTCGTTTTCAAATCAAGATCAACCCAGAGAAGCGCATCTTTGGGGTACTAGCTGGCCAGCTCCTTGGCTTCCTGGTCTCAGAGCGCGGCATTGAGTGCAACCCGGTGAAGATCAAGGCCATCGAGAGGATGGAGAGACCTGCCCGACCGCGAGACGTCCAGAAGTTCACCGGTTGCTCGGCATCCATCAGCCGCTTCATTAGTCGGCTGGGTGAGAAGGCTCTTCCCCTATACCAACTCATGAAGAAAACTACTCACTTCGAGTGGAATGACAAGGCAGACGAGGCCTTTCTCCAGCTGAAGAAGATGCGGACTACCCCACCAGAGCAGAGGAGCCCTTCCAAGCCTTGAAGTGGTCGATTGCCACCTCTAGCCAGTTGGCGGTCCGACTAGGGGTGCGTGGAGCTTGGACACCTAGCCAGAGGGCGGAAACCAGATGGGACCCGGCGTGCTGAAGGCAGCGGAGCATACGGTGGGCCGGCTGCAGGCGCGCCCTGACAGCTAGGAGCTGCTCATTCATGTTTCGAGGCGCATTCAGTGGGATCTCCACTCGTTCATTCCTGCGCTGTTTGCGACGTGCCTTGATGGCCTAGCTAATGGTGACAACATGTCCAGGAAAGAAGTCTGCGCAAAGAAGAACAAAGATCAGAAGTCGGAAGCCGACTCTGGATGCAGTCGGCGGCTATTCCAAAGAAAAAGAAGTTTACCGTCGATCATGTCCTCAATCTCACCGTAGCTAGTGGTGAGGATTGCCTCCTTCTCGACCCACTTTGAGCGCTCGCTCTCAAACTCGGTTTGGAGGGCGTCCTCCGCCTCCTTGAGGTTCTGGAGCTTCGCCTTGTGCTGGTCTGCTAGCTCCTTGACCAGGCGGTCGCGCTTCCGCGCCACCTCGCTGCACTCCTCCTCCTTGGCATGCAGCGCGGTTTGGGCTTCGCCCAGGCGCTGCTGCAGGTCGGCGGCCGCTCCTATGGAAGACAAGTAAGAGAAGACAATCAACAAAGGGGAAAAGTGGTTGCGGGAAGATCCGGCCCGACTGCTCAGCAGTCGGCCCGAATCTCGGGGGCTACACCCAGCGGGTGCGCTGACGCACCCCCGCAAGAAAGAAAAGACAGAGGTGTACTCCGGCTGTCGGACAGGTCGGCGGTCCGCTTGGCCAGCTCCCGGACCTGGGAGTTGAAGGTGGCTGCACGGATGTTGTGGTAATCCTGCAACGAATACAACAGAAGAAAAGAAAAAGTCAGCACTCGGAACTTACCTTTAAGTTCTGAGCCGCCTGCTCAGCAGCTGACCCAGAACTCGGGGGCTACACCAAGTGGGTACGCTGGCGGGCCCCCATGGAAGATTGTAAGGACAAAAAACAAAGCAAAGGAGCATACCCGGACGGCTGCCCACGTCAACAGGAACACCTTCGTGTACCACTGGAGGGCGGTGCCTTGGGCCTGAACGCCCTGCGCAACCTTGTTCAGCACGCCAGTCCCGCCCCCAGGCGTCCACTCTGGTGGGACGACACTAGTAGCCTCCGCTTCAGGGGCCACCGAGCTTGCGGCCTTGATATCCTGCGGCTGTGGCGCTGAGGTCGCCTTTGCCTCATGTCGGCGTACCGGAGTATGGACCACGGGGGTCGCCCCCACCACCAGCTCGCCACTGACCGGCGGCGCCAGTGGCACATCGGGCCGACTGCCATGGTCCTCGACAGTTTGCACTTGCGGGCCGGCTCCGCCCCCGAGAGGATGATGTCGCCACCTCCCCTCTCCAGGACCGGCTGTTCATCGCCGGCTCCTCCAATCGGCGCCTGGGTCTCTAGCGCCGGTGGCGTGGCGTGCAGAGCGATGATGAGTTACGGAGTCTGGCCGCGTGCGGCCTCTTCTGCTTGCACCTTGGCGACCGCGTCTTCCTGGGCCTTGGCTGCGGCGTCCGCTTGGGCCTTGGCCGCGGTGTTGGCTTGGGCCTTGGCCGCCGCATCCGCGTCCGCCTGTGCCGCCTTGGCCGCCTCCACCTTCTGTCGTTCCGCCTCCTCCCGCTCCTTGCGCGCCTCCCGCGCGTTCCTTTCCGTCGCCTCCTGGAGGTCGGCAAGCGGATCCGCGTGGTGCGTGTTGGCGGAGCCCTCCGCCTCCCCGACCACGGATGCAGAGGCGGACCGCTCAAGAGTGAGCGGGGCCCTGTTCAAGCAAGATAAGAAGAAACTCAGAGAAAGTTTGCAAGAAAGAAGAAAATAAAACACAAGAGAAATCAAGCACTGATGACACCGTCGGGGGCTGCTTCGGGGTTCTTTGGAACTGGGCCGCCTTCGCGGCGGCCTCCTGTCGCTTGGTCACGGCGGCCATGTTCTTGGGCTTCTTCGGCCGGCTAACAGCAACGAGCCGGCTCAGCGCTTCAGCGCGACGCCTGGTGCAGTTGGTGCGGCTGAAGAGCTCGCATCCGCCTTGTCGACACCGTGTGGGCGGCGCGGCTCGGTCTCCTCCTCGTCGTCATCCGGCCAATCCCGACGCCGCCTCCTCCAGAGTCGCCTTCTCTGCCACCGCCACCTATGGCGTCGTCCTCCTCCATGGCAGCCAACCCCAAGTCAGGGTCGTCCACATCATTTCTCGTCCGGTCCGCCATGAACTCGTAGCCCGGCTCCAGAGTGTCAGCGGCCGACTGGGTCGAGAAGACCTGTTCCATTGCCGACTGATCAAACAGCAAAGCAAGAACTCGAACAAGCAAAGAAGAAAAAAGGGTTACAAGACTCATCGCGGTCGGCGGGTGTGCGTGGTCATACGGCCGGTCGCCGAACTGCCAATCCTTCTCCGACAATTTGCAGTTGGAGAAGTAGTTGACCAACCGGGTCACCTCCACGCCTGGCAGCTCCCACGTGCACATCTGGCACGGGTCTCGGTGCCCACTCATACTGCTGATATGTGGGGCCAGGCTTTGAGGGGGAGCACTCGGCGTGCCACATAGGTGGCCAGAGGGTCCGAGCCCTTGAGGCCCTCCGACTTCGTCATCACCTGAAGTCAGGAAAGGGCGGCGGAGGAGGCGGCCGATAGGGAGCTTGGCTTGTACTCCCAGTTGGCGCGCGACTCTGCAGGCAGGCCGGATACATAAGCCGACAGTTTGATGTAATCCCTCGTCAGATGAATGTTCTTGATGTGGAAGTAGAACTTCTACCACAGCTTGGCCGACTGCAGCAAGGAGATGTGTGGGAAGCAATTCTCGGTACCCGGACGCCGCACGACCACGTAGGCTCCGCATTGGGCTGTCGTGCCCTTTGCGGCGGTGCCGAGTTTGAGGTAAAAGCACTCTCCCCAGAGCTCGAGAGTGGGGAGAGTACTAAGGTAGCCTTCGCACATGGTGACGAAGGCGGCCAGCAGCACCACCGTGTTCGGCATGAGGTGGTGTGGCTGGACCCGACAGAAGTTGAGCAAGGAGTGCAGGAAGCCGCCCGCGGGAAGGCCGAAGCTGCGAAGGAACTGGGACTGGAAGACGACGCGTTCGTCGTCCTCCGGCACCGGCGAGATTTCTGCCTCGGGGGGGGGGGGCACGCACCTTCACGTTCGTCTCCCAGGGCAGCCGCCGTGTTTTATGGAGGAAGGAGAGATGCTCGTCGTGCACGTTGGAGCCGTCCATGTCGCCAGCCCGTAAGCACGCCATGGACGAAGGAGCTCGTCGGAGGCACGACGCGGTGTCGAACAGGCGAGGCCGCGGCGAGGAAAGGCTCCGTGACGAAGAGCTGCGGTAGTGCGTCGGCGAGAGGAAGAGGCGTCGCGACAGCGAGTAGAGGAAGAAGAATGGCGAAGGAAAAGGGAGAGCAGGGCACGTGTGCATTTGCCGCCCCCCTCATCCCCCCACTTATAGCCCCAGACGGTGAAGCCGAGGGGGCGAGAACATGGGATTAACTGCGCCCACTTCCCCATGATCCCCCGATTACTGCGCCAGTAACGACATGTATTGATTACCCCAGAAGCCCAACCGTTCACCTCGGCCACAATGGATCCACACTCGTGCCGAGGCCCTGTAGTGGCGGGTCCTAGCCTGCGACGACATCCCATCGCGCGCGTGGGCTGGCAGGCGCCTGGCCTGCTGGTGCCACGTGGCAGGCAGGCAACGGGCGGCAAGTCTAACGTCTGGCTGGCATGCCATCTGGCCCCCACCACAATGTTTCGAAGTCACCAGGCAGCCTGACTGGTCACGGCCGACTCCTAACAGTCGACACTTCATAAGACAGACAAAGCGAAACCACCAGACCACTCGGAGTAGGAAGTTGTTGAGGCTTCTCGTCTTCTCAGCCGCGGTGCCCCATGAGCTTCGAGGACTACTGTTGAAGTAAATAACCATGGGTAGCCTCATCCACTCCCCTTTGTATTTGAAGACATCGGGGCTAGCTGCGCCCCTCAAGCATCAAAGGCGAAGAGCCGCCTTCTTTGGGCCGGCTGGTCTGTGCAGCCGGCTGCTAGAAGGTGGCGGAGCCCAGAGGGCGGCCATGAGGTGGGCCAACTCCTAGCAGGCGGCCTCCAGGGAGGCCGGCTCCGAGCAGTCGGCCCCTCACTCCCTCAAAGTTAGCACCTCATTACGACGACGAGACGGGCGTGGCTACAGTGCAGCCTGCCACCCCCGAATCCAGGGCAGAACGTGTCCATAGTGCTGCGTACTGGGCGGACATCCCTTGCACGGTGCGGCTCTGTTGCCATGCAACCCGTGACATCACCCATTGCAGAAGAGGGCCATGCTCCCACTATGGGTTATCGATACGGCCTACAGGCGGCGGGCCCTACCTGTCCGTGAGAAGCCAGAAGGCGGCGGGCCCTGACCAGTCGGCGCGGGGGAGGCCGACTCCTAGCAGGAGGCCCCTCCCTCAAAGTCTGTGCTCCATTAATCAGATGATATGGGGAATGGCTACAGTGAACGCCCGCCAGGTGGCGGAACTGTAGCCATGCTCTCCCCGACAAAGCACACATCATTAATGGCACTGCCACAGTACTAAGCAGCCGGCAGGACCCGCAAGCAGCGGGCGCGGCCTGTTGGCGAAGTACGAGACAGTCGGCGGGACCTACCAGGCGGAGGGCCCCAGCAGCCGGCGGAGAAGCCGGCCACCAGACACGCTGACGGCTGGGTCCTACACCCAGCCCGATTACCATTGTACCCCTGGGGGGTTGGCCTATATAAACCCCCTAGGGCACCCGTGCAAACGGTTCAGCATCATAGACAACACACACACACATAAAGAGAGGAGTAGAGCTAGCCTTGCCCTTCTTCCTCCTCTAGCCAAACAGCTCTAGGATCAACCTTGTAGCCACTCTATTGACATAGTGATCATGCGGAGACCCCGCAGAGCAGGACTAGGGGTGTTATCTCCTAGGAGAGCCCCGAACCTGGGTAAGATGCATCGGCGTACATGTCTACGCCTTATCCCATTTCCAGGCACCGGCGATGTATTACTCTCCCCCACCATGATAAGCCATCCTTTGGCATATGTCACACGACACCCCTGACAGAGTCCGTTGATTCAATATGTTGCGAATGTTCGCAATCCTTAATCAGTTCCTAGAATTCATCCTTTCGGCTCGGATGTAATTTTAAACATGAGCTGGATCTCGACCAATCAAATTACCATTGATTGTACCCCTAAGCCTACTCAACTTATCCTTCCTTGATTAGAGCGTTTGCTTTTGCTCCTATGATTTGGAAATCATAATTCTTGTGCATTTGAGCTTTGAATTATTCAGTTGTTTCGATAATCTGATCTCCTTGCATTCTTTCTTCCTCTGGTTAAGTACCGATACTCGCATCAGATCCCTTGAGGACCACCGGATCCTTTGTTGGATTTTATCTGACACTGTCCTTCATATTCAATCACTTTGGAAGTTCTTTCTCTAATATGTAATGCCATTGGTAAATCCTATCCTCTGATTGGCCAACCATGGTCTGCTTTTGAGCTGGTGATATTTACTCTTGAAACTTGTGGTGTATGTTCGTAAGATGGCCTGATGGGTTGAACATATGCCTTCCTTAATCTGTGTGAGCCCAAAAGTTTTCACGGGTCATACTCCTCTGGTAATTCACCAAGTAGGTTTTCACACTGGAATCATTTTTTTATTAGAGCAGTGAATGAATGGTTATACATTGGAGAAGTGGGAGTCAACCTTGAACTTTGTGTTCATGCCCATGGAAATGATGTAGAGCTTATCATGGTAGCTTCTCGTAAAAATAATTATTCACTTGGTATAATTTGATCTATATCTGTGATTTTTTCCTTTGCAATCGTTGTTCCGACCGTGATTGTTCTTCTTTGATCCCATTCTTGAACAAGTTAAAGTACTTCCCTTCTGCAGATCAATACGTCTGCCCAACCTCTATTTTGATCTACCTTCGAGTATTACCCCCTGGTATCTCGAGGATATCAACCATTACACTACATCTTATGAATTTTTGATGAAGTAGTACCTTTCCCCGTCATAGTCACTTCACGGGTTCTGGGTTGTCGTCAACCGTGAACACCGATTAGTGAATCAAATCAACACTATGATTTAGTACTGCTAGTACTTTGTTGTTGAGAAGTTTATTACTCCATCACGTCATTGCTAGCTTGACCGGCTACATCATTATCATGCTAATTTTAACTATGCTACCTAGTCCTTCTTCCCGGAGCACAACTTTCAACGGTGAGCTAAGCTTACGCCGATTTTCCTCGTCATATCATTTTGCCTTGAACAACAAGCTTGATTCCAAATTGTTGTCGTAGCCGTGGATCCAATAATCTTTCGCTCCATTAGTTCTTTTGCTTGATGCAGTCGCTATTCGATTGCTTCTTTCTGGGGCGTCTTGATAAAATGTGTCGCGATCGTCATCAAACATTTTGGACTTCCTCTCGGATATCAATCGAATTCATGATGAGAAATACCATCCTTGCCCCTCGATAATTTGTGTTGTCATCGACTACTTCCTTGCATTCTTTCCAACACAAACTTGTTCGTGTTGTGGTTGTACCTTGAGTTCCTGGCTATCCACCTTATCTTATGTCCTACACTGGAGTATTACCATCTAATATATCAAGAATGTTGAAAGGATTGCTCCACCTCTTAAGAATTCTTGGTATAGTGATACTTCTCATGCTCATCATCCTTTCGTGGTCCTCGTGTTAATTCCAACCGGGATACCAACAAGTGAAGGACGCTGCTTGGATTCTGTACTTCTAGCAACCCTATTGCCTCGAAGTTAATGGCCGATAGTTCATTCTTATACTATTGACTAGATCTTTGATGGCGCGCGTTGCTGCGCCCGTCTATTTGGCACTTAGTTGTTAGGAATATAAGGCAACTTCTATACATTTGTTTATATCTCCACCCAAAAATAAAGTGTCGTGGTTTTAGTTCAAATTTGAACTAAAACCACTTATTTTGGGACGGCGGGAGTATACTTGATTTTCTCGCACAATTTTGCAATTTAAGTGATATGCTTCCATCTACGTTCATGCCATAAAGGTTGATGAAATATAAGTACATCATATAGAATAATAATCAAATCATATAACAATTGTTTTCATAGTTGCTTATCATGAAACTTTTGTCCAAGAGTAATATTAACAATGTACCATTTTAGGCGAACTTAGAATTTTGTATTAATTCCTTTACACAGGAGAGGTTTAGATATTTCGCAATAATAAATGGATCACTACGCCTAAGAAATGAAGATATATAATTCACCATATCAAGATTGAATCGTCATGTTATAAAAAACGTTTGCCAATACGTAGATAGCTATGTTGACCCTAATCTTTAAATAACACATGCTAGTACAATTTTATTTTCCAAAAACAGAACCAATGTGCCCAGTTGCTCATAATGTAGATGCCACGACGTAGCCAAAATACAAAGTTACTGCAAGAATGGAGAAAGCCCACGCATTGGTACTACTGTTGTCAAAAATTTAATCATTTTCCATGTGCAGCAGCCCTTGTCTTCGATCAAGTAGACTGAGCACCACAAATCAGAAAGCTATCTAATTTTAGCAGTTAAACAAATCCGTAAATTCACCAGACCAAATACACACAGCATGGGATATAGCAGCAAACTTTTTTTGCACTGAGATATAGCAGCAAACTTACAACTTGTGCATCAGAAAATGGGATCCAATGATCATACATGCGAATAATTTTAAGTTAGAAAACAAAAGTCATGAAGAGAAAATTAAATAGCATGTAAGGAGAGATCACCTGAGGCAAGCAGACACAAAATCACCTAGCCACCCAGGTACAAAATAGTGGAAATCATCATACCGGAGAAATTTCTCATGAGATACAGATCATCTTATTTTCTGACAATAAGACAAAGGGATTGATCCCTCAAGCTGGTCATCCATATTCGATATGATCTCACGTTCTTGCCCAACCAAGGGTTGAAACCTGAAACATCATCTTATCAGATAAACTTATTCCTAGTATATTGAAACAACCACAAAGCTACCAAAAATATAAGGAGAAACAACATCACTAAATTGCGCACAGTACAAACCAAGGATCAGAGGCAACTTACAGCCTAAATTAGAGGAGGAAGCACCTGATCAGTAGTCAACTTCAACAACTCCTCATTCCTTCCTCCATGGTTGATGCATAGTAAAGAGGAAATAGGAGTTTCTGTTGGGGATGTTGTAAAACGTATGCATGTCTGCATGTTAAATATGAAGACAACTTCTCCGTACATGTCAATTCAACGTCAGATGAAAGAGGTACCATATACGCTACTCATACCACATAAGATAATTCGAAATTGAGCATACATACTGTTCTATCACCAGTATAGTAAATAAGTTAAGATAGAGGAAGTCTCTCTGATCTGTCGGTGTAGCAAAGAGATTGCCACAAATTAGAAACTTCATGAATCACGAGCCATATGGATTCAAGAAAGAGAGAGAGAGAGAGAGAAAGATAGATAGAGAGAGAGAGAGAGGGAGGAGGAGGAGGAGGAGGATGAGGAGGTGGATGACAACGACTGGCAGAACAGGCAAACAAACCAGCGAGCAACACGTCGACCATGGCTTCCGAAGGAGTTGCAGATGTAACCACGGGAATGGGGAAGGAGCAGTTGCCCGATGCATATTATCGAGGGTCGAGTAAATGAAGAAGGTGAATCGGGGGTAGTAACCGACCTGCAATTATCGCTTCGCTTGCCAGTAATGGTTGTAGCAATTATGATTTGCATCTTCAATACCCGACGAATCGACTCCAATCGCGGCCGATGATTGGTTTCCCGCACCGCCCCATTGCTGCTTTGCTCGAAGACAGAGACCCGTATAGCTCATGTGGGTCGGACTATAGGCTCGGCCCCAGGCGAGGCACGACGTGTCCGCCGACATGCAAGTGTTGTGCTCCTGTGCATGTGCGGACGATGTGTTAATACTCTTTTTTCACATTCAACACATCACATCTAGCCCATCTGGGCCAAATTGATGACAAACATCCAAATTAGTTATCGGAGCAGCGGCCTAGTACCATCCAGTGCTCTTTGGTCAGCGTAACAAAGCTCAAGCGGGAGCACAAGGGGCATCTGACGAACAGGAACACCCACAACAGTGCATCCAACGGTTAAAAATGCTAATGGCTTGGAATAGCTGGAAAAGTGCTCGGTTATAAAGTATCAAAATTATTGAACCACCATTCTAACATTAATCATGCTACCTAATCCCATATTTTTGGGGTACCTTTTAACCAGTGTTTAATTGTGTATGTTTTCCTCGGTCATACATCATTATATCATTTCATCTGACAAATGTTATATCTTTGTTCACATAATTGTGGCAACCCATCTTTTGGAAATCTCGATGAATTGTCGCTGAGTCCATCAGCCACATCCTCTTCCTCTCCTTGGTTAATGATGAAATCTTGTTTCGGAACTTGCTTCCATGGTTCATTTCTCGAGAATCTTGCAATGTCTTCTCATCAATTTGAGTTGCCCCTTTTCTTCTCACGCATTCTGAGTTTGAGTTATCTTGACAACAATTAGATCTGAATATCGGGTAGATATGATGGTTGAAACGTTTTCCAAGAATTAAAACATTCTTTATGTAATCCGCTAAGGTGAGATCTTGTCTAGCACACCTGGCCGGGGAACCTATTGTTATAGTATCTTCTTTAAGTAAGATTAGTCATTCTTCCATGAGGAAATTGTACGAGTTATTCTATAAGTTGTTCCTGATGGATCTTTTCTGCATCGAAGGTCTGACCTTTGCTTGAAGACCATGTCAATACTATCTCGAAGCATGTTTGGGGTACTCCTATAATTAATAAGAACATTTGAAGAACAATGCTAAATTTTCTTTATCAATTATCCAAACACCATTGTATGGGTAATGTCAAGAAATTCTTCTCCCCTTACCTAAATGGTTTCTACATTCTATCCTGCCATGGATATCATGCTCTGCTTATCATTGGAAAGGATATGCAGCCGAAATATGTGTTTAAACACATTTTCTTTCCATTGTTTTGTTTGAACTGATAATCACATTTTCCTTTCCGTTGGTTTGTTTAACCTTTCTTCTAATTTTTTTGTTGTGATCTAAGCAGTAACATTTCCTTGCTTATGTAAACACCTTGTTGTACAACACTGTCATTAAGACCCTGTCACTATTGTTGAATAACATTCTGGTAGCCACCGATGGACGAGAACTTTGCCTATTGATCGGCCTCATTCAACGAGTAGGAAAATGGTTCACTTTTGTTCCTCGCCCTTGATACCAACGATGTTGCCAACATAACTGACCGGTTATTCTCTGACATGCCTTGCGATCATGACCATGTAAGATGTCAATGCCCTTCCTTCTTTTAACCCACATGGTGGGCCCATAACCCATAGTTCCACATGATCCAAACCTGACTCTCGTATACACCCCTGTTTCCAAAGCTATTCCTCACGCTTGGCTTCATATGTAGATCCCGAACCACCTTCCTAGAGATGATCTATTCTGGTTTTAGCCACAATACTTAATCTCATTGCTCTGGACCCCTCTCACACTTTGTTTCAGGCATCGAATGATTGCCTACCCGCTTGAGACTTCTCATGGTACCTTCTTACTTTTCTCAATTTCAGTTCGAGGGTTACTTTCTGCCACCTTTCCCGATGTTAGCTACCGGATAGTCAGCCGTACAGAGGTCCGTTTTCCCGAAATACCCCCCTTTATTCTTTTGTAAGTATGATGAAGACCCCCAAGAAAGGATGTCGACTTCATCATGATGACCTGAAGCAGAGAAATGAAGACATCAACCTCTTCGAGAAGATCAACCAAGAACGAAAAGATATGTCAGAATTTCCTAACCAATTCCTTCCCCTTAGTTCTACCTCTTAAATCTCGGGACGAGATTTCTTGTAGTAGGGGAGAATTGTTACGCCCGGATAGTTAGGCTACAGTAATTCCCTGCTAATGATGCCACATCACCAGGATTACTGTTGTTGATCTCGCGATGGCTCAAAAACGATACAAATTCAAATTTAAAATAAAGTCAAACAGTAAAAGTTTTCAAACCTGAAAACTAAAATGTTCGCATTGTTCAATAATTCCCGTGATCATTTGTCATGTTGAACCCAACCTTATTTGACCCACCAATTAATCCCTAGGAATTTATAAATTGGTCCAACGGCAAATAAAATAGCCTTTTCAAAATAAGCAAATACTTATACAATTCCAATTGACCTAAAACTTTGTATGTCATTTCAAAATATGGTGAGGTATTTAAGTGACAAGTTTCATGATGAATAAAATTCTATTGGTATTTAAAGGAAGTGCAAAACTGTGGTGAGTAAAACAAATCAGAGAATAAATAGAAGTAGAAAAATAAACAAATGGGGGGAAACCTAGCTACTGTACACAAGCCCAAAGGGCTAGTAGCTAGCCTAGCCCACCAGGAGGTTTCCTCCTACCCCCTGTTCATAGTAGTCGCACTGGACGCGCCCGCGACATCCATGGCTGGATCGGCCATGTGCCGGTCATCGAGCGACGTGCCGACATCCTACAAGGTTGTCTCGACCCCCCATGCGAAACCTAGCGTCCTCACATCTCTCTCCCTCGCCTTGCTCTCTCTCCCTCACAGTACCCCCGGCTCCTCCCCACCGCGCCGCAACCGCCATGAACATCACTGTCCTCGCGGCCGATGACCTCCCCGGTGCCTGAGAATACATCCAGGCTCCATCGCCGTCGTCTTCTTCACCCTCGACAAAGGGGTCGAGCTAGGAGGCCTCGTTCGCCTGCCATCGCCGTCGTCTTCCTCGCGTACACTGTCGTCCGTCGCCAGATGCCGCTGCTCCTGGCCATCCCCGACCTCCTCGAGCTCGCCCACGGCCTCAACGTGAGCTCCTCTTTCGATTCCCCACCTTTCCCCTTTGATTTGTCACTGTCTGCCATTGTCCCCGAGCTCGGTCGTCCTTGTCCATGGCTGTGTTCGAGCTTTCGAGTATGCGCACGCGCCTGCTTGCTCCTGCCGGTGGACGCGCCCTGGCTGCGCCCCACGCGCACCCACGCTACTGCTCCCCTGCGCCTGCCCGCGCGTCCGCGCTCCCGCGGCCTTGCTTACTGCACTCCCGCCGCTGCTTGTTGCTGCCTTCACTTGTTGTTGCCGCTGCTCCGTGCTGCTCTTGTTGCTGCCTTCGATCGCTGTTGTTGCCCATGCTCGGCGGCCCCCTGCCACCTACTGCTAGCGCCGCTGCTCCCACCCTCTGCTGCCGCTGCAATCATGTGCTCGCCTCAGTTGTGGCCTTTGCCAAGGCCGAGCGCCTCATTGCTATACGCGTGTGTGCATAGCCGTGAGATGGCTTGTGTACAGGGTTTAGTTAGACGTAGGTTTAGTTTAGTACTATTCTAGTACTAAAATTAGCCTATAGAAAATGACATCTGGGACCACCCCTGCTAAATACTATTTAATTAAGTATTACACAATGACATGTGGACCCCCCCCCCACATGCAGTGTAGCGGTCAACCCAGTCAACGTTGACTGTTGACCTGATGACTCAAACACACCCAGGCCCCACTTGCCATACAGTAGACTAGGAAACCCCTGGGTACACTTAGTATATTATTTTTTAATTTCATATTAATAATAAATCAGCAATTTCAAAAAAGCTTTAAAATTTTGAAAAATAATATAAAATAAACAGTAAGCCGGTTGAAAATACTTTGTACGTGAAAGTTGCTCAGAACGACGAGACGAATCCGAATCTGCACCCTGTTCGTCTGCCACACGTCCCTAGCATAGCGACCTGCAACCTTCCTCCTCCGGTCCGTGCCGAAAGCGCGAAACATCGGGAATACTTTTCCGGATGTTTTCCCCCTTCGCCAGTATCATCTATCCCTATGTTAGATCACCCTGGCACCGCATATTGCCTTGTTGGATTTTGTGATGCTTTGTTTGCTCCGTATTTACTGTTTCTTCCCCCTCTTCTTCTCTGGTAGACCCCGAGACCGACGTTGATGCGACTGAGTATGACTACGTCACCGACGACCTATCCTTGTCTACCGAGATTCCAGGCAAGCCAACCCCCCTTGTTCATCCCGATATCGCCTACTGTCGGTGTCAAAACCGGCGGATCTCGGGTAGGGGGTCCCGAACTATGCGTCTAGGCCGGATGGTAACAGGAGGCAAGGAACACGAAGTTTTACCCAGGTTCGGGCCCTCTTGATGGAGGTAAACCCTGCGTCCTGCTTGATTAATATTGATGATGTGGGTAGTACAAGAGTAGATCTACCACGAGATCAGAGAGGCTAAACCCTAGAAGCTAGCCTATGGTATGATTGTTGTTGTGTATGTTGTCCTACGGACTAAAACCCTCCGGTTTATATAGACACCAGAGAGGGTTAGGGTTACACAAAGTCAGTTACAATGGTAGGAGATCTACATATCTGTATCGCCAAGCTTGCCTCCACGCCAAGGAAAGTCCCTTCCGGACACGGGACGGAGTCTTCAATCTTGTGCCTTCATAGTCCACGAGTCCGGCTGAAGGTATAGTCCGGCCATCCGGACACCCCCTAATCCAGGACTCCCTCAGTAGCCCCCGAACCAGGCTTCAATGACGATGAGTCGGCGGACAGATTGTCTTCGGCATTGCAAGGTGGGTTCTCCTCCAAATTCTGTGTACCTGTTGAATAAAGTCCGGTTTCTTGTAGATGTTGCGCTCCTTGGCTTCTACGCCCAATAATGGCCGCTTCCCACGTGTCAAACGAATATGAAAAGTCTGTGTTTTTACATTCACACCCCTAGCCGCGCAAATGAGCTGACCTATTTAAGGGGACGAGGATTTAGATCCAAACCACATCTTCCCCCCTTCGCGAGTGTTCATCAAAGCGCATCCGACAAAGGACCATTCCATCATGGCCAGCCGTCGCGACTCCTCCTCTCGCCCTTCCAGCCCTCAGCCTGGATACTGGGAGAGATGCTCCATCCCGCATAGCGAGCTAGTGACGCTCCAGACCAAGGGATTTCTCCCCCTAGCCTATATGGTCCCGGTTCGAGCCAGCCTTGCCATCTATAATGGCGGAGAGCAAGCGGAGAGTGCCCCTAATCCCTCCAAAGGAGAGCGGGTGTGCCTCGTCGCTTATTTAATAAGGTGGCTCGGATTTCCCATCCATCCATTTCTCTGGGGGCTCCTAGAGTTCTATGGCCTCCTGCTACACAATCTCACGCCTGCCTTCGTATTGCATATCGCAGGCTTCGTAGCCCTCTACGAGCGGTTTTTGGGTATCGAGGCTCATTTCGGGCTATGGAAAAGGTTATTCTACCTTGTGCCCCACTCTAAGGAGGGGTCAATGTATCAAGTGGGCGGAGCCGAAGTGTGGCACATCGCCGGGACCGGATATCTGTCTGGAACACCAAAGAAGGCGTCCGAAGACTGGACCTCGGAATGGTTTTATATAGAAGACGTCCCGCTGCCAGATCATGTCCGGATCGGCCTCCCTGAATTCGACAGTGCTCCCTTAAAGAAGCGCCTAAGCTGGCGTCCACGGAGCCCTCGGAGGGAAAGTGACAGGGACATTATTTACCCGATGGGCCGAATATGATTGTTAGCCCATTCCGGACTAACCATGATCGGGGTTATGGCCGAATGCATTATGCGGGGGGTGCAACCGCTTCAATATAGAAGCCACCCCATGTGGGACTTCAACGGGGAGGACGATGCCACCCCCTACGGCCGTAAGGTGCCGGATTCAGCTGCCGCTCTACTAATGATCTTGTCCACTTTGTATAAGGGAGAAGAGGAGGAATTTCTCCGCATCAACCCACAGGGTGGATTCTCTATGCATAATCCCCCAAGCTGGGTAAGCGGTCGTATTTACTTGCCCGTCCATTTTGTATTCCCATTGTTAAATATTCAGTCTGACGACTTCAACGCAGGAACTGCGCCGGGCTGTTAAGGAAATAAGCAGCCCTCCTCCACAACCCAAGGACCCAGGACGATCCCTCGACCCAGCCTCTCAAGAGGATCCGGACATATCTGTGGAGCTCATTGATGGAGTGTTCCATCAATTGAGCAAGGAGAACGCCTTGGTGGCCATTTCGGCCGATTACCCAGGGCTAATCCCGGCCTCCCAGGTAACTGAGATCGAAGTCCCAGTACCCCGAATAGGTGTCCGCCCTCTCGTGTTTTCAATTTCCTGATTACAACCGAACTTTGCAGGGGAGGTTTTTAAAGCGGAAGGCCGAACCTGCGGCGACAAGCCAACGAGGGGCCGCAGGGCCCCGTGGGCAGAAAAGAAGTGCAGTCCGGACCGAGGTATCAGCGCAAAGGTATGGCGCGCCCCCTTATCCCAGGTGTTATACCTTCGAGGCACATTGACACTCGTGCTTTCTTCAGGACAAAGAGACCTCGCTGGACTATATCCGGAGAGGCTGCAAATTGCGCCTCCACCAGCCAGGTTCCAAAGCCTGGCCCAGAGGCGCAGGCGAACGCAAGGCGCGCGCCAGACGCTCCTCCGACGGAGGATGTGGATGGGTTGTCTGCCACCAACTCTAAGGTGGAGAGTGCCATGAACCACAGGCGTCGCCGGACAATTCTTCGCGACGCTTGTTTCTCTCAAGGGGCGTTAGATGCCTTCAACTCGGGAGATGCGTACCTCCGTGCCACTCAAAATGGTCTAGCCAGAGCCACGGAGCAATATGTAAAAGACATACGGGTAAGAAAATTTTGGTAATTATATATATATACCAGTAGCCCCCGAGACTTGAAACAGTTAAAATAACTGATTTAAGGATCATTTGTTATGCAGGTTCTTATAGAAAAGAATTCCCTACTGTCCAAGGAGCTGGAAGAGTGCAAAGCCCAACTTGAGGCCGCACTAGCCGCGGCAGGGGAGCCCAAGGAGACCCCCTCTGGTAATATACACTTCGAAAGATAAGTATTTTGCGAAGCACGGCATGGGTGCGAATCTGACAAATGTAAGTGCAGATGGCGCCGGATTGAATCCGGAAAGGCAACACCTCCTACGCCAGCTAAAGGCTGGTGAGAAGGTGCTGACAAAGGTGAGGCGGGAGAAGAACGAACTCCAAGATGCCAACACCAAGCTGGGCGTCGAGCTGAAAGATGTTCGTGCCCAGCTGTCAGACTCTGTGAAGGAGAATCAGCGGCTTTGGCGCGGCATATTTAGTAAGTGCTTGAACGAACCTTTGAAAGAAAGTTCGGCGGGGAAGTCGACTAATAGAGCAATGTCTGTAGGTGTGCTAACAGGTCGTCCTGTAGAGGAGATGCCCGGTTCTACGGGTGACCTTCTTCCCGAGCTCTCGCAACTGCTCGATCGAGTTCGGCAGGCGATGCAAGGCGTCGCCCAGGCCCTGTGGCCATCCGTCTCCATGCCCAAAGGTCTTGGAGAGCTTGCGGAGAAGCTAAAGGGAGCACGGCGGCGCTTCCAATTGTGGAAGATATCGGCCTACCGTCAAGGCGCTAGGGAGGCCTGGGCCATGGTGAAGACGCGGTACGCAAAGGCTGACCCCAACCACATGGCCGAGGTCGGTCCTGTAGGGCCCGATGGGAAGGAGATCCCTGCAAGCTTAGTATACGGCCAAGTAGAGTTGGCCGCAAAGTATTTCCAGCAGGACTGTAAATTAGACAGCCTGTTAGATGGTATTGAAGAGGAATACGATCAGTCAAAATGACTATGTAATTTAATTGACATTTATAATGCCTCCTAGCCGGATTGTAGATCATTTGTCATGGCCGACCTTTTCACTTCAGCCTCGGGACCTGGAGGTCCCGAGTGTGTCCGAATTCCCATGCGGTTATATAGAACCAGGGAATGCATGGAGACCAGGCGTAGGGGTCATTAGTGCGTGAACAGACAAGTGCCCGACTAGTTATGTTATATTACATGGTTAGTAAGAAACATCTTCCAGGGAGAATAGTTCCGTTAGGGGTTCCTTTCCCTGGGAGGCATGCCCTAAGGTGCATGTCCATGCTGCGAAAAGAAACGCAGGAAAAACATCTAGGGGCGTATAGATAAAAATGAAAAAGGATCATCTTTAGTTCACCGACCGAATATTCCCTTAAGAACGCTAGCTTTCGGCTTCACCCAGTCTGAGGTACACGTCCGGCTGACCCAGCAGTAAAAATCGCAGAGGTGCTCCCTTTACCACCTAGCCGAACAATCGGGAACGTAGGGGTAAGCACAGGAGCCAGGCAACCCAGCTTGGCCAAAATTTAAGTCATATCGATGCATATAATGGTGAATAAAAGGTACATGCGGAAGTATGACACATGTGCTGGGCATGAAGCCCGTATGAATAAGCTTCTGTTTAAAGAAGCCCCTAGGTTTAATGAGCGCAGATAGCGCGTCACTTTATGAGCCTTTAAAGGCTATAAGAGAGAGAGAGAGAGAAGAAGAGAAATGTAAGACAGAAAATATATAAAAAATGGACAGAGGAAGGAGACGAACACAGAGTCCGGCGCTAGGCATGGAATCTTCGGAGATGGGCTGCATTCCATGGGTTCGGCTCGAGTCGGTTATCTGATGCATCCCACAGGCAGTACGCTCCACCAGTCAAGACTTGGTCAATTATGAAGGGACCTTCCCACTTGGGCTTGAGTTTGTCCTTTTTCTTGTCCGGTAGTCGTAGAACTAATTCGCCAACGTTGTAATTTTTGGCCCGTACTTCTCTGCTTTGGTATCTTCGAGCCTGCTGTTGATAGAACGCGAAACGGGCTTTTGCCACATCACGCTCCTCCTCCAATGCGTCCAAGCTGTCCTGCCGATCGAGCTCGGCTTCTCTTTCTTCGTACATGCGCACTCGAGGTCAGTCATGAATTATGTCGCAAGGCAAAACTGCCTCTGCGTCGCACACCATAAAGAATGGTGTGTATCCGGTGGTACAATTCGGCGTGGTCCGCAGCCCCCAGAGTACGGAGTCGAGCTCCTCTACCCAGTGCGTATTAGATTCCTTGAGGGGACGCACTAATCTGGGTTTGATGCTGCTCATGATAAGACCATTTGCACGTTCGACCTGGCCATTAGTTTGTGGGTGATAGCCAGAAGCATAATCGAGCTTGATGCCCATGTTTTTGCACCAGAGTTTTACCTCGTCGGCCATGAAGTTCGTGCCGTTATCAGTGATGATGCTGTGGGGGACGCCGTAACGGTGTACAACCCCGGATATAAAGTCTATCACCGGTCCGGATTCGGCCGTCTTAACAGGCTTCTATCCATTTGGTGAACTTATCCACCATGACCAATAAGTATTTTTGCTTGTGGGTTCCGCCTTTAAGGGGTCCAACCATGTCAAGCCCCTAGACCGCGAAGGGCCAAGTAATGGGGATAGTTTGGAGGGCGGTGGGTGGCATATGGCTTTGGTTTGCAAAGAGCTGGCAACCGGTGCATCATTGGACTAAGTCCTGAGCGTCTGCCCGGTCCGTCGGCCAATAAAAGCGTGTACGGAAGGCCTTGCTTACAAGGGACCGAGCTGCAGCGTGATGACCTCCGAGTCCGGCATGAATTTCGGCCAGGAGGTTCCGCCCCTCCTCTTCGGAGATGCACCTTTGAAGGACTCCGGTAGTGCTTTTCTTATAAAGTTCTCCCTCGTGGACTCTATAGGCTTTGGATCACCGCACTATGCAGCGTGCCTCATTTCGGTCCTCGGGGAGTTCCTGCCTAGTAAGGGAGGCGAGGAATGGTTCTGTCCACGGGGCGATGACGGCCATTATTACGTGGGCTGAAGGTGTTATTTCATTGGCAGAGCCTCCGATTGTGTCAGGATGTTCGGTGTCGGGCAGTGCGGTTGGGTCCAGGCTATTATTGTTCGGCTCCCGTTCCCATACTACGGATGGCTTGAACAACCTTTCCAAGAAGATGTTGGGGGGGACTACATCGCATTTTGCGCCGATGCATGCCAGGACATCTGTCGCCTGATTATTTTCCCGGGCTATATGGTGAAATTCCAGCCCCTCGAACCGAGCTGACATTTTTAGGACAGCGTTGCAGTAAGCTGCCATTTTTGGATCCTTGGCATCGAAGTCTCCATTTATTTGGGGTATTGTGAGGTTCGAGTCCCCGCGCACCTCTAGGCCTTGAATGCCCATGGATACTGCCATCCGGAGACCATGTAAAAGGGCCTCATATTCGGCTGCATTGTTGGAGTCCGTGTACATAATCTGGAGTACGTATTGAACTGTGTCTCCTGTGGGGGACGTCAAAACGACGCCGGCCCCCAGTCTGGCCAACATCTTGGAGCCATCGAAATGCATGATCCAATTTGAATATGTGCCGTACTCTTTAGGGAGTTCGGCCTCCGTCCATTCTACGACGAAGTCGGCCAAGACCTGCGACTTGATGGCTCGCCGTGGCTTATAAGTTATGTCGAACGGGAGGAGCTCAATGGCCCATTTTGCAATCCGTCCCATTGCGTCACGGTTGTTTATAATATCATTAAGTGGTACTTCCGAGGCTACTGTTATTGAACACTCTTGAAAGTAGTGTCGTAGCTTCCGGGATGCCATGAATACCGCGTATGCAATCTTTTGATAATGCGGGTACCGTGATTTGCAGGGAGTGAGGACAGTGGACACATAATAGACCGGCTTTTGAAGGCGGAATTTGTGTTCATCCGCTTCTCGTTCGACGACGAGCACTGCGCTTACAACCTGATGTGTTGCTGCAATGTATAATAGCATTGGTTCGCCAGTGTTTGGCGCGGCCAGGACTGGGTTTATTGCCAGTATGGCTTTTATTTCGTCGAGTCCGGCCGTGGCTGCATCCGTCCATTTGAAGTGTTCGGTGCGCCGAAGGAGGCAGTAAAGGGGTACACTACTAGAAAAAGGGCTATAGATGGGATTGACACTAATGGCGCACCAGACAAGTGGTGCGCCATTAGTATATACTAATGGCGCACCACCTTCTGATAAGCCATTAGAGTTGAAACTACTAATGGCACACCTGGCACACGGTGCGCCATTAGTATCAAAATTTTTTTTGAACTAGTGCGCCTGTCCAAACATACTAATGGCGCATCCATAGGTAGTGCGCCATTACTAGTTGTAACTAGTAATGGCGCACCTGCCAGAGAGTGCGCCACTAATGTTGTTTTTTTTATTCCTTTATTTGCAAAACTACTAATGTACTTATGGCGCACCGAGGGGTGGTGCGCCATTAGTATTGTGCGCCCCTACTTCGTACCGATCCCCTCTCTCTCCCTCGCCCTCGCTCGCGATCCCCTTCCCCGATCTCCTCTCCCGACGCCACCGTCCCCCTGCCCCGACACCACCGTCGCCCCGCCGCCCTCGACGCCACCGTCGCCCCGCCGCCCCAGCGCCGCCCCG
>NC_041392.1:346308242-346389896 GCF_002162155.2 Triticum dicoccoides
TGCCGCCCCGACACCACCGTCGCCCCGCCGCCCCGATACCACCGTCCGTCGCCCCGCCGCCCCGAACCAGGGAGCGGAAGGGCGGCCTCCGCCGTCGTAGCAGAAGCAGCGATCCACATCGCCAGCAGCCCAAGAAAGGTTCCCCTCCCCTCCCTCCCTCCCTCCCTCCCTCCCCTACGCCTCCTCACGCGTGGCTCTACGGATCGGTGATCTTTATCGTTTCGTTTTTGTGCTGGATCGGTTTAGTTGTTGTGATTGATTTCGTTGATAGTTTAGTTCCCGATATCTCTAGTCTGGTAGCTACTCTTTGGATCTCAAGTAAGCCTCATGTTCTTGCTTGCGAAATCGTTGACATATACTATATGCTGGTCCTTGCTCAAGATTTGTATAGAGGAGGAATTGAAACATACTGTGTTTAAAAAAAACAAGATATAGTTGGAGCCAGAGCCCTATATGGACCTTACTGGTTCTTGCTGAAGATTTATTGTACTTTCTACTAACGGTATAACTTTTGTGATATGTATTGTTATGTTGGTAAAATAGACAACCTAGATTTACACGCAGGATCTCTAATCCAGAGAGGAGGGAGTATAAGATAGCAAATTTACTTGCAATAAAACAGGGGCTGTTAATTGTAGTTTTGTTTTGGTCTGCAATTGCATATACGGACATTTATTTAATTACCACAAGATCTAAACCAGGATAAGAGCAAAGAGTAATCAGATCTGAACTGAAACTAGCTAGGAGCAGAGCACATTTGTGTAGAAGCAGAGTGCATGAAATATGGGGCTTTTCTGGATGCTGCTGTTCTTGGTAGGATGAACAAGTGGCACCTTGTAGGGTCTTGATTGGTTATGTTGCAAACTGAATATGTAGCTGCTAGGACCCAGTTTCCAATCTAGTCTGTAGTAGTGACATGCTAGTTTAGCACATACTGCTTGTAGTGGGTAGTAGTGGAATGCTATTTTAGATGGTCTATTACTATGTAGGACCTTAATTGGTGGAGTCTCAACGCTGAACTGGGTAGTAGTTAGGAGTCAATTTCTTTAATCCTAGTGTAGCTACTCTCTTAATACTTGTCTGTAGGTTCTTAATTGTTGGTGTCTCAAAAACTGAATATGTTTTCATAGCATAACTTGAGGGATAGTTTGTTTAGTAAAGTGCGAATTTAGCTATCCCTTACTATATAGATGATTGATCTTTGTCGAAAAATATGTGGATGATTGATAGTACGCTTCCTGTTTCTGCACACAGTGCACTCTGTTATGAACTATATGTATGCTGCACTTTCTTCGTCCGAGTGCATCGATGTAGACGTTTTCCTGCTTGTTGTTGGGAGTGAAAATAAGAACCTCTTCTCCCTGGTTAGCAGTAAATACTGCATGCGCAACGCCTGCTGTTTTCTCTTCTGAAATTTATGAATGTCAGTGGATCAACATCTATGTGCCATAAATTGCATTTTCCCTTTTTGCTTGTTGAGGAAACATGTTTTCCATTTACTTGTTTGGCTCATGCTGTTCTTGCTAGGATAACAAAATGGTACCATGTAGGCTCCTGATTGCTGGTATCTGAAAACTGAATTTGTAGCAGTCAGAACTCAGTTTCCAATGTGTTGAAGCAGAGCACATTTGTGTTGAAGCAGAGTGCATGAAAGATAAACTGGGTCCTAGCAGCTACATATTCAGTTTGCAACTTTACTTCCCATCTTAAGGCAAGCCCCATTTTTACTGTTCTTTGTTAGCAGAGCTGCTTGTTTCTAAGAACTTTGATACTATTTGGATCAAAGTTAAATGAGCACATAGATGACAAAAAAAAGTTCAGATTGTATAGCGATGCCGACGTATGTCGTGTACAAGGGTAAGGTTCCCGGAGTCTACGATGACTGGGAGGAGTGTCGGAGACAGGTTCACCGATTCAGCGGTAACAGTTACAAAGGGTACACCACTAGGGCCGAGGCCGAATCTAGATACGCCCGCTATCTAACGGGAGAGGGGAGGGAGCGTTGGAGGAACCGGATGAAGACGAGTTTCATCGTGATGATGCTCATCGTGATGACCGCAGCTCCCTTCTATGTGATGGTAGTTTAGATGATCGATATCAACTTGTAATGTGAAGACAAACTCGCTACTCGCGGTCTCGAGACTTGTAATATAATGCTCTATCTTTGTTCGGTCTTTTCAATTCGGAGACTAATATGATGAATTGTATTCGGAGACTAATATGATGAATTGTATTCAAAGACTAATCTTCTATTGTATTCGATGAATCTGTTATTGATGTGTGCTGTCTATATTTTGTCAAATTATACATTTTGTAACCTGTGCAAAAAAACAGAAAAAAAATAAAAAAAAACTAATATTCATACTAATGGCGCATCACATGACAGTGCGCCATTAGTATGACAAAGCATACTAATGGCACATCACTGGACAGTGCGCCATTAGTATGCCTCGGATACTAATGGCGCATCCCTTCGTCGTGCGCCATTAGTATGCCAAAGCACCTGGGTATACATGGCCCTGGGAGGCATACTAATGGCGCACCGTGGCCTATACTAATGGCGCACCAGTGGTGCGCCATTAGTATACCAGATACTAATGGCGCACCAGTGGTGCGCCATTAGTAAAAATTACTAATGGCGTGCTAGTAATGGCGCACCAGTGATGCGCCATTAATGGCCAAATTAGGTGCGCCATTAGTAGCGGTTTTTCTAGTAGTGGTAGGGCCTTTTCTCCCAAGCGGGAGATAAAGCGGCTTAGAGCCGCCACACATCCGGTTAACTTTTGTATTTGTTTGAGGTCCTTTGGGATATCCAGTTGCGACAGAGCTCGGATCTTGGCTGGATTTGCTTCAATTCCTCTACCAAATACAATGAAGCCCAAGAGCTTTCCGGCTGGAACGCCGAAAACGCATTTTTCCGGGTTGAGCTTGATGTCGTATGTTCGGAGGTTATCAAATGTGAGCCTCAAGTCATCTACTGGAGATTCAACATGTATTGTTTGACGACCACATCATCTACATATGCCTCCACTGTTTTGCCGATCTGGCTTGCCAGACATGTCTGAATCATGCACTGATATGTTGCGCCAGCGTTTTTGAGCCCGAAGGGCATCATGTTGAAGCAGAATGGGCCGTATGGTGTGATAAATGCCGTTGCAGCTTGGTCTGGTTCTGCCATCTTGATTTCATGGTAGCCGGAATATGCGTCGAGGAAACACAACGAGTCGTGTCCTGCGGTAGCATGGATAATTTGATCGATGCGGGGGAGGGGGAAGGGATCCTTTGGGCAAGCCTTGTTAATGTCTTTAAAATCAACACACAGGCGCTAGGATTTGTCCTTCTTTGGTACTATCACCAGGTTTGCTAGAAAGTCCGAATGTTTTATATCTCTGATGAATCCGGCCTCCAATAGCTTTGCTAGCTCCTCTCCCATGGCCTGTCTCTTAGGTTCGGAAAAATGCCGAAGAGCCTGTTTGACAGGTTTGAATCCTGTTTGGATATTTAAGCTGTGCTCGGCCAGCCTGCATGGGATTCCTGGCATGTCCGAAGGGTGCCAGGCGAAAATGTCCTAGTTCTCTCGTAGGAACTCTCGCAGTGCGGCGTCTACATCAGGGTTTAACTATGCCCCGATGGAAGCTGTTTTATTGGGGTCCGTTGGATGGACCTGGAATTTGACTATTTCGTCCGCCGGTTTAAAGGAGGTGGACTTGGATCTTTTGTCGAGTATCACATCGTCCCTATTCACCGTAGAGCACGGCGCAGTCAGTTCCTCAGCCGCTAGGGCTTCGGATAGCGCCTCGCGGGCCAGTGCGGCTGTCTTGTTTTCGGCGCGGAGTGCTATGTCTGGATCACTAGCGAGAGTGATGATCCCTTTAGGCCCGGGCATCTTGAGCTTCATGTACCCGTAATGGGGTACTGCTTGGAAGATTGTAAACGCTTCCCGCCCTAGCGGAGCGTGATAACCGCTGCTGAACGGAGCCACATGGAACGTGACCTCTTCGGACCTGTAATTATCCGGCGTGCCGAACACCACATCTAGTGTGATTTTTCCTGTACAACGTGCTTCACGACTAGGGATTATTCCTCTAAAGGTTGTGCTGCTTCTCTCAATGCGGTTCCATTCTATTTCCATTTTTTGAAGGGTTTCCTCATAAATGAGGTTCAATACGCTGTCGCCGTCCATGAGTACCTTTGTAAGACGAAAGTCGTCCACTATTGGACTGAGGACCAATGCGGCTGGTGCTCGGGCTATTCGGAATTTAGGTTCATCACTGGCGTTAAAGGTAATAGCCGTGTCAGTCCATGGGTTCATTGTTGCTACTTGGTAGACTTCGGCAAGGCTGCGGAGTGTCCTTTTTCACATATTATTTGATGCGAAAGTCTCGAAGACTGTTAATACCGTATTGGTGTCTCTAGGGTGGCTTTCTGTGGCCTCCGGAATTAGGAGATTTTCGCCAATTTTGGCCACCTGCCGGAGTATCCAACATGCTCTGAGGCTGTGAGTTGGTGTGGCGTCCTATGTACTATGAATTTTACAGTGTCCATTGAGCCATCCTTCCAGTATGGTTCCATGCCCTGTAGAGGGTTTTTGCTTTTTAGTGCTTGACCCGGGTGTCTGGTGATGATGCACCCTTTTATTTCGGACTGGGTTTGTATTTAGGGCCGGATTGTCCCAAAATTTGATTTCGGTTTTCCAGGCGCTTTCCACCGCACAGTACTTTCGTACAATGGACGCCAAGTTAGCAAAGTGTGTAATATCACGGCGACTTATGGCGTTGAGTATTCCCTTGTCCATGCAATTATTGCAGAAGATTGAGATTGCGTCTTCCTCGCGGCAGTCCCTTAGCCTGTTCTTAACCAGGAGGAATCTGGCCCAGTAATGATGTACTATTTTATCGGGCTCTTGCCTGATTTTGGATAGATCGCTTATGTTGGGGTGGGTGGGTGGAATTAAATCCGAAGCCACACCCCATCTAAGGCTCAGAGGCCGAGGAATTTCTGAACTCGAAAATTTGGATTCCTGGATGTTGTCTAATGAATCCAGCCTGTCGCCTGACTCTAAGTTCAGGTCTTGAGTGATATCCTCCCCTCCACGGGTATCCGGCTTGGAGGGATCGGGAATCCGGACGTAGCGAGTCCTTAAGATAGATGAAGGGTCGCCGCACTGTCCCTCTACCACGGCAACATGATGGGTGACTTGGGGAGAGTTAATCTCTCTCAGATTGGGTTTAGGCCCAATCTGGTCGTAATCCATAGCGACTCCCAGGGCGGCGAAGCGATCCAAGAACTCGTTTATGGAGGAGAGCTCCATTGGATGTAACTGCTCGGCGAGTTCCGAGCAGACATGAAGATTGTTTTTGATGGCTCGAGAAGTCATCATCGGCGTAGAAGCCAAACAGGCGATCATAAGAAAACAACCTAGCCGAAGGGTTTGGCAGACAGCCAAAGCTCCCTTAGCAACGGTGCCGTCTTTAAAGATGGGGCGAGGCATCCTTCCTGATGGTGACGACACAAAGGAACTCTCAATGAAAGCACCAATGTCGGTGTCAAAACTAGCGGATCTCGGGTAGGGGGTCCCGAACTGTGCGTCTAGGCCGGATGGTAACAGGAGGCAAGGAACACGAAGTTTTGCCCAGGTTCGGGCCCTCTCGATGGAGGTAAACCCTACGTCTTGCTTGATTAATATTGATGATATGGGTAGTACAAGAGTAGAACTACCACGAGATCAGAGAGGCTAAACCCTAGAAGCTAGCCTATGGTATGATTGTTGTTGTGTATGTTGTCCTACGGACTAAAACCCTCTGGTTTATATAGACACCGGAGAGGGTTAGGGTTACACAAGGTCGGTTACAATGGTAGGAGATCTACATATCCGTATCGCCAGGCCTGCCTTCCACGCCAAGGAAAGTCCCTTCCGGACACGGGACGGAGTCTTCAATCTTGTGTCTTCATAGTCCAGGAGTCCGGCTGAAGGTATAGTCCGGCCATCCGGACACCCCCTAATCCAGGACTCCCTCACCTACCCTTTCCCTCTACTGCTTGCATTAGAGTAGTGTTACTGTTTCATCGGTTTGATCCTATACTACTGCATAACCTGCCATTGTTGCTACAATTGTTGATACCTTTACCTGCTATTCTAATGCTTAGTACATGTTGCTAGTATTACATCAGTGGCCCTACACTCTTGTTCATCTGCTATGCCATACTACTGGGCGTGATCACTTAGGAGGTGATATATACTATACTTACATACTTATGTTGATGATTCGGAGATGGGGGCTGAAGGGGCAGGTGGTTCCACCCAGGTAGTGGTGGGCCTGGGTTCCCGACAGCCCCCTGATGGTTACTTTGTGGTGGAGCGACAGGGCAGGTTGCGACCACCTAGGAGACATGTGGGCCTGGTCCCTGGTCGGCGTTTGCGGATACTTCAAATAACACGCTTAATGAGATTTGGATATTTGATTTGAGTCTGGCTACGATCCTATACGCACTAACCAACTACGCGGGAACAGTTATGGGCACTCGACGTCGTGGTATCAGCCGAAGCCTTCTTGACGTCGGTGATTGAGTGGCACGCGCCGGATTGGACTGGAACACCTGCTCTTGTATTAGGGAGGCTAGGTCTGCTTACCGGCCATGTACGTAACATGCAGGTGTGCAATGGGCGATGGGCCCAGATCCCTACGCGCATAGGATTGAGAACGATGTGCTGACCTCTCTGTTGTGCCTAGGTAGGGTTCCGACGTGTTGATCTTCCGAGGCCGAGCATGACCCAGGAAAGTGTGTCCGGCCAGAGGGATCGAGCATGTTGGGTTATGTGGTGCACCCCTGCAGGGAAATTTATCTATTCGAATAGTTGTGTCCCTCGGTAAAAGGACGACCCAGAGTTGTATTCCGACCTTATGATAACTAGAACCGGATACTTAATAAAACACACCCTTTCAAGTGCCAGATACAACCCAATGATCGCTCTCTCACAGGGCGACAAGGAGATGATCGCCGGTAGGATTATGCTATACGTTGTTACTTGGTGAACTTACCAGCTACTCTCTTCTATATGCTTCAAGATGGAGGCTGCCAGAAGCATAGTCTTCGATCGGACTAGCTATCCCCCTCTTATTTAGGCATTCTGCAGTTCATTCCACATATACTACCGTTTTCATTGATACCGATGCATATGTAGTTTAGATCCTTGCTTGTGAGTACTTTGGATGAGTACTCACGGTTGCTTTGCTCCTTCTTTTCCATTCTTCTCGGATGCCGCAACCACATGTTGGAGTCCAGGAGTTAGAGGATCCCGAGGATGGTTCTACGTGGAGCTCGGCATTGATGACCCACAAGTGTAGGGGATCTATCGTAGCCTTTTCGATAAGTAAGAGTGTCGAACCCAACAAGGAGCAGAAGGAAATGATAAGCAGTTTTCAGTAAGGTATTCTCTGCAAGCACTGAAATTATCAGTAACAGATAGTTTTGTGATAAGGTAATTTGTAACGAGTAGCAAGTAATAAAAGTAAATAAGGTGCAGCAGGATGGCCCAATCCTTTTTGTAGCAAAGGACAAGACTGGACAAACACTTATATGAAGGAAAGCGCTCCCGAGGACACGTGGGAATTATTGTCAAGCTAGTTTTCATCACGTTCATATGATTCGTGTTCGGTACTTTGATTATTTGATATGTGGGTGGACCGGTGCTTTGGTACTGTCCTTACTTGGACAAGCATCCCACTTATGATTAACCCCCATTGCAAGCATCCACAACTACAACAGAAGTATTAAGGTAAACCTAACCATAACATGAAACATTTGGATCCAAATCAGCCCCTTACGAAGCAACGCATTGAACGAAGTATGCCCTAGAGGCAATAATAAAGTTATTATTTATTTCCTTATTTCATGATAAATGTTTATTATTCATGCTAGAATTGTATTAACCGGAAACATAATACATGTGTGAATACATAGACAAACAGAGTGTCACTAGTATGCCTCTACTTGACTAGCTCGTTAATCGAAGATGGTTATGTTTCCTAGCCATAGACATGAGTTGTCATTTGATTAACGGGATCACATCATTAGGAGAATGATGTGATTGACATGACCCATTCCATTAGCTTAGCACTTGATCGTTTAGTTTGTTGCTATTGCTTTCTTCATAACTTATACATGTTCCTATGACTATGAGATTATGCAACTCCCGTTTACCGGAGGAACACTTTGTGTGCTACCAAACGTCACAACGTAACTGGGTGATTATAAAGGTGCTCTACAGGTGTCTCCGAAGGTACTTGTTGGGTTGGCGTATTTCGAGATTAGGATTTGTCACTCTGATTGTCGGAGAGGTATCTCTGGGTCCTCTCGGTAATGCACATCACTTAAGCCTTGCAAGCATTGCAACTAATAAGTTAGTTGCGGGATGATGTATTACAGAATGAGTAAAAGAGACTTGCCGGTAACGAGATTGAACTAGGTATTGAGATACCGACGATCGAATCTCGGGCAAGTAACATACCAATGACAAAGGGAACAACGTATGTTGTTATGCGGTCTAACCGATAAAGATCTTCGTAGAATATGTGGGAGCCAATATGAGCATCTAGGTTCCGCTATTGGTTATTGACCGGAGACGTGTCTCGGTCATGTCTACATAGTTCTCGAACCCGTAGGGTCCGCACGCTTAAGGTTTCGATGACAGTTATATTATGAGTTTATGACTTTTGATGTACCGAAGGAGTTCGGAGTCTCAGATGAGATCGGGGACATGACGAGGAGTCTCGAAATGGTCGAGACGTAAAGATCGATATATTGGACGACTATATTCGGACATCGTTAAGGTTCTGAGTGATTCGGGTATTTTTCGGAGTACCGTAGAGTTATGGGAATTCGTCGGGGAGTATATGGGCCTTATTGGGCCATACGGGAATAGAGGAGAGAGCCCAAAAGGAAGGAGGCGCACGCCCCCCCTCTGGTCCGAATTGGACAAGGGGTGCAGCCCACTTTTCCTTGTTCCTCTCCCCCTCTTTCCTTCTCTCCTACTCCGACAAGGGAAGGAGGAGTCCTACTCCCGGTGGGAGTAGGACTCCCCCCTTGGCGCGCCCTTCTCCTAGGTCGGGCGCCTCCCTCCCTTGCTCCTTTATATACGGGGGCAGGGGCACCCCATAGACACAACAGTTGATCATTGATCTCTTAGCCGTGTGCGGTGCCCCCCTCCACCATAGTCCTCGATAATATTGTAGTGGTGCTTAGGCGAAGCCCTGCGACAGTAGAACATCAAGATCGTCACCACACCGTCGTGCTGACGGAACTCTTCCCCGTCATTCTGCTGGATCAGAGTCCGGGGATCGTCATCGAGCTGAACGTGTGCTAGAACTTGGAGGTGTCGTAGTTTCAGTGCTTGATCGGTCGGGCCGTGAAGACGTACGACTACATCAACCGCGTTGTGCTAACGCTTCCGCTTTCGGTCTACGAGGGTATGTGGACAACACTCTCCCCTCTCGTTTCTATGCATCACCATGATCTTGCGTGTGTGTAGGAAAATTTTGAAATTACTACGTTCCCCAACACGCATAAACTAGGGTTTAAGCTTCTGTCACTCTAGCAACCCATCATCTTCTTATTACTTCCCAATGCCTCCCTCTAGGACCAAACAACGGTGAAGTTTCATGTAGTCGATGTTCACATGACACCACTAGATGGATGACAACATACATCTCATCAAAATATCGAATGGATACCAAATTCACATGACTACTTATAGCAAGACTTTTCCATGTCCTCAGGAACAAACGTAACTACTCACAAAGCATATTCATGTTCATAATCAGAGGGGTATTAATATGCATAATGGATCTAAACATATGATCTTCCACCAAGTAAACCAACTAGCATCAACTACAAGGAGTAATCAACACTACTAGCAACCCACTGGTACCAATCTGAGGTTTGGATACAAAGATTGGATACAAGAGATGAACTAGGGTTTGAGATGAGATGGTGCTGGTGAAGATGTTGATGGAGCTTGACCCCCTCCCGGAGGGAAGTTTCCCCAGTAGAACAGCTCTGCAGGAGCCCTAGATTGGTTCAGCCAAGGTTCCGCCTCGTGGCGGCAGAGTTTCTTCTCCAAAGCTTGCTTATTATTTTTTCTCGGACGAAAGATCTCATATAGCAGAATATGGGCATTAGAGGGCCACCAGGGGGCCCACGAGGCAGGAGGCGCGCCTAGGGGGGTAGGGAGCGCCCCCACCCTCGTGGCCAAGGTGTGGGCCCCCTCTGGAACTTTCTTCGCTCAGTATTTTTTATATATTCTGGAAATAACTTCCGTGAAGTTTCATGACTTTTGGAGCTGTGCAGAATAGGTCTGTAATATTTTCTCCTTTTCCAGCCCAGAATCCCAGCTGCAGGCATTCTCTCTCTACATGTAAACCTTGTAAAATAAGAGAGAATAGGCATAAGTATTGTGACATAATGTGTAATAACAGCCCATAATGCAATAAATATCGATATAAAAGCATGATGCAAAATGGTCGTATCAACTCCCCCAAGCTTAGACCTCGCTTGTCCTCAAGAGAAAGCCGATATCAAAAAATATGTCCACATGTTTAGAGATATAGGTGTTGATAAAATAAAATACGAACATGAGGGCATCATGATCATTCTTAAGAATCAACATATATATATTGTCATATGATCTCTTATGCTAAAGTAACAATTCAATCACAATTTCAAGTATGAATCATAAACTTCATTGAGAACCAACAAACTCTAATCTCAGTCATTGAGGCAATTGCAATTTATCATAACATAGGAAAGAGTCAATATAAGAGCTTTTCAGCAAGTCCACATACTGAACCATCTTTTAGTCTTTCATAATTGCTAACACTCACGCAATATTTATGGGTATGAAGTTTTAATCGGACACATAGAAAGATAGGGGCTTATAGTTTTGCCTCCCAACATTTTACCTCGAAGGTAATGTCAACAATAATAGTTCATGAAAACTCACATCCAATTAGCTATATGTATCAGGATCTTTCCAACACACTGTGCTTGCCAAAGGATAAAATGTAAAAAGGAAAGGTGAATATCACCATGACCCTTTGCATAAAGTATAAGACAAGAATAAAAGATAGGACCTTTGCAGAGGGAAGCAGAGGTTGTCATGCGCTTTTATGGTTGGATGCACAAAATCTTAATGTAAAAGAACGTCACTTTATATTGCCACTTGTGATATGGACCTTTATTATGAAGCCCGTCGCTTTTATTTCTTCCACATCACAAGATAGTATAAAGCTTATTTTCTCCACATTAATAAACCATACATATTTAGAGAGCAATTTTTATTGTTTGCACCGACGACCACTTACTTGAAGGATCTTACTCAATCCATAGGTAGGTATGGTGGACTCTCATGGAAAAAAC
Organism: Triticum dicoccoides; assembly: GCF_002162155.2. Taxonomy (NCBI): domain Eukaryota; kingdom Viridiplantae; phylum Streptophyta; class Magnoliopsida; order Poales; family Poaceae; genus Triticum; species Triticum dicoccoides. Next base: position 346,319,658 of record NC_041392.1, read on the forward strand.
GGGTTTAGGGATATTTGGAAGCACAAGTAGTATCTCTACTTGGTGCAAATAAATTGGCTAGCATGAGAGGAAAAGGCAAGCTCAACATGTTGGATGATCCATGACAATATAATTTATCTTAGATGTAAGAAAACATAACCCATTACGGTGTCTTCCTTGTCCAACGCCAACTCTTTAGCATATCATACTTTAATGAGTGCTCACAATTATAAAAGATGTCCAAGGTAGTATATTTATATGTGAAAACCTCTCTTTCTTTATTACTTCCTATTGATTGCAATGATGACCAAAACTATGTTTGTCAACTCTCAACAACTTTTATTCATCATACTCTTTATATGTCAGCTCATTAATCTCCATAAGATCCATATGATCTCTTTATTTCTTTTTATTTCTTCTCTTTTGTTTCATTCTCTCGGGATCATAGCAAAATAATCAAGCCTCTCAGCACTAATCTTTATTATATATAGCTCACGGACACAATTACATAAGAAGATCATAAAGCAAAACTCACAACTAAATAATACTAAAACTTTATTCTACTAGATCAAGACATTATCAAAAAGGATTGAACTAAGAAAAACGTTAAAGATAAAAGTGATGGTGATACGATACCGGGGCACTCCCCCAAGCTTGGCAGTTGCCAAGGGGAGTGCACATACCCGATGCTCAGTTCTTCTTTGTTGGCGAAGAAGGTGTTGGTGATGATGGGTAGTCGCACATTGAGCGTAAGAGATCCTCCAATTTGCGGATAATGCCCTTGAGTGCGATGATATGCTCCTTCAACAAAATATTTTCAGTTGTGAGATACTTATTTTGAATGGGAGCTAACTCAATCATCTTGAAAGCTTCAATCTTCGTTGGGGTAAAAAGATTGTGGTGAGGTTGAAGGATGTCTTCTTCTGCTACTGCCGGAACTTGATCTCCCATGGCCTTCTTGATCCCAGCATCGTTGTTGATCTCTCCGGGTTCTTCTCTCTTCAGCTCTATCCTCATTAGCCAAGCATCGTTGCCCTCATTGTTGGAGGAGGAGGGAGACGACATGATACTTGGCCTTGGCAACCCTGGCAGAAAACAGCTTGAAACAAGAACAAGAGATTTTTGCGTCATACGGTGGTCAAAACCTTCGAGAGATTATATAATGAATTTTTACCGACCGTAAGAAGTATCGTGCAAGAAAACGGAGTCCGGAGAGCACACGAGGTGCCCACGAGGCAGGGGCGCGCCCTCCACCCTCGTGGAAGCCTCATGTCCTTTCCGGTCTACTTCTTATTTTCCTATTTTCATAAATATTCCAAAAGAGAGAAAAATTACCATTAGAACTGTTTTGGAGTCGGTTTACTTACCATACCACATACCTATTCTTTTTCGGAGTCTGAAACGTTCTGGAAAGTGTCCCTTATGTATTCCTCCGGGGTTACGGTTTCAATAACATTAGTTTCAACATTTATAGGATTACCTGAGATATAATGTTTTATTCTTTGACCGTTCACCACCTTCAGATTTGTGCCTTCGAAGTTGTTGATTTTTATGGCACCGGAATGATAGACCTCCTCGATAACGTAAGGACCTTCCCATTTAGAGACAAGTTTGCCTGCAAAAATCTTAAATGAGAGTTGTATAACAATACATATCACCTACATTGAACTCACGTTTTTGTATCCTTTTATCATGCCATCTTTTAACTTTTTCTTTAAACAACTTAGCATTTTCATAGGCCTGGGTTCTCCATTCATCAAGTGAGCTAATGGTAAAAAGCCTCTTCTCACCGGCAATTTTAAAGTCATAGTTGAGCTCTTTAATAGCCCAATATGCCTTATGTTCTAATTCAAGAGGTAAGTGACATGCTTTACCATAAACCATTTTATACGGAGACATACCCATGGGATTTTTGTATGCAGTTCTATAAGCCCATAATGCATCATCAAGTTTCTTGGACCAATTCTTTCTAGATCTACTAACAGTCTTTTGCAAAATTAATTTAAGCTCTCTATTGCTAAGTTCTACTTGACCACTAGACTGTGGATGATATGGAGATGCAATTCTATGATTAACATCATACATAGCAAGCATTTTACGAAAGGCACCATGAATAAAATGTGAACCACCATCAGTTATTAAGTATCTAGGGACTCCAAACCTCGGAAAAATAACTTCTTTAAGCATCTTAATAGAGGTGTTGTGATCAGCACTACTAGTTGGAATAGCTTCTACCCACTTAGTAACGTAATCAAGAACAACTAAAATATGTGTATACCCATTAGAGGAAGGAAAAGGTCCCATATAATCAAAGCCCCAAACGTCAAATGGTTCAATAACGAGTGAATAATTCATAGACATTTATTGACGTCTACTAATATTACCAATTCTTTGACATTCATCACAAGATAAGACAAACTTACGGGAATCCTTGAAGATAGTAGGCCAATAAAAGCCGGATTGCAATACCTTATGTGCAGTTCTATCTCCAGCATGGTGTCCTCCATAAGCTTCAAAGTGACACTTGCGTAGGATCTATTCCTGTTCATGCTCAGGTATACAACGTCTAATAACACCATCTACTCCTTCTTATAAAGGTGTGGGTCATCGCAGAAGTAATGTGTTAAACCATAGAAAACCTTTTTATTTTGCTGGTATGTGAAACTAGGTGGTATAAATTTAGCAACAATGTAATTAGCATAATCAGCATACCATGGAGCAGTGCGAGAAGCATTTATGACAGCTAATTGTTCATCAAGAAAGCTATCATCAATTGGTAGTGGGTCATCAAGAACATTCTCTAACCTAGACAAGTTGTCTGCAACAGGATTCTCACGTGACGCCCCGAGACCGTTGCGCCAGGTGTCTTCCAGTTATTCGCCGTCGTTGCCATGTCATTCGCTCGCGCATTGCATCTTGCCATGTCATCATGTGCATTGCATCATCATGTTTGCAAACTTGCATTCGTCCGGGTCTCCCAGTTCTCTTTGTTGTCCGTTTTGAGCCGAGACACACTTGCACGCGCCCACAGCACGTCCGAAATATTATTTTATAAGTGGCCGAAAAATGTTCTCGGAATGAGTTGAAAGTTGGCGTGCAGTGTTGTTTTGTTGTAGGTAGGCCGCCTGCCAAGTTTCATCGCATTCGGAGTTCATTTGACGCCCCAACGGATAACTATAGTGGCAGTATAGCCGGTCAAAACGTCGGACGTTTTCGTTCTCCGAAAACAGTTGCCAGGCCATTTTCTCTTCTCTCCTCTCAGTCCAAGCCCTTCTACACAGTCACAACCAACCCCTCCTGAGCCCCCCTTGCATCAGTGCATCGAACACCTCGCGCGCGCGTCCGAAAGTTGTCCCGGACCCGACCCGGACAGTCATCACCGTTGGGTCCGGATCATCCCCAAACGTCTACAAAACATCACCGTTTTCTTATTTGGACTCCTCTAACCTTTTATTCTCGGTCGTCCATTTACGATCAGAGGGTTCCGTTAGCCCCTAACCTAATCCACCAGCATATATAATGGACAACCCTAGGAATTAGGGATCCTGTCCCATCCTTCCATCCATCCAATCCATCCCCGCCGCCACTTTCCTTGTTTTCAGCGCCGAGCCAACCACGAGCCAGATCCATTCCATCCCGCAGCTTCCCTTCTCCACCCTCGGATGAAGATCCAAGGGATCTCCTTCGCCATCCAGGGCCTTCCCGCAGCTTCCCTTGCTCTGGATCGGGATCCCAATCTCCCGAGCGCCTCACCGCATCGCGCCGGCCGGCTGCCGATGACCCGAGGCCAGGCGCCCTGCACCTGCAACCCTCGCCCGAGCCGGCGACCTCCAGCAGCTCCTCCACGTAGTCCTCCACCGGCCATGAACCGCGTCACCGCCCGCAGCGTAGGAGGCTCGCCCCGCATCCCGTGTTCCTCCCACATCGTTCTCGTTCGGGATCAGGACTCTGTCGTCAGCAGCGCGCCTCGTGGAACTCGCCGGAGCGCCATTTTTTGTCAAGCTGGACCCGTCCATCGCCGTGCAAGTTCACCGCTTCGTCGGCCTCATCGAATTCGATTGCCCGAGACTCCCAGCGCCTGCGCCTCGCTCCCTGCCGCTGGTGTTGCCCTGTCCGTTGCCGGTGAACCTCGTCGTCGCCTAGAACGGATCCCTCGAGGCCAGATCCACCCAGATCCGTTCCTCTCTGGTCCTTCCCGCCGCCCTCACCTGCCGGAGTTCCCGCTGCCATGCCGTTGACTTCGTGCACCGCCGTACCCATCTCCTGCTCCTGTGCCTGCACCAGGCACGAGGAGGATGAGCGCCTCAACCCTCCTGCATCGCTAGCACCGTTGGTCCGGCCCAGATACTCCAAGGCCCAGTAATCGGCCTGCCCGACCTCCTCCCACCGAACTGGGCTTGGCCTAGCTAGCTGAGCGCCAACCCCTCCTCTCTGCCGGGCCACCAACCAGTTTCGGCCCTCTTCTGGTTTTTTTCCTTTCTGCGTTTTTTTCTATTTTTCCAGAGACTACTGTTTTGCAGAAAAACCCTCCAAGTTCTTGCATATCATAACTCACCAACCGTGCATCGGATTAAAACAAACTATATATGTAAAATGCTTAGAATGTTGTCTAGTTTCATAATATGTCACTTTTGTCCATGTTTAACATGTTTAAAATTCTGTTTGTTTAATTTTCTTAAATGCCATGCTAAAATGATTTAATTCATAACTTAATAACCGTAGCTCCAAACTTAATAAACTTTATATGTAAATGGGGTAGAAAAATGCCTAGATTAATATGGTGGCTTTACTTTGCATGTTTAACAACTCTAAAATATGATTTAGGGCAGAACGGTATCAAACCTAAAATATGCACATGAGTTTTTTCCGGACTTGTTGTTTGTTGTTCCGGCCTAATTTAAACTTGCCTAGATAGGTAGTTTTCCATTTGCTCCACCTCTTGCCATGTTAACCAACATTTAATATTGTTGAGTACATAAACGGGAGAGAACTAGATAAGTCATGTGGTGTTTCGTCATTATTCAACTTGTTGCATATGGAGCTCCACTTAATTTTGTAGGTTTGCTTGTGCACTATGCCATGCCATGCTATGTATCATTGAACCGGACATGCATCATACTGGTTGTGCATCATGCCATGATTATGTGATGGTTGTCTACTTCTTTCCGGGTTACTTCTCACATTAGCTTCGGTTTCATTCTGGAGTTGTGAGGATCCGTTCATCTACGTCCGTTTGTCTTCTTCATGGACTCGTTCTTCTTCCTTGCGAGATCTCAGGCAAGATGACCATACCCTCGAAATCACTTCCATCTTTGCTTGCTAGTTGCTCGATCTATTGCTATGCCGCTATACCTACCACTTACTTTATCATGCCTCCCATTTTGCCATGTCAAGCCTCCAACCCACCTTGTCCTAGCAAACCGTTGTTTGGCTATGTTACCGCTTTGCTCAGCCCTCTTATAGCGTTGCCAGTTGCAGGTGAAGCTGGAGTTTGTTCCATGTTGGAACATGTTTATTGTTGGGATATCACAATATCTCTTATTTTAATTAATGCATCTATATACTTGGTAAAGGGTGGAAGGCTCGGCCTTATGCCTGATGTTTTGTTCCCTTGCCGCCCTAGTTTCCGTCATACCGGTGTTATGTTCCTTGATTATGAGTTCCTTACGCGGTTGGGTTATAATGGGAACCCCTTGACAGTTCGCCTTGAATAAAACTCCTCCAGCAAGGCCCAACCTTGACTTTACATTTGCACTAACAACCTAGCCTTTTTCCCTTGGGTTTCCGGAGTCCAAGGGTCATCTTTATTTTAACCCCCCGGGCCAGTGCTCCTCTGAGTGTTGGTCCAAACTAGAGTCCTTTGTAGCTCCCCCTCGGGGAAACTCGAGGTTTGGTTTTAGCTGTACGGAGCACTCATTTGGTGTGCCCTAAGAACGAGATATGTGCAGCTCCTATCGGGATTTGTCGGCACATCCGGGCGGCTTTGCTGGTCTTGTTTTACCATTGTGGAAATGTCTTGTAACCGGGATTCCGAGTCTGACCGGGTCTTCCTGGGAGAAGGAATATCCTTCATTGACCATGAGAGCTTGTGATGGGCTAAGTTGGGACACCGCTGCAGGGTTTTGAACTTTCGAAAGCCGTGCCCGCGGTTATGGGCAGATTGGAATTTGTTAATGTCCGGTTGTAGAGAACTTGAAACTTAAGTTAATTAAAATGCATCAACCGCGTGTGTAGCCGTGATGGTCTCTTCTCGGCGGGGTCCAGGGAGTGAACACGGTTTTGGAGTTATGTTTGAACATAAGTAGTTTCAGGATCACTTCTTGATCACTTCTAGTTCATGATCGTGCTTTGCTTCTCTTCTCGCTCTCTTTTGTGTAAGTTAGCCACCATATATGCTAGTGCCTGCTGCAGCTCCACCTCACTACCCTTTCCTACCCATAAGCTTAAATAGTCTTGATCGCGAGGTTGTGAGATTGCTGAGTCCCCATGACTCACATATTACTTTCAAAACCAGTTGCAGGTGCCGATGATACCAATTGCAGGTGACGCAACCCAGCTCAAGGAGGAGCTCAAAGAAGATCTTGTTCGTTGTGTTGTTTCGTTTCTAGTTGATTAGTAGTGGAGCCCAGTCGGGGTGATTGGGGATCTAGCATTAGGGGTGGTCTTCTTTTATTTTGGTTTTGTAGTCGGACCTTGATTGTATTCTAGATGATGTAATGCTATATTCATGTATTGTGTGAAGTGGCGATTGTAAGCCAACTCTTTATCTCTTTCTTATACATGGGATGTGTAAAGATTACCCCTCTTGCGACATGCCTACAATGTGGTTATGCCTCTAAGTCATGCTCCGACACGTGGGAGATATAGCCGCATCGTGTGTGTTACAAGTTGGTATCAGTGCCTTCCCCGACTTAGGAGCCCCCTGCTTGATCGAATCATTGGCGTTGTTGAGTCTAGAACAGAAATGTTTTGAGTCTTAGGATTATATATATCGGAGAGTAGGATTCTTTTTACTGCTCAGTCCCTTCGTCGCTCTAGTGAGGCCTCCTGACGTAGAGTTTTGACTCTTCTCTCCTCAAATTTCACGGAATTTTTTTTAGGATCACGCGGGTATCTTGGAATCATTCCGATAGTCTTGTGACGAGAACATTGTTCTTGGTGCCTCCTGGCATTTAGGGGTTGTGGCAGTGTCCCGGGGAGTTGAGCTCCGAGGTGTTGTCGTCACAATTTTATCGTTGCAGTTCTGGAATACCTGAGTTCACCGACATCGAAAATCTCTTTTATGCAGTTGTTGGTGAGATAACCTCGATGCCACCCAGTACTGGGGCGGGAGTTCGGGAGTATTGCCATAACTCATATAACGGATGCTTTTCGAAGTTTGAGGTAAATGATTTCCGAAGGTTTCTTGGTTATGTGTTGAAGGATGGATACAGCTGGATGTAGGAATTGTTAGTTTGGGTGAGATATTATGCTTCCCCTGTATCCCCAACACCTGATTGCATAACCAGAAAGTTTCGGGAGTTTATAAGTGGGAATTCAAGTAGCTCCTAGGATATATTTCCGACAGATGCATGATATGAGATTGGGGTTCGACGTCTAGTGGTCCGCCTATCCATGATTGGTTTTACAGTGGTCTCATTGTGTCTTAAAGAGTCCTTGGCTATGCTGACTCGGGGACACTTCGTTTGTCATGTGCACTGCCTTGTACATGATGGTGTTGTACGATCGAGCCCGTGTGGGCCCCACCATGAAAACTTCGGACGAAATCTCTATCATATGTTTGTTCCGGCTTATTTTCCAAGCCAATCCTTTGTTTTGTTTTGAGTTGTGGTATTCGAATTGCTTCAATGTCAATTGTGTTTCCATACCTCTCCTAAGCGGTGTTCTTTTGTTCCTATGTGAATACTAATCCTTCTTGATCATCGGGGTTGTCATGTTAATTCTTTTCCAACCGGCGTGTTTCTCTTCAAGTGAATCTGATCATTTCAACACCCACAAGATCACCTCTTGCTTTTTTCCAATGTTGTTCGTTTCATCTGTCCCCAAGGTGCCTTTGTTTTCCCGCCCTCCCACCCTTGTTTTCTTCAAGGACTCAGATTTCTTAATCAAGTATCCATCGTATTGATGGGAAGTCTCTCCATTCTTTTCTGTCAATGTTTCTTACCCGGTGGTTCTCATGAAGAGGTTCTACTAGTTCATCATTCCTCGTTTCTTTTATCTTCTCCGGTGGATTCAATTCAAGCTTCAGTGTTGAGTTTATTCCTTTCATTTGTCCAATGTTTCTCCATGCCGACGCACCTCTTAATCTTTCACCTCTCGCTATTTCAATTGTTCCGGAGTGCTGAAGATATCTCGGAAGATTCGTGTTTTTTTTTCATTCTTAAACCGTTCAAGCTCTATTGAGGATGTTATCTCATTCAAGCCTTTTAATTCAACCGGTGCATTCTCTCTTTTAAATCATTTCAACGGTGTTTCTTTTGAGTGGCCCTAACCCATAGGTCTTTTCCCAGGATCTTACCTGACTCGTCTTATTTTCTCGAAGTTACTCTCAAATTCTTTTCCAAGTTTGACATAAGAATGAATTATCATCAGTCATATGACTTTCCCCAAGATCTTTCAAACCCTTTTCGTTGTTGGCTCAACCTCTTCGCTTTTCATTCTACCGGGGTATCTCATCAATTATCATGGTGGTATTTCTCGTTGTCATTCTGGGATTTGAAGACTGAAGAAGTGTTTCCTCTAAATCTTGCTCCATTCTCTTCAAGATTCATGGTTCTAGCTTTATGACATCCTCTCATAATTATTTTCGATTGTGAGAATTCTTTCTGAGGGATTCCTGGATTCGTGGTAGATCTACTCTTGTACTACCCATATCATCAATATTAATCAAGCGGGACGTAGGGTTTTACCTCCATCAAGAGGGCCTGAACCTGGGTAACACATCGTGTTCCTTGCCTCCTGTTACCATCCGGCCTAGACGCATAGTTCGGGACCCCCTACCCGAGATCCACCGGTTTTGACACCGACATTGGTGCTTTCATTGAGAGTTCCTCTGTGTCGTCGCTTTTAGGCCCGATGGCTCCTTCGATCATCAACCACGATGCAGTCCAGGGTGAGACTTTTCTCCCCGGACAGATCTTCGTCTTCGGCGGCTTCGCACTGCGGGCCAAGTCGCTTGGCCACCTTGAGCAGATCGAAAGCTATGACCCTGGCCATCAGGTCAGGTTTGGAAGCCTAAACTACACGGCTGACATCCGCGGGGACTTGATCTTCGACGGATTCGAGCCATAGCCAAGCGCGCCGCACTGTCTCGATGGGCATGATATAGCTCTGTCGCCGAACAGCGCCTCGGAGGCCGCACACGCATCGGTTTCGACCATTGATTCGGAGCCTACTGCACCGATCGAGGATCAGCGGTTGGACGCTGCCTCAGGGGCTGCGATCTCAGAGGCGATCGAGCCGAACTCCAGTCCTGCACTCTGCATGGCCCGTGACTCCGAGGAGCCGGATTCCTTTCCGAACTCCGAGCCCCCCGTGCCCCTGCCGATCGAATCCGATTGGGCGCCGATAATGGAGTTCACCGCCGCAGACATCTTTCAGCACTCGCCCTTAAGCGACATCCTGAATTCGCTAAAGTCTCTCTCTTTATCAGGAGAGCCCTGGCCGGACTAAGGTCAGCAAGGATGGGATTCGGATGATGAAGAAATTCAAAACCCACCCACCACCCACTTCGTAGCCACTGTCAACGACTTAACCGACATGCTCGACTTCGACTCCGAAGACATCTACGGTATGGGCGACGATGCAGGAGACAACCAGCAACCAACGCCTATAGGGCATTGGACAGTCACCTCATCTCACGATGTGTACATGGTGGATACCCCTAAAGGAAGCAACAACGAGGAAAACGGGGATGGAAAGAGGGATCGATCTCTCGAAAAACAATCAAAGCGTCGGCGTAAACGCCGACCCAAGCCCCGCCTTGATAGAGACCTAGCCATAGAGCAGGATGAGCCGGTAGACGACGAGCATGCCTTAGAGCAACCGTCCCAACAGGACAACCCGGATAGAGAAACTGAACATCCCACCCCCGGCGAAAATGGCATTCGGTACGACCCTACGCCGAACAAGCCCACGAAGCAGAAGAACCTCCACAAACGGCTCGTTGCAACCTCATGCAGCCTGAAAAAGCAGAAGCGGAAGCTAAAAACTACGGAAGATAAACTCAGGATCTGATGGAGTAAAGTAATCAATACCGCAGACAAATACGGTGACAGCCGCCGCACTAAAAGCTATTCGAAGAGAAAGCTACTGCCTGAATTTGACGAGGAGGCCTTAGAGCCCTCGCATTCCAAAGGTGAGAGAGCCACACGGTCGGATAGACGACCCCATGGCCAGCATAAAGCTGCAAGAAGCACCGCACTTAAGCCGGCATGCGACCCACTTAAGGATTCACATCATGGCCCGGCCAGGTCCATTTACGAGCCAAGAAAGCAAGCTCCCGTAAGCAATGCAGTAAAGCCATTATCAGAATCCAGCACACCCAAATACAGGGGTGCCGCACACCCCCTATGTTTCACCGACGAGGTCCTGGATTATGAATTTCCAGCAGGATTCAAACCCGTAAACATAGAGGCATATGATGGAACAACAGACCCTAGAGTCTAGATCTAGGATTATGTCCTCCACATACATATGGCTAGAGGAGATGACCTCCACGCCATAAAATACTTACCCTTCAAGCTTAAAGGGCCAGCCCGGCATTGGCTCAAAAGCCTTCCTGAAAACACAATCGGAAGATGGGAAGAGCTCGAGGACGCTTTCCGAGAAAATTTTCAAGGGACCTATGTCCGCCCTCCGGATGCAGATGATCTTAGTCACATAACTCAACAGCCCGGAGAGTCAGCTCAGCAATTCTGGAATAGATTTCTTACTAAAAAGAATCAGATAGTCGATTGTCCGGACGCTGAAGCCTTAGCGGCTTTTAGGCATAATGTCCGAGACGAATGGCTCGCCAGACACCTCGGCCAAGAAAAGCCAAGAACAATGGCCGCACTAACAAGCCTCATGACCCGCTTTTGCGCAGGAGAGGACAGCTGGTTGGCAAGATGCAGCACCAGTGACCCAAGTACATCCAAAACTAGGGATGGAAACGGAAAACCGTGACGCAATAAGGACCGTCGCCGGACTAAGGAAAAAAGTCCAAAGAGCACGACAGTCAACGCCGGATTCAAAAGCTCACGACAGAATCAGAAAAATCCGCCCCTCCAAGATAACAGGGACGACCTATCCAACCTAAACAAAATCTTGGATAGGATATGTCAAATACACAGCACTCCTGGAAAGCCTGCTAACCATACCCATAGAGATTGTTGGGTTTTCAAACAATCCGGCAGACTCAACGCCGAACACAACGGGCTCGACACACCAAGCGAAGACGAGGACGAACCCCAAAAGCAGAGTACCAGGAAACAAAAGAATTTCCCACAAGAAGTAAAAACAATAAACTTACTCCACATAACAAAACGTGCGGCGCCCATAAAGGTACGCGCCCCACGGCCTATCCCAAAGGAATCCCGCCATTGGTTGTCAAAACCAATCATCTTCGATCATCTGGATTATTCTAGAAGTGTCAGGAACCCAGGCTGGACTGCACTGGTACTCGATCCAATAATTGGCGGACTCCAGTTTTCAAATGTCCTTATGGACGGTGGCAGCGGACTCAACTTGATATATCAGGACTCAATCCACCACATGGGGATCGACCCAAAAAGAATTCGCCACAGCAAAACCTCCTTTCAAGGAGTAACGCCAGGTCCGGACACCCATTGCATGGGTTTTCTTCGGCTCAAGGTTATTTTTGGCTCTGCCGATAACTTCCGTCGTGAAAAGCTGACTTTCCACATCGTCCCATTCTCAAGTCGCTATCAAGCACTACTGGGACGCGAAGCTTTCGCCCGCTTTAACGCAATACCGCATTATGCATCTCTTACGCTTAAGATGCCCGGTCCACGCGGCATCATCTCCTTAAAGGGGAAGCAGTGAGAACACCTCCCCCAAGCAGAGGATTGTGCGGCCGCTTTAACAGCCCCACAATACACTGGCTTCACCAGCCAGAACATCGGAACAGGTCATTAAGACCACGGACACGGATAGACGAGTCCGGCACAAAAGTATCGTTGATAAAGGCTTAATTAGTGGCCATATCCCCCTGCACTAGGGGCTTCACACGTATAAAATAAGAGACAATAAAGCTCAATTTTTCATATTTTACTTTACACTTTGTTTATTTCATATAACTTTTGTTCAGCACGCCCCTTTTTCAACTTAGTTGCTCTCTTTTTACAGATGAACGTCGTGCTGCGCCCGTCCAGGATACGGCACAACGGAGACACAAGCGCAGACGTGCAGTAGGGACCCGTTCCAAGGATTCTTTTCAGATTAAGACCCTGCGTCAACCTTTTTTTACTGTCTCTTGTTGATACACATCCCATGGTTCTATGACCAAGGAGGTGGCTGGCGTCTTGGCATGTGGCCACGTCAGAATTCTTGCGCGTACCTGGACACTAGGGGCTTATACCTCAGAGCGTTACCTCGCCCGCTCTCATAAAGACCGAATACCTTAGGGAGTGTTCGGCGTCGCGAGTTTGGCCTTATATGCATCAGCTCCAAGTCATGATTTTGGTCAAATCTTGGGTTGCCCGGCTCCTGTGTTCGGCCGCCTTATGTTCCGCCTATCGGCTAAGGCGGCACCAGGAGAACTACTGCGATTGTGCCCTGATTCGGCCAGGCGAGCACCTCAGTAGAGAAAGCCGAAAACCGACTGTCATGATATGGTGTGAGACTGGTCAACCACTCGATGATTCTCCGGAATTTGTAGGATTCCTCCGCATTAACGAAGGGCCGTTTCCCGGCCAGGTACATACGTGCCCGGAATTCGGGCGAGCGTAGTCGCCACCAGGGGCTACCTAAATAGTCCCCTTGTCAAGCTCCTATGGCTAAGTGAAAGTGTTAAAGCATTATAGTCCGGTTACCTAGCTCGCTGCGCTATCACCTCCTTTGTAGGACCAAGACATTGGATTAAGTGTGAAAATGCGCCTTCTGCGAGCACCCCCGCACTATGTACATGGGGGCTGAAGCCAACGACTGTAATCTTTCAGATTTTGTATATATATCTTAAAAACGGCCGCACAGGAGGTTCCAAATACTTGAAGGCACAAGTATAAAAGGCTACTACAATTCATCAAAATATTGCTTTATAATTACATATGCTATCAGAACATAGCATCCTTCGAGCACTGCGTCTCTATTACACGAGTGCCTTCAAGGACTTCATGAAAATAGTGCTCGGAGGGTACTCGGCTTTTGTTCGAATCTCGGGATGCAACAACGGTGGTCTCCATCTCTGCCCAGTATGTCTTGACACGGGCAAGAGCCATCCGTGCGCCCTCTATGCATTGATATGTGGCACTGCGTCAAGGAATTGTTGCACCAAGCTAAAATAACTCTTTGGCTCCGATCTCCCCGACCATAGATGACCCAGGACGTACTTCATGGCGAGTCCGGACAATCTATTCAGTTCGGCCCATTGAGCCAGACGATCATCCAATGCCAGTGGACGCTCTGGATTCTGGAACTGCGACTAGAAAAGCCTTTCCACTCCGCGATCTTCTTGATCTCGAAAGTATTTGGTCGCATCAGCAACACTCGCTGCCAAATCCAGATAGGTGTCCTCCACACTCCACATCCGGTCCAACGTAGCAAACTTCGGATTGCAAAACTTCCTCCGCAGCATAAAGGGCTTTCCAGCCGCAATCTGTCGGGCCTGATGCAGCTCCTCCTTCGCAGCTTTCATCGCAGAGCGAGCGTCCTTGGCATCAGCAACAACCTTCTCTAAGTCCGTCTGTCTCGCCCGGTCTTCTTTCTCAAGAAGCTTGCAACGGTCAGCAGCACTTTTTAACTTCACGGCCATCACGGCCATCTCCTTCTTGCTTCGGCAGTGAGCAGCCTGTTCGGCTCTCAGCTCTTCAAGGGCCTTCTCGGCAGGCGCATCACTTTTCCTGGCTTGTTCCTTAGCTCGGGCAAGTTCTGCCCGAAGACTCTCCACGGCGGCCGCACCATCTGCGTCAAGCACACACATTCTAAGATACTGGCATAAAGCTCCTCTTACCAGATGCCGCCCGAGGAATTGCATACCTTGAGCCTCATCAAGCCGCTCATTGACGAGCGCGATGTCGGCATCTGCCACGTCAAGTTGCCGCTTTAGTTTGGCAAAATCATCAGTTCGGCTCGATTCCGGACACTTCGCCACCTGTATACAAAGGCGACATTTTAGACCTGGGATTATGATCCTCTGCGCGCCGTCAATTTTGACAACACACAGAGTCTCAGGGGCTACTATCTACACAGGGCGCATCTTGTTTATGCGCAACTGACAAAGAAGTACATTATCAAACATACCTCAAAACCCGTCAGGAAACTTCTGACGGCCTCATGCAATCCGCTTTCCACGGACGAAATCCTTCCAATCACCGTACCCATCAATGCACGGTGCTCCTCTGAGATAGAAGCTCGCCCCAGCAGAATCATCAGCTCCTCCGACCGTGCATCGGACGGTGTCGGACTCGTCCTATGACCTCCATCGAAGGCCGGACACGGAGAACCTTGGGGGGACATATGCCTACCTTCCACCCCTGCCGGATTCGGAGAAACCCTCCGCGATGACACCTCAGGGTCGCCCGCCTCGCCAGGCGGTACGGCAGGGGGAGGCGTTCCACTCTCCATCATCTCCGGAAGAAGATCCCCGAAGACGAACTCTACTGAGAAGGGATGAGGTCCGAGATACAAAGTAAAATTTCGGTTAATCTTCTCAGATAAAAAGCAAGGATTTCTCTCATCCCTCTAAAGGAAAATCTTTCTCTACTTACGGCTCGCTGGAGGGCTAATCCCTGTGAGGGCGTAGTTCGGCCGAGGATCTCCCCGGTGTCGGACCCTCTAACAAGGACTTTTCCCCCCCGCTTTGAGTCCATGGTCTCCGGGTTGTTAGAGGCGGCCCTCTTCTTCCCCTTAGGAGAGGAATTGTTGGTTCTTCCCTTCGGAGCAGCCTCCTTTGAGGAGGCCATAGTTTCCTTGTCCTCCCCCTCACTTCCCTCTAAAGGCACGATCTTCAACATCCTGACTAGCACGGGATCCGTCCTGGTCTCAGGAAGGGGAGCCGGACACCTGATCAGCTTTGCCTTCTCTATCCACTGCTTTTTAAAAAGAACAACTCTTTTAAGGGCGAATTTATGACAATTTTACGGATAGCGAGTCCAGGCACAAGGTTACTTACTTGAGTATCCGGGCGATTGCAGCTTAAACCTGCGTCCTCGGTCAAATCCGAACACATTGCTTGTGATCCGAAGAACATTTTATACATCTCCACGGGCGTTGCACCCATAAAATGCTGGAGAGCTCGTGGTCCCTCCGGATTAAACTCCCACAAACGAAGGGAGCGACGTTTGTTGGGCAGTGTTCGGCGAATCAGCATGACCTGCGTCACCTTGACCAGGTTGAGGTCTCTTTCTAAGAGATCCCTAATGCGGCCCTGCAACAAGGGCACGTCTTTGGATAACCCCCAATCTAATCCTTTGTTAACCCATGACGCTAGCCGTGGTGGGGGACCTGAGCAAAAGGCAGGAGGCGCCACCCACTTGGAGCTCCTGGGAGCGGTGATATAGAACCACTCTCGTTGCCACAAGCCGAGCTCCTCTTGAAAGGAGCCCTCGGGCCATGGAGCATCAGCATCCTTACTTATGACAGCGCCTCCGCACTCTGCGTGCCATCCCTCGATCATCTTCGGCTCCACTCCAAAAGTCTTGAGCCATAATCCGAAGTGGGGAGTAACACGGCGGAATGCTTCGCACACAACGATGAATGAGGAAATGTGGAGGATGGACTCCGGAGCTAAATCATGAAATTCCAGCCCATAATAGAACATCAGCCCCCTCACGAAGGGATCCATCGGGAAGCCTAACCCCCGAAGGAAGTGAGACATGAACACTACGCTCTCACCGGGCTGGGGACTGGGAATAGCCTGCCTTTGAGCAGGCAACCTATGCAAAATTTCGGCGGTCAAGAACTTAGCCTCCCTCAACTTTAGCACGTCCTCCTCCGTGACGGAGGAGGGCATCCATCGGCCTTGAAGGTTGGGACCGGACATTGTCGAAGGTCCGAAGCGCCTGGAATCTGGAGCCTAGGGTGTTGGAACTCGAGGCGACGGGCGAACTTGTTTTGAGATTCGAGAAAAGGAGTAAGGCCTTAGTCTCTTTATAAGAGGTTGAATACCAGGAGCCCTCCCCGTAACCATTTGGGACTCGCCTTTAATCGAGAAGACATGCTAACGGGCACGATTGGGTTACCCACGTCCGTATTGATGAGAATCCCGTAAATAAAGGGGACACGATCTCTGCTTTGACAAGACGTGCCAAGGAAACCGCCTCGCAAAACACGCTGAGGTGGAAAAGTGAAAACGATTCGAATAAAGGCTTGGCCGTAGTGTGATGTCGCACTGCAGAATACATCAGCAGATTAGATTTGTGTTAATATTATTCTCTCTGTGGCAATACGTGGAAACTTATTTTGCAGAGCCGGACACTACTCTTGGTGTTTACAAACTTTTATGAAGAATTTGGAGGAGGAACACGCCTTGCAATGCCGAAGACAATCTACGCGTCGGACTCGTCGTCATTGAAGCCTGGTTCAGGGGCTACTGAGGGAGTCCTGGATTAGGGGGTGTTTGGGTAGCCGGACTATACCTTCAGCCGGACTCCAGGACTATGAAGATACAAGATTGAAGACTTCGTCCCGTGTCCGGATGGGACTTTCCTTGGCGTGGAAGGCAAGCTTGGCGATGCGGATATTCAAGATCTCCTACCGTTGTAACCGACTTTGTGTAACCCTAACCCTCTCCGGTGTCTATATAAACCAGAGGGTTTTGGTCCGTAGGACAACTTCATCATACAACAATCATACCATAGGCTAGCTTTTAGGATTTATCCTCCTTGATCTTGTGGTAGATCTACTCTTGTACTACCCATATCATCAATATTAATCAAGCAGGACGTAGGGTTTTACCTCCATCAAGAGGGCCCGAACCTGGGTAAAACATCGTGTTCCTTGCCTCCTGTTACCATCCGACCTAGACGCACAGTTCGGGACCCCCTACCCGAGATCCGCCGGTTTTGACACCGACACTTTCCACCTATCTAGAGCAATTCAAGATTCTTTTCAGTTTGATTCTCCGAAGGCCATCATTTCCGGCTTATTCATTCAATCTTTCATCTCTCGTTCTCCAAATCTTACCGGTGCATCATTCGACTATTCTCTAATCAGCTCATGATCTCCTTGTTTCTCTTGTATCTAATCCTAACAAGTATCTTCATTCATTTTCCAATTCTTCCCGGTGAATTGTGTTTTTGCTACTTTCTTGTTCAATTCTTACGGTGGTTCGTTCAAGAGTTCTCTTCCTTCATTATCATACAGTATTATTCGTTGTTTCAATCCTACCGGTGGTTCATTGAATACCTTCCCAAGTTGGCGCCATATCTATCTTAATCCTCTCTACGAGAATAAGTTGTACGCCAAGTCTGTTGTTTGTCATCAATTTAAATTGGTGAAGGATAAGCATAATGTAATTCTTATTCTTGTTTCATCGAGTAAATTTAATTCCTTATTCCAGAGGCTAATCAAATTCTCGTTTTCAATTGTTCACCTTTATTTTCCTGAGTTCTAAGTTTTTTCTCGGTTATATCATCATGAAGCTCATTCTAATCATTACAAGACTTCACCTTGTGTTTTCAACTTCTCTCTCCTTTCATTGGGTCATCATTTTGTTACCGGAGTTCTTCATGGAGGTTCTACATGGTAGTTCGTCAAGGATTCTTTGCATTCTTCTATTGCTCTTCAATATTTCTCTTGAAGTTAAGATCCGCCAAGCTATACTCTAAAATAAA
Source organism: Triticum dicoccoides (assembly GCF_002162155.2). Lineage (NCBI taxonomy): Eukaryota > Viridiplantae > Streptophyta > Magnoliopsida > Poales > Poaceae > Triticum > Triticum dicoccoides. The sequence goes on from NC_041392.1 coordinate 346,337,630, forward strand.
CATGGTGCTCAATACATGTTTTGTCTCGAGGAGGTTAAGCTCTCTTCATCTTACATTTCTAAATGCAATTTTTTCTATCTTGCCTCTTGCAGTGGTGTTATGTCATTCTTGACAATTTCCCTTTGTGTTTCATGATTCACAAGTTATCCGGAATGACATATTTTAAACCCATCATTTTCAATTCGTTCATGAGTTCCTTTGCAACCCATCAATATCTTCATTGGAGTTATCTTGGGTTATATTTCACCTAAAGCCTTCCCCTTGGGAATGTTGCTCTTTGTGGTGATTATCTATGATCCAAGTTGTTATCCTTATCACCTCGGTGGAAGAAGAATTCTATCTTTTTCTAGCTCCCAATCAAATCTTTTCCGTGAGTGGCAAGTTGTCATCTCATAATTTTGAGATGTCTTCCATAAGCCCACATCAAGCATATGCTTTCGTTGTTGATAATCCAACAACTCCGTTCAACCTTTTCTTCGTAAGCATGCTCTTTCAATTTTATTTGCGAGAGTTGCCATTCTTCTTCTCCGTTCTTTTCTTTCCAACCATCTAGTTTTCCATTCATTCATTCCGGAGGCATTGTGATGTTGCTCTCTTCACTCATCATCTAGGAGTGCCAGGACCATGTTCTTTTCGTGCTTATCCATTTAACCAGAGTGTCGTGCCATCTTTCCAAGTTCTCTCATCTTATCAAGTTTTGCCTCCCTTCTCAACCGGAGTGCCGCCTGAAAACTTTCTTACCCCTTATGCCATTCTTTCAATAGTTCCGGAGGTAGCGTGTTGTTGATTTCATCAAGTATCCTCTCATCTTGTCAAATCCATGTTATATTCCTTCCATTTACAGTCGGAGTGCTGTCCAATTTATATCATTCTTATTCCTTCTCTATTTTGTTTTAACCGGAGTGTTGTGTCTATCATTCCTGTTCTAACCGGACTCTCATCCAAGTGCTCCCATTTTGCCAAGCTCATATTCTTTACCTTCCATTTCCAACCAGAGTGTTGTCGTAATTGATCCTTATCATTCCTTCTACATCTCGTTTCAACAGGAGTGCTTGCATGTACTTCTTATCCATTGCACCCTTTTATTATGTCTTTCGACCAACAAGGTTCAAGTAATGTTCCTTGTTCCTCTTTCCTAAAGGAGCGTCTTCAACTTCGTTCATCTTCATTGTATTCTTTCTTTCAATTTGTTCAACCTCGCAAGGTTCGTGGTTTCACTCATTTGTCAAAGAAGCAATTAGTTTTACCTCTTCTCTTCCTCTTCCGTTTACCCTCCGGTGCCATCCTAGATCTCGGGACGAGATCCTCTCGTAGTGGTGGAGTGTTGTGACGCCCCGAGACCGTTGCGCCAGGTTTCTTCCAGTTATTCGCCGTCATTGCCATGTCATTTGCTTGCGTGTTGCATCTTGACATGTCATCATGTTCATTGCATCATCATGTTTGCAAACTTGCATTCGTCCGGGTCTCCCAGTTCTCTTCGTTGTCCGTTCTGAGCCCAGACACACTTGCACGCGCCCACAACACTTCCGAAATATTATTTTATAAGTGGCCGAAAAATGTTCTCGGAATGAGTTGAAAGTTGGCGTGCGGTGTTGTTTTGTTGTAGGTAGGCCGCCTTCCAAGTTTCATCGCATTCGGAGTTCGTTTGACACCCCAACGGATAACTATAGTGGCAATATAGCCGGTCAAAATGTCGGATGTTTTCGTTCTCCGAAAACTGTTGCCGGGCCGTTTTCTCTTCTCTCCTCTCAGTCCAAGCCCTTCTACAGAGTCACAAACAACCCCTCCTGAGCCCCCCTTACATTAGTGCATCGAACCCCTCGCGCGCGCATCCGAAAGTTGTCTCGGACCCGACCCGGACAGTCGTCACCATTGGGTCCGGATCATTCCCAAACGTCTACAAAACATCACCGTTTTCTTATTTGGACTCCTCTAACCTTTTATTCTCGGTCGTCCATTTACGATCGGAGGGTTCCGTTAGCCCCTAACATAATCCACCAGCATATATAATGGACAACCCTAGGAATTAGGGATCCTGTCCCATCCTTCCATCCATCCAATCCATCCCCACCGCCACTTTCCTTGTTTTCAGCGCCGAGCCAACCACCAGCTAGATCCATTCCAGCCCACAGCTTCCCTTCTCCACCCTCGGATGAAGATCCAAGGGATCTCCTTCACCAGCCAGGGCCTTCCCGTAGCTTCCCTCGCTCTGGATCAGGCTCCCGATCTCCCGAGCGCCTCACCGCATCGCATCGGCCAGCTGTCGACGATCCGAGGCCAGGCGCCCTGCACCTGCAACCCTCGCTCGAGCTGGCGACCTCCAGCAGCTCCTCGATGTCGTCCTCCACCGGCCATGAACCGCGTCGCCGCCCGCAGCGTAGGAGGCTCGCCCCGCACCCCGTGTGCCTCCCGCCTCGTTCTCGTTCGGGATCAGGACTCCGCCATGAGCAGCGCGCCTCGTGGACCTTGTTGGAGCGCCATTTTCTGTCGAGCTGGACCCGTCCGTCGCCGTGCAAGTTCACCGCTTTGTCGGGCTCGTCAAATGCCATCACCCGAGCCTCCCGGCGCCTGCGCCTCGCTCCCTGCCGTCGGTGTTGCCCTGTCCTTCACCGGTGAACGTCGCCGTCGCCTGGAACAGAACTCTCGAGGCCAGATCCACCCAGATCCGTTCCTCTTCGGTCCTCCCCGCCGCCCTCACCTGTCGGAGTTGCTGCTGCCCTGCCGTTGACTTCGGGCGCCGCCGTCCCCGTCTCCTGCTCATGCACCTGCGCCAGGCACGAGGAGGACGAGCGCCTCAACCCCCCTACATCGCTAGCACCGTTGGTCCGGCCCAGATGCTCCAAGGCCCCGCAATCGGCCTACCCGGCCTCCTCCCACCGAACTGGGCTTGGCCCAGCTAGGTGAGCGCCAGCCCCTCCTCTCTGCTGGGCCACCAACCAGTTTCGGCCCTCTTCCGGTTTTTTTCCCTTTCTGCATTTTTTTCTATTTTTCCAGAGACTGTTGTTTTAGAGAAAAACCCTCCAAATTCTTGCATATCATAACTCACCAACCGTGCATCGGATTAAAACAAACTAATATGTAAAATGCTTAGAATTTTGTCTAGTTTCATAATATGTCACTTTCTTCCATGTTAACATGTTTAAAATGCTGTTTTGTTTAATTTTCTTAAATGCCATGCTAAAATGATTTAATTCATAACTTAATAACCCTAGCTCCAAACTTAATAAACTTTATATGTAAATGGGGTAGAAAAATGACTAGTTTAACATGGCGGCTTTACTTTGAATGTTTAACAACTCTAAGATATGGTTTAGGGCAGAAAAGTATCAAACCTAAAATATGCACATGAGGTTTTTCTGGACTTGTTGTTTGTTGTTCCGGCCTCATTTAAACTTGCCTAGATAGGTAGTTTTCCATTTGCTCCACCTCTTGCCATGTTAATCAACATTTAATATTGTTGAGTACATAAACAGGAGAGAACTAAATAAGTCATGTGGTGTTTCGTCATTATGCAACTCGTTGCATATGGAGCTCCACTTAATTTGTAGGTTTGCTTATGCACTTTCACATGCCATGCCATGTATCATTAAACCGGACATGCATCGTACTTATTGTGCATCATGCCATGATTGTGTGATGGTTGTTTACTATGTTGTTTGCTTCTTTCCGGGTTACTTCTCGCGTTCGCTTCGGTTTCATTCCGGAGTTGTGAGGATCCGTTCATCTACGTCTGTTTGTCTTCTTCATGGACTCGTTATTCTTCCTTGCGGGATCTCAGGCAAGATGACCATACCCTCGAAATCACTTCTATCTTTGCTTGCTAGTTGCTCGATCTATTGCTATGCCGCGATACCTACCACTTACTTTATCATGCCTCCCATTTTGCCATGTCAAGCCTCTAACCCACCTTGTCCTAGCAAACCGTTGTTTGGCTATGTTACCACTTTGCTCAGCCCCTCTTATAGCGTTGCTAGTTGCAGGTGAAGCTGGAGTTTGTTCCATGTTTGAACATGTTTATTGTTGGGATATCACAATATCTCTTATTTTAATTAATGCATCTATATACTTGGTAAAGGGTGGAAGGCTCGGCCTTATGCCTGGTGTTTTGTTCCACTCTTGCCGCCCTAGTTTCCGTCATACCGGTGTTATGTTCCTTGATTATGAGTTCCTTACGCGATTGGGTTATAATGGGAACCCCTTGACAGTTCGCCTTGAATAAAACTCCTCCAGCAAGGCCCAACCTTGGCTTTACATTTGCACTAACAACCTAGCCTTTTTCCCTTGGGTTTCCAGAGTCTGAGGGTCATCTTTATTTTAACCCCCCGGGCCAGTGCTCCTCTGAGTGTAGGTCCAAACTAGAGTCCTTTGCAGGGCCCCCTCGGGGAAACTCGAGGTTTGGTTTTAGCTGTACGGAGCGCTCATTTGGTGTGCCCTGAGAACGAGATATGTGCAGCTCCTATCAGGATTTGTCGGCACATCCGGGCGGCTTTGCTGGTCTTGTTTTACCATTGTGGAAATTTCTTGTAACCGGAATTCCGAGTCTGACCGGGTCTTCCTGGAAGAAGGAATATCCTTCGTTGACCATGAGAGCTTGTGATGGGCTAAGTTGGGACACCCCTGCAGGGTTTTGAACTTTCGAAAGCCGTGCCCGCGGTTATGGGCAGATTGGAATTTGTTAATGTCCGGTTGTAGAGAACTTGACACTTAAGTTAATTAAAATGCATCAACCGCGTGTGTAGCCGTGATGGTCTCTTCTTGGCGGAGTCCAGGCAGTGAACACGGTTTTGGAGTTATGTTTGAACATAAGTAGTTTCAGGATCACTTCTTGATCACTTCTAGTTCACGACCGTGCTTTGCTTCTCTTCTCACTCTCTTTTGCGTAAGTTAGCCACCATATATGCTAGTGCTTGCTGCAGCTCCACCTCACTACCCTTTCCTACCCATAATCTTAAATAGTCTTGATCGCGAGGTTGTGAGATTGCTGAGTCCCCGTGACTCATAGATTACTTCCGAAACCAGTTGCAGGTGCCGATGATACCAATTGCAGGTGACGCAACCCAGCTCAAGGAGGAGCTCAAGGAAGATCTTGTTTGTTGTGTTGTTTCGTTTCTAGTTGATTAGTAGTGGAGCCCAGTCGGGGTGATTGGGGATCTAGCATTAGGGGTGGTCTTCTTTTATTTTTGTTCCGTAGTCGGACCTTGATTGTATTCTGGATGATGTAATGTTATATTCATGTATTGTGTGAAGTGGCGATTGTAAGCCGACTCTTTATCTCTTTCTTATTCAGTACATGGGATGTGTAAATATTACCCCTCTTGCCACATGCCTACAATGCGGTTATGCCTCTAAGTCGTGCTCCGACACGTGATAGATATAGCCGCATCGTGGGTGTTACATCTCAGCTCCCTTTCTATCAATAATATGCAAATCAAATTCTTGTAGCAGGAGAACCCATCTAACAAGTCTAGGCTTAGCATCTTTCTTTTCCATAATATATTTAATAGTAGCATGATCAGTGTGAATAGTTACTTTAGAATCAACAATATAAGGTCTGAACTTATCACAAGCAAATACAACTGCTAAGAATTCCTTTTTAGTAGTAGCATAATACAAGCCTAGAAGTTTTACTAGCATATTGGATAACATTTAATTTCTTATCAACTCTTTGTCCTAGAACATCACCTACAGCATAGTCAATAGCATCACACATAATTTCAAAGGGTAAATTCCAATTAGGTGGCTGAACAATAGATGCAGAGATCAAGGCTTTCTTAAGTATTTCAAATGCTTCTACACAATCATCATCAAAGACAAAAGGAATATCTTTTTGTAATAGGTTAGTGAGAGGCCGAGAAATTTTCGAGAAGTTCTTAATGAACCTCCTATAAAAACTGGCATGACCAAGGAAACTTCTTATACCTTTGATTTGGGACACGGCATCTTTTTAATAGCATCAACTTTAGCTTTGTCAACTTCAATACTTCTTTCAGAAATTTTATGCCCCAAGACAATACCTTCATTAACCATAAAGTGGCACTTCTTCCAATTCAAAACAAGGTTAGTTTCTTCACATCTCTACAAAACTCGATCAAGGTTGCTCAATAAATCATCAAAAGAGGATCCATAAACAGAGAAATCATCCATGAAAACTTCACAGATCTTTCCACAAAAGTCAGAGAATATAGCCATCATGCATCTTTGAAAGGTAGCAGGTGCATTACATAAACCAAAAGGCATACATCTATAAGCAAAGGTACTGAAAGGGCGAGTAAAAGTAGTATTTTCTTGATCGTCAACTGACACAGGTATTTGAGAGAAACCAGAGTAACCATCTAGAAAGCAAAAATGTGTATGTTTGGATAATCTTTCTAGCATTTGATCAATGAAAGGCAAAGGGTAATGATCTTTTTAGTAGCTTTATTTAATTTGTGGAAATCAATTACTATCCTATAACCTGTAATAATTCTTTGTAGAATCAATTCATATTTATCATTAGGAACGATAGTAATACCTCCCTTCTTAGGGACACAATGGACAGGACTTACCCACTAACTATCAGCAACGGGATAACTTATACCTGCCTGAAGGAGCTTTAATATTTCCTTTCTTACCACTTCTTTCATCTTAGGATTTAGCCATCGTTGGTGATCAATAACTGGTTTGGCGTCTTTCTCCAAATTTATTTTGTGTTGACATAGAGTGGGACTAATGCCCTTAAGATCATCATGAGTATATCCAATAGCAGCATGGTGCTTCTTCAAAGTTTTCAATAATCTCTCTTCTTCATGCTCTGAAAGGTTAGCACTAATAATAACATAATATACCTTCTTTTCATCAAGATAAGCATATTTAAGAGTATCAGGCAATGGTTTAAGCTCAAACACGGGATCACCCTTGGGTGGAGGAGGATCAACTAGGATTTCAATGGGCAAGTTGTGTTTCAGAATAGGTCCCTATTTAAAGATTACTTCATATATTTCCCTTCTTTCATTCATGAACATATCATTTTCATGGTCTAGCAAATATTGTTCTAAAGGATCAGTAGGAGGCACGGCAATAGAATCAAGACCAATAATTTCATCCTTACTAGGCAATTCTTTATCATGGGGTTGTCTACGAAATTTAGCAAAATTAAACTCATGAGACATATCCCCTACACCAACAGAAACAATATCCTTATTGCAGTCTATCTTAGCACTAACAGTATTCAAGAAGGGTCTACCAAATATAATGGGACAAAAGCTATCTTGTGGGGAACCAAGAACAAGAAAATCAGCAGGATATTTAACCTTCCCACACAAGACTTCAACATCTCTAACAATCCCAATCGGTGAAATAGTATCTCTATTGGCAAGTTTAATGGTAACATCGATATCTTCTATCTCAGCAGGTGCAATATCATGCATAATTTCTTCGTATAAGGAATGAGGTATTGCACATGCACTAGCACCCATATCACATAAGACACATAACAATGATCTCCTATTTTTAAAAAAAATAACAGGCATGCCTACAACAGGTCTATGTTTATTTTTAGCATCAGGCCTAGCAATTCTAGCAGCTTCATTGCAGAAGTAAATAATATGCCCATCAATATTATCGGCCAAGAGATCTTTAACCATAGCAATTTTAGGTTCAGCTTTAATTTGCTCAGGGGGTTTAGGTGTCTTAATATTACTTTTGTTAACCATAGTTGAAACTTTAGCATGATCCTTTATTATAACAGGTAAAGGTGACTTCTCAAAATAAGCAGCAGGAACACCAGGATCATCATAAGTGATAGTCTTTTCTTCAACTTTAATAGGTGCAACTGCTTTTACTTCAATGGGAGGATTATATTTAAACCACTTCTCCTTAGGGAGATCAACATGAGTAGCAAAGGATTCACAGAAAGAAGCTACTATCTCAGAGTCAAGTCCATATTTAGTGCTAAATTCACGGAAAGCATCGGTATCCATAAAAGATTTAACACAATCAAACTTATGTGTTATACCTGACTCCTTATCTTAGTCAAGGTCCCAATCTTCAGAGTTGTGTTTAATTCTTTCCCATAAATCCCATTTGAATTCAATAGTCTTCATCATAAAACATCCAGTACAAGAAGTATCGAGCATGGAGCGATTACTGAGAGAAAGCCGAGCATAAATTTTTTGAATAATCATTTCTTTTGAGAGCTCATGATCGGGGCATGAATATAACATTGACTTAAGCCTCCCCCAAGCTTGAGCGATGCTTTCTCCTTCGCGAGGCCATAAATTATATATATAATTACGATCACGATGAACAAGATGCATAGGATAAAACTTCTGATGACATTCTAATTTCTATCGCTTGTAATTCCATGATCCCATATCATCACATAGCCTATACCATGTCAATGCCTCTCCCTTCAAAGATAAAGGGAAGACCTTCTTCTTGATAACATCATTGGGCATACCTGCAAGCTTAAATAATCCACAAACTTCATCCACACAGATTAAGTGTAAATCGGGATGCAATGTTCCATCTCCTGCAAAAGTATTAGCTAACAGTTTCTCTATCATACCCGAAGGAATTTCAAAGTAAACATTTTCAGTAGGTTCAGTAGGTTGAGGAGCAACTCTTTGCTCTACTGGTCGGGGTGAAGATACCCCGAACAAGCCCCTCAAAGGATTATGTTCCATAGTAATAAGTGACAGTAAATTTCAGCACGCTATATAAAATTTTCCTTACCAAATTCCACCTACCAAAGGCGCTTCACTCCCTGGCAACGGCGCCAAAAAAGAGTCTTGATGACCCACAAGTGTAGGGGATATATCATAGCCTTTTCGATAAGTAAGAGTGTCGAACCCAACGAGGAGCTGAAGGAAATGATAAGCAGTTTTCAGTAAGGTATTCTCTGCAAGCACTGAAATTATCGGTAAGAGATTGTTTTGTGATAAGGTAATTTGTAAAGAGTAGCGAGTAATAAAAGAAAATAAGGTGCACCAAGATGGCCCAATCCTTTTTGTAGCAAAGGACAAACCTGGACAAACTCTTATATGAAGGAAAGCGTTCCCGAGGACACATGGGAATTATTGTCAAGCTAGTTTTCATCATGTTCATATGATTCGCGTTCGGTACTTTCATAATTTGATATGTGGGTGGACCGGTGCTTTGGTACTGTCCTTACTTGGACAAGAATCCCACTTATGATTAACCCCCATTGCAAGCATCTGCAACTACAACATAAGTATTAAGGTAAACCAAACCATAGCATGAAACATATGGATCCAAATCAGCCCCTTACGAAGCAACGCATAAACTAGGGTTTAAGCTTCTGTCACTCTAGCAACCCATCATCTACTTATTACTTCCCAATGCCTCCCTCTAGGCCCAAACAATGGTGAAGTGTCATGTAGTCAACGTTCACATGACACCACTAGAGGGATGACAACATACTTCTCATCAAAATATCAAACGAATACCAAATTCACATGACTACTTATAGCAAGACTTCTCCCATGTCCTCAGGAACAAATGTAACTACTCACAAAGCCTATTAATGTTCATAATCAGAGGCGTATTAATATGCATAATGGATCTGAACATATGATCTTCCACCAAGTAAACCAACTAGCATCAACTACAAGGAGTAATCAACACTACTAGCAACCCACAGGTACCAATCTGAGGTTTGGATACAAAGATTGGATACAAGAGATGAACTAGGGTTTGAGATGAGATGGTGATGGTGAAGATGTTGATGGAGATTGAACCCCTCCCAGAGCGAATTTTCCCTGGCAGAACAGCTCTGTCGGAGCCCTAGATTGGTTCTGCCAAGGTTCCGCCTCGTGGCGGCGGAGTTTCTTCCCCAAAGCTTGATTTTTTTCTCGGACGAAAGACCTCATATAGTGGAAGATGGGCATCGGATGGCCACCAGGGGGGCCATAAAGCACGGGCACGCCCAGGGGGGTAGGGCACGCCCCCACCCTCGTGGCCAGGGTGTGGGCCCCCTCTGGAACTTTCTTTGCTCAGTATTTTATATATATTCCGGAAATAACTTCCGTGAAGTTTCAGGACTTTTGGAGCTGTGTAGAATAGGTATTTAATATTTGCTCCTTTTCCAGCCCAGAATCCCAGCTGCCGGCATTCTCTCTCTTCATGTAAACCTTGTAAAATAAGAGAGAATAGGCATAAGTATTGTGACATAATGTGTAATAACAACCCATAATGCAATAAATATTGATATAAAAGCATGATGCAAAATGGACGTATCAGGCTTCGAGGAGTAGTTAGGAGGTCCCAGGCAGGAGGCCTTGCCTTTTCGATCGTTGCTACTTTTGTGCCAGCCTTTTTAAGGCAAACTTGTTTAATTATGTCTGTACTAAGATATTATTGCTTCCGCTGACTCTTGTGTATTCCAGCTTATGTATTGGAGTCCTCGAGGCCCCTGGCTTGTAATATAAAGCTTGTATTTTTTTAATTTGTGTCTAGAGTTGTGTTGTGATATCTTCCTGTGAGTTCTTGATCTTGATTGTACACATTTGTGTGTATGATGAATGTACGGTCAAATCGGGGGCGTCACACTCTCTTAATCCTTTCAACACAAATACGTAGTATGGCAAATCCATTGCTTGTCATCAATTTGAGTTGATGAAGGATAAACATGTAGTAAATCTTATTCTTGTTTTCCTCGAGGTGATTCAATTGTTTTCTTCTAGAGTTCGTTCATGATATCAATTCTCGGTTCAAGTTCCTCATCATAGTTTTTCGGAGTTCCAAGTTATCTTGGTTGTCTCGTCACGAAGCTCCATCTAAATCATTCCAAGTCTTCAACTATTGTTCTTTTCAACCTTCAATTCTTTTATATAACCCTTCCGTTACCAGAGTGCTTCATGAAGGCTCAACATGGTGGTTCGTCATGGGTTCCTTTCACTCTTTAGTTGTTCTTCAAGGTTTCTCTCAAAGATAAGATCTGCCAAGCTATACTCTAAAATAAACAGGGTGCTCAACACATGTTTTGTTTTGAGGAGTTCAAGCATTCTTCATCTTCCATCCGAAGTGCAATTCTTCCTACAATTTTTTTTTGAGGTGGTGATATGTCATTCTTGATAATTTCCCTTCGTGTTTCATGATTCAAAAGTTTTCAAGAGTGATATATTTAAATCCATCATTTTATCTTCGTTCAAGAGATCTTTTCAACCAATCAATCTTTTGTTGGAGTTATATTGGGTTATATTTCACCTATAGCCTTCCCTAAGGAATGTAGCTATTTGTGGTGTTTATCAATGATCCAATTTTCTCCTTATCATCTCGGTGAAGAAGTTTTCATCTCCTTGTTGATCTCAATCCAATCAACTGTTTCCGTTAGTGGCCGGTTGGCACCTCATAATTTTGAGATGTTTTCCATAAGACCACAACAAGCTTGTTATTTTCGTTTTTGATTTTCCAACAACTGCGTTCAACCCTTCTTTGTAAGGATGCTCTTTCAATTTTAATTGGGACAGTTCTCTTGTTCTTCTCCGTTCATTTCATTACATTCTTTCATTTCTTCTGGAGGCGTTGTGTTGATCCTTTTGTCAAGGATTGCCCAATCTTGTCAAATGCATGCTGATTCCTTCCATTTAACTGGAGTATTGTGTTCTCATTCAAGTTCTTTCAGCTTATCAAGTCTTGCCTCTCTTTTCGACCGGAGTGATGCCCGAATTCTTTATGCTTGTTCCTTGTCCAGTTAATTTTAACTGGAGTGGCTTCAAAATCTATCTAGTCCCCTAAGCTCTCGGTTCTCATCATATTCTTTGTTCCTCATGTCCAACGGACTGTTTGCAATCTTTTCCGTCTCCGTTGTATTCTTTCTTCCAAGTTGTTCAACCTCTCAAGGTTCGCGTTTTCACTCGGTTGTCAAAGAAGAAACTTTGTTTTACCTATTCCTCTTATGCTTTTTCTCCGGTGCCATCCCTAGATCTCGGGGCGAGATCTCTTGTAAGTGGAGGAGAGTTGTAACAACCCGAGACCGACGCTCCAGATGCCTTCCCGTTATTTCGTTGTTACTGTGTGTTTTATTTGCTTGTTGTATTCATTGTGTCATCATGAGAATTGCATACGTATGTTTTCATAAAACTCGTAGTCATTCGTGGTTGCTGATTCTCCCTTTGTCTTTGTTGACCTCTCATCAGGCCTCTTTGTCTTTGTCGACCTCTCTCAGACCCCTCGCGCGTGTCCGAAACTTACCCAAACACGAACCGGGTTGTCATTACTGTCGGATTTCGGGTTCCGACAAAACCCTTGAGGTTCGAACACTGGGGTGCGCACGAAGATCTCTCCCCTCTCTAGCTCGCGCACTCTATGATCTCACGTCCTAGCTCGACGAACCCAAAGAACGCGAGACACAAGATTTATATTGGTTCGGCCCACCGTTGTGGTGTAATACCCTACTCCAGTGTGGTGTGGTGGATTGCCTCTTGGGACGAGGATGAACAGTACAAGGGAAGAATAGCCTCCCGATGAGAGGTGTTCTTGTGCTTGGTGAACTTGTGTGGTTCGGGGTGATCTGGGTCTCCATCAGCTTGCCTCCCTTGGTGGTGGCTAGTCCTATTTATAGAGGCCCTGTTCCTATTGCCAAATATTGAGCTGGAAGGGATTCCACAATGGCCAAATTTGAAGGGAGACACCTAGTACAAGCTATCCTGACAAAAGTGGTCTTCGACTGCCAAAATGCTCTAGTGGTTACCCCGTCTTGGGCTCCACGATGACCTCCGTCCTGCCATCCTGCTAGTCTTGGTCTTGTTGCACCGACATGGAAACCTTTGCCCGATGCCTCGGGACTCCTCGCCTGCGCTTGCCCCTTTAGCACCAAAGAGGAAATGAGGACACTGTGTGTGCCGGCGCCCGCCTGGTTCTAGTCGTCATGGATTGCGTCACAGGAACCTCGTGAGGTGCCCCTCGCCTTGATCTCTCCGCCCCTCGCGAGCCAACCTGGTGAGGCCGCCCCAGAGGAGGTCTTGCATCATCCGCCTCACGAGGCTTGGCCCCTCGCGAGGGTCTTGAATGTTTGGTGGTGAAGATGGGTCGTACGGGGCCGCTGGTGGAGCCACGCTGCAGGCCGTAGGCAGGCAAGTCTGGGGACCCCCGTTCCCAGAACACCGACAGTAGCCCCCGGGCCCAAGGCGTGCTCGGGCTTGGCTCCGAGGCGAAGACAAAGGGCAAGCGCAGAGCGCCGTGGGCCCCATCAGCCTGCGGTCTTGGCTAACACGTGGCGATCGATTGGACGTGGGCGGCCCCACTTCCCGACGCAACCCTGATATCCGCCTGGCTAGGCGGCCATGACCTCCCACGCAATTATTTCCCCCTTGCTAGCAACACACCCCGACTCCTTTGCTTCCTCAAACCTCAGCTTCCTCTCCCAATCCAACCCGAGCTCAGTCCTCCCCATCGCCATGGTGCCGAACTGGACAGAGAAAGGGAAGAAGCCCCTGTCCTCAGTCAACCCACCTCCTACCGTCGAGCCTGCTGTTGGCCGCTCGCGGGTGCTCAATGAGGAGGCCATGGAGAAGGTCCGCCTTGTGCTCGCCACCAGCTTCAACGAATGGGGTAGGACGGTGGCATGGCTGGTGTCCCAAGCTTCTATTGATAGAGCAGCCACCGAGGTCCAGCTCTTCGTCGACGCCTTGTGTGCCGGCCTGGTTTCTCCCTTCTCCGCCTTCTTCAATGTCGTGCTCTCCCATTACCAGATTCATCTGTTGCACTTAGATCCCCAATATGTCGCTCTTCTTGCCATCTTCGCCTTCGCCTACGAGGCCATGGTGGGCGTCGCCCCCTCCGTGGCCCTTCTGTGCCACTTTTCTCGCTGCACCTAACCGATCCCCGGCAATGCTCGGGGTGCATGAGCTTCCAGGCCGTGGCGGCGACGGCCGGCTCGTGGATTGACTTTGAGCTCCTGCCGTCTACGAGCGAGTTCCGGATGCAATGGGTGCACGTGGACGTTGGAGTGCTCTGCCCTTTGCTCTCGTCTCCGTCCGAGCCCATCGTTCCTAGCTCCAGCTGGGCTCACGAGAAGCTTATGAGCCCCGTCTTGCCTTCGTCTGGCTCCGGATGAGGAGGTTGAAAGACCTCGGCTTAACTGTGCCCATGGTGATGAAGGAGTTCCTTTGACGCTGCATCGCCCCTCTCCAGCGCCATTCCCAGCCGATGTGGGCCTTGAGTTTGAGCTTCCACTTGCGGCACGAAGAACAGTGCAACCCCTCACCAGCTGATATGCCACCAGAAGGCTGTCTCTTGTACTACTGCCCGAAAAGGGTGGAGTTCATGAGGCAGATGCCTCCCATTGACGAATGGGGGCTACATCCAGTTGGCCTTGAGGGGTCCCATAAGAACCCCGTCACCGTGGTACCCATCTTTGCTGCCGACGCCGAACTTGCCCGAAGAGTGGACGCAGGGGGGCAAGCATCACCGGAAGCTGGAGGCGCTGGTGGCGCGGCGTTGGAGCCGCCCGCAATTCCTGAAGCTTCAACCTCGGGAGCCCATGACTCCCATGCCGAGGAAGTAGTTGAGGGGGTGACACAACTCACTGCTCCTAAGGCTAAAGCTCCTGAGGCCTCTAGAGGCCGTCACGAGGCGGTAATTGATGGCTCTCCCCAGCTCGGTGCTCCTGAGGTCATTCCCTCGGGCGCTTCATCTGTTGCGCCCTGCTCCGGTCGCCACGCCCAACGCTTTGGCCGGCTTTGTGTAGACTTCGATTCGCTCCGCAAGAGGAAGGGGTCCCCAAGTTGTGGCAGCGGCGCTTCCCGGTCGTTGAAACAGAGGAAGTACATCGCCATAGACGAGTAAGTAGCTTATCTCGGTAATTCCTTGAGTGTTGCTTCCCTTTCTGATGGTGGTTCTTCAGGATCCCATCCGCTAAGGCCACGAAGCCCCTCGGGAAGCAAACTGCTCCTGCCCCAGATCTTCCGCTGGCCCTGAGCGTCCCAGGCCAACATGTTGCCCCCATCGCAGGGTCGTCTGGAGAGGCAGGTGCGCTGGCTCGGCACCTTGAGCCCGCGCTCCTGCCGTCTCTTCTTTGTGGCCTCATCGGGGGTGTGACGAGCGTGCCAAGGTCTCCTCCTTTGGTTATGGACGGCAACTGGAGGGTTTCGGTCTTGGTTCCTTCTTCGAGCGGTGAGCCTCATCCCAACTGGGCTCCCGCTGAAGCCCAGCCGGCGTCCGGAGGGGCGCCAGCCCCCAACCCCCTCCTGGAAAGGGGCAAGCCGCTTCGGGCCCCGTCGACGGCCCCTGCTGTGGAGGACGGAGTCGGCTGCGTGCTCAAAGCTGCGCACGAAAGGAGTGTCGTCTGCCACAAGCTCTTCTAGGAGGCGATGGGCACGATGAACCGGCTTGGTGGGGAGCTCGTGGATGTAGACGCACGCCTCGAGGCCGAGGGTCTTTGGCTGGCGGAAGAATGGCATAAGCTGAAGGTGGCCATCAACCTTGGGTGCCCCCAACGCGAGCTTGATAACGCGAAGGCCAAGGCGTCTCTTGCGACCTCGCGCGACGCTTGCGCCTATGCCTTGGAAGAAGCTCGGGAAGCTGATCGACGTCGCGAAATCGCAGAGAAGCGCGCGTGGGAGCTCCAATCCTGGAGTGCCTCCCTGGAGCAGCAACTGGAGGCGTGCCAGGCTGCCCTAGCATCAATGAAGGGGACACCTACTGAGGAGGAAGAGATCCTGAGGCGCGAGGAAGCGTCGGCGCTGGAAGCCGCGGAGCATAGCCTTGAGCTCGAGCGGTTGGAGATGAGGGAGCGCTAGGTTGCTCAAGCTGGGGACGCTGTCGACGCGTGCGAGGCCAAGGCCCAGGAGGAAGTCGATCGCCGGCGGGCAAGGCTCGCGTGGACCTTGTGGGCACGTACGACCTGAAGTTGAAGCTTGCGGAGGCCAAGGCTGTGGGCAGGACCAAGGCCATCAAGTCAGGGTTGGACGAGGCTCAACGTCGCGAGAAAGCCGCTGTAGCCGCCTTGTCTTCAGTGCAAGCCGAGCTGGCTTCCGCACGTGCCGAGCTGTCTTCTCCTCAGCAGTGGGTCGCCGGTGCCGAATCCTCCGCACAGCAGGGCAGAGTGGAAGTGCTCCGGCGGCGGACGCTGGAGCACGAGCATGCCCCCATGCTCCAAAACCTCAAGACCAGAGCCAACGCGGTGCTGGGCGCCGTCTGCGATGAAAATGCACCTCATCCCACTCGGACGACTACGCCAGTCACCTCCTTTTCTTCACGGATGTGGTGACGCGCTTGGAGAATCGATCCGAGAGGGCTCCTATGCTTGTTGAGGAGAGGAGCCGCGGCCTGCTCAAGCGTGCGTTCTCCCGTGTCTTCAGCCATCTCCAGAACACCTACCCCAACTTTGACTTCAACGCCGCCATTGCCCCGGTGCCCCAGGCCATCTGGGACGACCTGGCGCGTTGGGTTGAGGACAATGTGGATGTCCTAGTCAGGGCCTTCACCTCCGAGGATGACGCGGTGGTGGTCACTGCGGATGAAGGCGACGTGATCGACGATGGTGCGGGCGACGCCGGCAATGGTGACAGTGATGCTGATGACGAGGACGGTGGCGCCAGCTATGGTGACGATGATGCCAGCGATGCGTCTGAGGGCATCCCGGAGGACGCAGCGAGCAATATGTCCGATTGAGCCCGTGCTGCTGAGCCTGTAAATGAAAACTTGGGCACGGCCCTAAAAGTTGTGAGATCATTTTGGGAGGGGGAGCCCCTCATGTAAATAGATTACTGTCTCTATTCCTTAAGCCGAGCTTAAGATGTGTTTTTATGGGCCTGCGAGTCATGCCGCGAGTTTACTACTGAAATTTACCTTGGTCAGGACCGGCTTCTGGCCAGCTCACGAGGTCGTGAGCTCCTGAAGGGCCAGCTGGCCTGTCCGAGAGGGCGTCGTGAGGAGCAAGCACCAGCCGTGGGCGTGCACGTAGCGCGGGCGTGGCGCTCCCAGCCCTCGCTCTCAAGGGGCTCGCGAGGGGGCAGGTAGCAGGTACGAACTCCGGGTTGGGCAAGGAACCAAATGGGAAGAAATCAAATGAACGAGAAAAGTCACCCCCCACGCATATCAATGAAAACTCAACTTCAACTTAAATCCAAAGCCAGAAACAGGGCTACAGAAAAGAGGTTAAAAGCAAATGGCCGTGCCCGGCCCCTAGTCTAGTCTTCTTGTCTTCTCACCAGCGCGGAGCTAAGTTCTGCCACTAGGCATGGGTGGGAGCCCCTGAGGCCCAAGGGCGGCGCTCCTGAGACTCCGGGGCGTGTACAACCCACTCATTATTACGTGAGAGTGTCACGAGAGGAGATCTTCATAGGTGTGAGCCTTACTTCATATTGCCTGGCGAGGGCCCCGCCTTCACCGCCCTCGACCACCATTGGCTCGACCGGAAACCAGGACAAAGCAAAGGGGCAAAGGGGACGCTAGCGGCACCCTCGGCGACCACAGGTCCTCTGCCGGGGGTAGGCTTATCAGCACCTCCCTGACAGAGGGCCTACCTCCGGGGGCCGCCTTGCTCCGTGCGATGCAGGGAGGGGCCTGGCTCACGACCTCTCCCCTGCACCCCCAGTGCACTCCTCCTGGTGGGAGGGAGGCCGTTGAGCTGGGGCCGCCATCTGCTGTTGTGACCTAATCCTCCTGCGACCCATGGTTAGCATAAGCTTGCTCCTAAGAGATTAGTGGTACCCTGTAGCCATCATCTCCGACATGGTTGGTGAGGCTCACGGCACGCTCGGGGGGCTCCTGGAAGGCCTCGGCTTCCAGCGCCTCATCCTCCCAGCCTGGCTCGAGGAACGAGCTAGGGTCATCTTCTAGTGCATACTCCTGGTCTATCATGCGGGGGACGTAGGCCTCTGAGGCAGCCGCCCCGAAGACTTCGCCAAAGTGCCCCACGCTCCACGTCGCACCGCCCTCAGAATGGTAGGGCAGCATCCCGCTGAGGCCGCGGGTGGCAACACTCGTGCCTGCACCCATTGGAGGCGGCGCGGGCATGAGTGGGCGCCTAGCGCTTCTGGTTGCGCTGGTGTCGATGAAGCCCCCTGGCGTACCTGGGAGTGTGCGGGTGCAGCGAGGCCCGCCATGCGATCCAGTCGTGGCTTGAGGCATGTGCAAGGAGCAGAAGGGCGGCGCTCCCGAGGCCGTAGCGTCCAGTAGCTCGACGATGCGCTCCAGCAATGCGTCCCGACCTCTCTCCATCAGCCGGCATCGCTGCAGCTCCCGAGCCACCGTGAGTGCGGCCCTCATGTTTGCTTGTTCCCGTCGGGTGTGCAGCACCGTGGCCACGGCGTGGATTGAGGCCCTCGTGGCCGCCCGCACTTGTCGCGGAGTGAGGGTGGATGGCGTTTGACTGCGCCGCCCGCCTGAGGTGCTTGGTGGTGGGCGCGCCGCCTGAGGTGCGGGGTTGAGGTCTTCTTGGGCGGACGGCGTTGCCCGGGCTGGCCAAGCTGCCCAGCGGTCGGTGTTGGTCCTCGGGTCACCGGACATCAGACCCACGGGGTGTTGGTGGATCAACCAGGCGAAGAGAAGCTCTGGCGCACCCCTACCTGGCGTGCCAAATGTCGGATTTCGGGTTCCGGCAAAACCCTTCAGGTTCGAACACTGGGGTGCGCACGAAGATCTCTCCCCCTCTCTAGCTCGCGCACTCTATGATCTCACGGCCTAGCTCGACGAACCCAAAGAACACGAGACAGAAGATTTATACTGGTTCAGGCCACCGTTGTGGTGTAATACCCTACTCCAGTGTGGTGTGGTGGATTGCCTCTTGGGCTGAGGATGAACAGTACAAGGGAAGAACAGCCTCCTGAGGAGAGGTGTTCTTGTGCTTGGTGAACTTGTGTGGTTCGAGGTGAGCTGGGTCTCCATCAGCTTGCCTCCCTTGGTGGTGGCTAGTCCTATTTATAGAGGCCCGGTGAGGGAGTCCTGGATTAGGGGGTCCTCGGACAGCCGGACTATATACTTTGCCCGGACTGTTGGACTATGAAGATACATGATTGAAGACTTCGTCCCATGTCCGGGTGGGACTCTCCTTTCCGTGGAAGGCAAGCTTGGCAATTCGGATATGTAGATCTCCTCCCTTGTAACCGACTCTGTGTAACCCTAGCCCCCTCCGGTGTCTATATAATTCGGAGGGTTTAGTCCGTAGGACAAGAACAACAATCATAATCATAGGCTAGCTTCTAGGGTTTAGCCTCTACGATCTCGTGGTAGATCAACTCTTGTAATACTCATATCATCAAGATCAATCAAGAAGGAAGTAGGGTATTACCACCATCGAGAGGGCCCAAACCTGGGTAAATATTGTGTCCCCCGCCTCCTGTTACCATCCGCCTTAGACGCACAGTTCGGGACCCCCTACCTGAGATCCGCCGGTTTTGACACCGACATTGGTGCTTTCATTGAGAGTTCTACCGTGTCGTCACCATAAGGTTTGATGGCTCCTTCGATCATCGGCAACGATGCGATCCAGGGTGAGGTTTTTCTCCCCAGACAGATCTTCGTATTTGGCGGCTTTGTACTGCGGGCCCACTCGCTTGGCCATCTGGAACAGATCGAGAGCTGCACCCCTGGCCACCAGGTCAGGTTTGGAAGCTTGAACTATACTACCGACATCCGCGGAGACTTGATCTTTGACGGATTTGAGCCCATGTCAGGTGCGCCGCACAGTCACAACGAGCATGACTTAGCTCTGCCACCAGAAGGTGTTCGGGAGACCACACCTGTGGCACCTCCGACCCTCAATCAGAAGCAGATCGTGCCGTCCGAGGACGGGTGGATGGACCCCGCCACGGAGGCTGCACACCCAGCAGCGATAGAGCCGAATACTGACTTCACCTCCTCTGAGACCTGTGTTGCCGGACCCTTGGATTCGTCCCCGATCACAGGCTCCGAACTGCCTGCGTCCGTGCCTATCGAATCTGATTGGGCACCGATCATGGAGTTTACCTCCGCGGATATCTTTCAGCACTCTCCCTTGGGCGATGTGTTAAATTCATTGAGGTCTCTCTCCTTGTCAGGAGACCCTTGGCTGAACTATGTCCGGCTTGAGTGGGAAGCGGACGGCAAAGAAATTCGCTCCCCACCCACCACCCACTTAATAGCCACTTTCGACGACTTAACGGACATGCTTGATTTCGACTCCAAAGACATCGATGGTATGGACGATGATGCAGGAGAGGAACAGGAACCACCGCCCACAGGGCACTGGACAACCACTTCATCACATGATATATACATGGTGGATACACCCAAAGAAAACAATGACGAGGAACGGAAGGATGCAACGGAGGATAATTCCCTCGAGAAGCAACCAAAGGGACGACGTAGGCGCCGCTCCAAATCCCCCCTCGGCAAAAACAACGATAACAGCGCAAGAAAGAATAATACCACGGTCGACTCCAAAGCAAACGACGACCACATGGACCCAGCGATAGAGCGGGATGAACCAGAGGACGGCGAACATAGTACGGAGCCACTGTCCGATCACAGCGACGCCGAGGGTAAAGCTCATCAACCTGTCTGCGGAGAGGAGAACAGTCCGGACGACGATGCACACATCATCCCAGAAAGGAACTTGGAGCAAGAGGACCTCCATAGAAGGCTTATTGCCATCGCGAGGAGTCTGAAGAAGCAGAAGCAAAGGCTTAAGGCCACGCAAAATACACTCAACAGTAGATGGAACAAAGTGCTCGACACTGAAGAAAAGTACGGTGGCAGCCGCCACACAAAGAGCTATCCAAAGCGCAAGCTGCTACCTAAATTCGATGACGAGGCTTTAGAGCCTACACAGTCGAAGAATAAAACGGCCGATCGGCCGGATCGACCACCCCGTGGCCGCGATAGGGCGGCTAACGATGTCGCACATAAGTCAGCACACGATTTATGTGAGGACTTGCACCAAAAAGCCGGTATGACCAGGTCCATCTACGGATCTAGGAAGCGCGCTCCGACACAGAATCAAAACCGAACACTACAACCATCAGAATGACATGACAGGGGTGCCGCGCACCCCCTCTGCTTCACCGACGAGGTTCTGGATCACGAATTTCTAGAAGGATTCAAACCCGTGAACATAGAGGCATACGACGGAACGACAAACCCTGGGGTCTGGATTGAAGACTTTATCCTTCATATCCACATGGCTTGCGGAGATGATCTCCATGCTATCAAATACTTGCCCCTCAAGTTGAAAGGACCAGCTCGGCACTGGCTAAAGATCCTCCCCGAGAACTCAATTGGAAGTTGAGAAGAGCTTGAGGATGCTTTTAGGGCTAATTTTCAAGGGACCTATGTCCGACCTCCGGATGCAGATGATTTAAGTCATATAATTCAACAGCCCGGAGAGTCAGCCCGAAAGCTTTGGAATAGATTCCTCACTAAGAAGAATCAAATTGTCGACTGCCCGGACGCCGAAGCCTTAGCGGCTTTCAAACACAGTGTTCGGGACGAATGGCTCGCCAGACACCTCGGTGAGGAAAAACCGAGGACAATGGCAGCCCTAACAAGCCTTATGACCCGCTTTTGCGCGGGTGAAGACAGCTGGCTGGCCCGTAGTGGCGCCAATAACCCATGCACATCCGAAGTCAGGGATGGCAATGGAAAACCATGACGCAATAAAAGCAAGCGTCGAAACAATGAAGACAGCCTAGACAACACAGCGGTAAATGCCGGATTCAGGGGCTCTCGACCCGGTCAACGGAAAAAGCCATTCAAAGGCAGCAGAGATGGACCGTCCATCCTAAACAAGATTCTAGAGAGATTATGTCAGGTTCATGGCACCTCCAACAAACCCGCAAATCACACCAACAGAGAATGCTGGGTCTTCAAGTAGGCCGGCAAGCTAAACGCCGAACACAAGGGGAGGGAAACACCAAGCGAAGACGAGGATGAGCCTCGCCAGCCGAACACTGGGGGACAGAAAAAATTCGCACCAGAGGTCAAAACAGTGAACATGATTCACGTAACGAAGAGGGGGGGCAAACACGCACTCCGAGACGTATGCGCCGTGGAGCCCGTCACCCCCAAGTTTAACCTTTGGTCGGCCTGCCCGATCACTTTTGATCGCAGGTATCACCCGACTAGTATCCGGCACGGAGGATCGGCTGCCTTGGTACTAGACCCAATAATTGACGGATACCACCTCACCCGAGTCCTTATGGACGGCGGCAATAATCTTAATCTGATATATCAGGACACAGTCCGCAAAATGGTGATAGACCCGACAAGAATAAGCCAAAGCAATACTACCTTTAAAGGAGTAATAACAGGTCCAGAGGCCCGCTGCACGGGCTCTCTAGTACTAGAGGTTGTATTCAGTTCTCCCGACAACTTCCGAAGTGAAAAGTCAACCTTCGACATCGCTCCATTCCAAGGAAGCTATCAAGTACTACTCGGAAGAATGGCTTTCGCTCGTTTTAATGCAATACCGCATTACGCTTATCTTAAGCTTAAGATGCCCGGTCCACATGGCATCATCATAGTTAGCGAAAACACAGAACGTTCCTTACGTGCGGAAGAATGTGTGGTGGATATAGCAGCCGAACATTGAACACCCTCTCCAACCGGAATAAACGATCGGTCGTCAAGGCCGCGGACACGGCTAGACGAGTCCGGCGCACCACTAGCCGTAACAGCTCAAATAAACCTAAGGCTCGGTCGATGGATATACCCCCATAGGTGGTGCTAGGGGCTTCCCATATGGAAAAAGGACTATAGTTCGGCTCGATCTTATTTAGATTGAATTTTCATGGTTTATTGAGAATAACCAATTCTTCGCACGAAAACTTTCACCTGGGCTTTTCTCTCTTACAGACGATCATCATGCTACACCCTTCCAGGATACGAAACAACGGAGACACAGGCGCAGACGTGCAGCAGGGCCCCATTCAAAGGTTTCTTTTTAGATTAAGACCATGTGTAAACCTTTTTTACTGTCTCTTGTTGCTTCACACCCTCAGGATACTCAACATAACCAAGAGGGATGCTGGCGTTATTGACATTTCGTCACGTCAGGCTAATGCACGTACATGGAAATTCAGGGCTTTTTATCGAGGGCATTACTCAGCCTAGCATATGTTGTAAAGACCGAATACCTTAGGGAGTGTTCGGTGTCACAAGTTTGGCCTTATATGCATCAGCTTCGAATCATGTCTTTGGTCAATAGTTGGGTTTGCCCAGCTCCCGTGTTTTGCTACCCTATGTTCCGCTCTATCGGCTAAGGTGGCACCGGGAGAACTACTGCGATTGTGCCCTGGTTCATCTGGATGAGCACCTCAGTAGAGAAAGCCAAAAACTGACTGTCATGATAAAGCGCGAGACTGGTCAACCACTCGAGGACTCAGCGGAATCTTCGCGATTCCTCTGCATTAACGAAGGACCGGTTTCTCGGTCATGTATGTACGCGCACCGTATTCGGATAAGCGCGGAAGTACCAGGGGCTACATAGTAGCCCCACTGTCAAACTCCTATGGCTAAGTGAAAGTGTTAAAGCAATATAGTCTGATTGCCTTGTTCACTGCACTATCACCTCCTTAATGGACCAAGACGTTGGATCAAGTGTGAATACGCGCTTTTCCGAACACCCCCGCATTATATGCGTGGGGGATGAAGCTCACGACTGCAACCTTTCAGGTTATATACATACATAAAACGGCCGCACATGAGGTATCATAATACTTTCAGGCAAAAGTATAAACACAGCCTTTTATAAGCCAAATAGCATTGTTTTTACAAATTGGGATACATGTCACTCGAACATGATACTCTTCGAGCACTGAGCCTCTATTAAACGAGCGCCTTCTAGGACTTCTTCAAAATAGTGCTTGGACGAGACCTGGCCTACGGCCGGACCCCGAGTTGCAATAGCGGTGGCATCCATCTCTGCCTAGTATGTCTTAACATAGGCAAGAGCCATCCATGCACCCTCTATGCATGCAGACCTCTTTACAGCGTCGATATGCGGCACAACACCAAGGAATCGTTGCACTAAAACCAAAATAACTATTCGGCCTTAGTCCTTCCGGCCAAAGATGATGCATGACAGACCTCATGGCAAGCCCGGACAACCTATGGAGCTCAGCCCACTCGGCCATTTTCTCATTTAACAGCAGCGAACGTGTTGGAGCACTGAACTGCGACTAGAACAACTTTTCCACTTTGTGATCTTTTTGAACTTTGAAAAACTCAGTCGCATCAGCATCACTCATTGTCAGGTCTGAATACGCATCTGCAGCACTCCATAATTGATCCAGAGGGGCATATTTCGGATCTCCGAACTTCGTCCGCAACAAAAAGGGCTTCCCAGCCGTGATATCTCTGGCTTGACGAAGCTCCTCCTTCGCTGCTCTGATTTTAGAGCGGGTCTCCTTGGCTGCTACCAGGGCTTTCTCCACGTCTGTCGCTTTCTCTTGGCTTTCCTTTTTCAAGAAGCTCATACCAGTCGGTGGCATCCTTCAGCTCAACGGCCATCTTGGCTATTTTATCTTCGCTCTGGCGATGAGCAGCCCGTTCGCCTCTTAACTCTTAGGCCGCCTTTAGGGCGTCCGCATCACTCCTCCTGGCTTGTTCCTTGGCTCAGGAAAGTTCCGCCCGAAGGGTCTCCACGGCGGCAGCTCCATCTGCAGTCACAGCATATTATAGATACTAGCATCCTGCTCCTCTTAAATATTTGTTGACTACCCGAAAATACATACCATGTGCCTCGTCAAGCCGCTTGTTCACAAGCGCAATGTCAGCATCTGCCGCATCAAGTTGCCGGCTAAGTCTGGAAAACTCAGCAGTCCGGCCAGCCACCGGACCGTCAGCCGCCTGCACATGAAAGCAACGCTATCATTACCTGGGACTATGATCCTCTGTTTGCTGCCTCTGGACAGCAACCGGAGTCTCAGGGGATACTATTTGTATAGAGCACACCTAGCGTGTGCAGTACCGTCAAAAAAATTATATATTACTTTGCATACCTCAAAGCCTCTTAGCAGACTCATAAAAGCTTCATGCAACCCACTCTGGTCAGATGAAATCCTCTCAACCACCGTACCCATTAAAGTACGATGTGCCTCTGAAATAGCTGCTTGCTCCAAAAGACCCATTAGTGCGTCCGGTTGTGCACCGAACAGTCCCGGACTCTTTCTGTTGCTCTCCTTAGGAGCCGAATGCTCCGGACTTCGGGTGGCTGAAGGGTTACCTTCTGGCCTCAGCGGATAAGGAGAAATCCTCCGTGATGAAACCTCAGGGTCGTCCACCCCAGGAGGCGGGGAGACAGGGGGAGGCGTTTTGCTCTCCATCATCTCCGGAAGAAGATCCCCTGAAGACGAACTCTATTGAGAAGGGCTATGAGCCGGACTGCAAGATATATGTCTCGGCTATTGTCCTTGGAGATAAAGCAGGATATATTTACCAAAAGTACTCTTGATTCACTTACAACTTGGTGGAGGGCTGGCCCCCTTGCGGGCACTGTGCGGTAAGGACGCCCTTCGGGGCAGGGCCCCCTAGCGAAGGTTTCTTCGCTCGTTTGGAAACTTCCGTTTCCAAGTCGTCAGAGGCAGTCCTTTTCCTTCCTTGGGGAGAGGGGATTCTAGATTCTTCTCCCCGATCATCCTTCTTCGCGAAGACACTAATTCCCCCGGTTTGGATGAGTAATGTGT
The DNA here is from genome assembly GCF_002162155.2 of Triticum dicoccoides. NCBI lineage: Eukaryota > Viridiplantae > Streptophyta > Magnoliopsida > Poales > Poaceae > Triticum > Triticum dicoccoides. Next base: position 346,363,237 of record NC_041392.1, read on the forward strand.
GAGGCCCGCTTTCGGCTTCTTTATTCCTCCCTTTATCTTCCCCTGATGGCACTTGATAAAGTGCGTGCTCAAGCATCCTGGCTAGTACAGGATCCGGTGAGCCTTCGGGAAGGGGGGCCGAACACCTGATCATCTTCGCCTTTCTTATCCAGTCCTGGCCAAGAGCAATTTTTTCAGAATGATGTTATGATAAAGGAAAAGACGCCGTGTTCGGCCGCAGTTACTTACATGGGTATCTGGACGATTGCAGTTTAGACCCGCATCCTCGGTGGTGTCCGGACAGTTTATTGGTGATCCGAAGAACAATCCATACATCCCTTCAAGCGTCATGCCGAAGAATTGTTGAATAGTTCGTGGTCCTTCCGGGTTGAACTCCCACATGCGGAGAGATCGACGTTGGCATGGCAGGACCCAACAAACTAGCATTACTTGCATTACCTTGACGAGACTGACATCCCTCTTGAGGAGATCTCGGATACGACTTTGCAATGTCAGCACGTCATTAACTAGCCCCCAGTCGAGCCCCTTGTTGACCCATGACGCCAGTTGTGGCAGGGGCCCGAACGGAAGGCGGGGGTAGCTACTCACTTAGTACTTCGGGGAGCTGTGATGTAAAACCACTCCCGCTGCCATAAGTTGGACACCTCCGGGAAGGAACCCTTTGGCCATGGAACATCGGCGTATTTGCTTATTATGGCACCTCCGCATTCTACGTGTCATCCATCGATCGTCTTCGGCTTCACATTGAAGGTCTTGAGCCATAAGCCGAAGTGTGGGGTGATGCGAAGGAAGGCCTCACACACAACGATAAATGACGAGATGTGAAGGATGGAATCCGGGGCTAGATCATAGAAGTCGAGCCCGTAATAGAACATAAGCCCTCTGACAAAGGGTTCAAGACTAAAACCTAGCCCTCGGAGGAAGTGGGAAACAAATACGACACTCTCGTTGGGTTCGGGAGTGGGGATGACCTGCCCTAGAGCAGGCAGCCTGTGCGAGATTTCCGTGGTCAGATACCTTGCTCCCCTTAGCTTCTTGATGTCCCCCTCTGTGACAGAGGAGGCCATCCACCAGCCTTGGAGGTTGGATCTGGACATGGTTGAAGCGCTTAGCCTAAGCCTTGGGTGTTGGAACTCGAGGTGGGGGAGGGGAAGGATTGAGCGCGAGAAGAAAAGGATAGGCCTTGGCCCCTTTATAAAGAGGGCGAATATCAAGCGTCCTCCGCGTGGCCGTTTGGAACTTGCCTAAACTTGAGGAGTCATATTAACAAGCACGGTTGGGTTACCCACGCCCGTATTGATGAGACTCTCGTGATAAGGGGAACACGATCTCTGCTTCGACAAGACATGCCGATAAAACAGCCTCGCAACACGTGCAATGGCAGACAGGGAAAAACGGTTCGTAATGACCGGGCCATGGCAGGACGTCACGTCATGAAAAGTTGTCAGCAGATTGGATTTATTTTGCAGAGCCGGACACGATCCATGTGTTCAAAATATTCTATGGACTATTAGGAGAAGGAACCCGCCTTGCAATGCCGAAGACAATCTGTGCACCGCACTCATCGTCATTGAAGCCTGGTTCAGGGGCTACTGAGGGAGTCCTGGATTAGGGGGGTCCTCGGACAGCCGGACTATATACTTTGGCAAGACTGTTGGACTATGAAGATACAAGATTGAAGACTTCATCCCATGTCTGGGTGGGACTCTCCTTTGCGTGGAAGGCAAGCTTGGCAATTCGGATATGTTGATCTGCTCCTTTGTAACCGACTCTGTGTAACCCTATCCCCCTCGGGTGTCTATATAAACCGGAGGGTTTAGTCCGTAGGACAAGAACAACAATCATAATAATAGGCTAGCTTCTAGGGTTTAGCCTCTATGATCTCGTTGTAGATCAACTCTTGTAATACTCATATCATCAAGATCAATCAAGTAGGAAGTAGGGTATTACCTCCATTGAGAGGGCCCGAACATGGGTAAACAGTGTGTCCCCCCGCCTCCTGTTACCATCCGCCTTAGACGCACAGTTCGGGACCCCCTACCCGAGATCCGCCGGTTTGGACACCGACACCCGGTCCTCTTCCCAAATATTGAGCGGGAAGGGATCCCACAACGGCCAAATTCGAAGGGAGACAACTAGTACAAGCTATCATAACAAAAGTGGTCTTCGCCTGCCAAAGGCTCTGGTGGTGACGCTGTTTTGGGCTCCACGATGACCTCCGTCCTGCCGTCCTGCTGGTCTTGGTCTTGTTGCACCGATATGGAAACCTTTGCCTGATGCCTCGGGACTCCTTGCCTGCGCTTGCCCGTTTAGCACCAAAGAAGAAACAAGGACACTGCGCATGCTGGCACCCGCCTAGTTCCAGTCGTCATGGGTTGCGTCATAGGAACCTCGCGAGGTGCCCCACCCCTTGATCTCTCCGCCCCTCGCGAGCCAGCCTGGTGAGGCCGCCCCTGAGGAGGTCTTGCATCGTCTGCCTCGCGAGGGTCTTGAATGTTTGCTGGTGAAGATGGGCCGTACGGGGCCGCTGGTGGAGCCACGTTGCGGGCCGCAGGCTGGCAAGTCTGGGGACCCCCGTTCACAGAACACCAGCAATTACCGATGGGTCCGGATCATCCCCGAACATCTGTAAAGCGTCTTCGGTTTGTTATTTGGATTTCGCTATCCCATTGATCTGGAGCCATCCGATGAACATAGCACTCCCCTAAACCCCCTCTTTTTTCTACCCTGCCTATTTAAACAACAACCTCATGCCTAATTTGACCCAACAACAGAATCCAGGGGATTTGTCCCTGTCGCCGCCGCCACACTCACCTCTCTTCCACGGGATCTTCCCCGATCCACCCGCAGCCAACCAGCCTCCTCCTCTCACTTTGGGATCCTCCCAGGTTCCCTCCGCCTCCACTCTCTGCCACCATCCAACCACCGGTCGGCTTTCGATCCAGTTTGGATCGAGGCCACAGCCTCGCGCGCCCGATCCCCGAGCCGCCTCCACAGCCTTGTTCCTGAAGCCGTTGTCACCGAGCTCGCCTGCCTTGATAGCCTCCCATGCCAGAGACCTCTGCTCCCGCGCGTCTCTGACCCTCCCCGAGACTCCTCGCCGTAGTAGCAGCAGCCACCAGCAGGTCACCAGTGTCGTGCCCGTCGCCTCTCCTTCCATCCCCTCCTTCCTCTAGCTATCTCTTCCCCTCACTTTTCTCTCTCTTTTGTCTTTGTCCCGTAGGAGTTCCCATCCATGTCGCCAAGAGAAGAGCGCCCCGACCACCTCGTCACTAGCTCACAGGAGCCACCCGCTGGTGATCTCCTTTGCGCTGCCTCTGGCCCCTTCCTTTTCCTCGTGTCGCGCTGCTGCGGACTTCTCCGCCTCGCCGTTGTTTTGCTGCAGGAGCCAAGGCCATCGCCTCCTTAGTTCGTCGGCCGCCTCGCGAGCTTGCCTCCTTCACCGTTCCCGGCCCCCACCTCTCATCGCCGCCGGTCAGCCAGGCCCCCTCGCAGTATCCTCTTTTTCTTTCTGTCTTCGTCCCTACTCTAAAGCTCTCTGTCTTTTGAGCAGAGGACGTGCACAGCCGCCTACTTCAGTTCATTGTTCCGCCACCTAGTTTGCTGGATCCGCTGCCTGCCGGCCCCTTCTTCGCCTGGAGCTTCGTCACCTGCACCCACGCCGAGATCCGGTCATCCCCGCCGCCAAACTCCACGTCCCTGCAGTCCCGTGCCGCCACTGCTTCCTGTCGAGCAAGCAGAGGACCGCGTCGTCCCTGCCTCGCCCGCTCTTGGGCCCCCTTCGTCAGCGGCTTGCTCGATCCCCTGCATCGTTCGATCCAAGTCAGCAGCACACGCGCATCAGTCCATGTTGGCCGACTGCTCCCCAGCCCAAGACCTCCACCGACCTGGGCCGAGCCGGTGAGCAGCCCAGCCGCCCAGTGCCCAGTTCAGATCCAACCCGTATGGGTGTTTTAGGGTTCTGCAATTTGTTATTTATCCAGAGAATAACCAGTTTTGCAGAAAACCCCTTGCACTTCATGCATTTAAAATCTCATTAACCATGCATCAGATTAAAATGTTTTATATATGTAAAATGCTTAGAATTTCATCTAGTTTCATAATTTCCAACTTTCATCTATGTTTAAAATGTTGTTTGCATTTGATTTGCTAAATGACATGTTAAAATGATTCATTTCGTAACTAATTAACCGTAGCTCTGAATTAAATAATCTTTATATGTAAATGGGGTAGAAAAATGCATAGATTAACATGGTGCACTTATTTTTGCTGTTTAACAACTCTAAAATATGGTTTTATGCATAACAGTAACAATTCGAAATATGCATATGGGGATTTTACGGAATTGCTATTTGTGTTTCCGGCCTCATTTAAATTTGCCTAAATAGTTAGTTTACTTATGCTTCACATCTTGCCATGTGTAACAACATTTAATATTGTTGGGTACAAAAACGAGAGCGAACTAAATAAAATATTCAACTCGTTGCATATTGAGCTCCACTTAAATTGTAGTGTTGTTTGTTGCACTTTTCCATGCCATGACTCATTAAACCGGACATGCATCATGCTTGAGTGTGCATCATGCCATGATTATTTTTGATGGTTTACCATGTTGTTTTCTTCTTTCCGGTTGTGCTCCTTCTCGATAGTTTCGGTTGCGTTGCGATCGTGAGGATTCGTTCGACTACGTTGGTTCGTCTACTTCATGGACTCAATCTTCTTCCTAGCGGTATTTCAGGCAAGATGACCGTCACCTTGGATCTCACTATCTTTGCTATGCTAGTTGTCTCGATGCTATCGCTATGTCGCGCTACCTACCACTTGTTTATCAAGCCTCCCAAATTGCCATGATAGCCTCTAACCTTTTCACCCTTCCTAGCAAACCGTTGTTTGGCTATGTTACCGCTTTGCTTAGCCCCTCTTATAGCATTGCTAGTTGCAGGTGCAGTTGTAGGTTGTTCCATGTTTGGGACATGGATATCTTGGATATTATAGGATATCACAATATCTCTTATTTAATTAATGCGCATATATACTTGGTAAAGGGTGGAAGGCTCCGCCTTTTTCCTGGTGTTTTGTTCCACTCTTGCCGCCTTAATTTCCATCATACCGGTGTTATGTTCCTTGATTTTGCGTCACAAATATGGTGAGGGTTTATGGGCCCCTCTTGACAGTTTGCTTTGAATAAAACTCTTCCAGCAAGGCCCAACATTGGTTTTACCATTTGCCTAATAACAACTAAAACTTGCATAGGGACTTTCTTGACCTCGAGAACTTAATCAACCACCAGGGCCAGTGCTCCTCTGAGTGTTGGTCCAAACTAGAGCACCGTGCGGGACCGCCCCTAGGCAACTTGGGCTATTGTGTTCTTGTACGCTTCGCTCATCCGGTGTGCCCTGAGAACAAGATATGCGAGGCTCCTATCGGGATTTGTCGGCACATCGAGCGGTCTTGCTGGTTTTGTTTTACCATTGTGAAAATGTCTTGTGCATCGGGATTCCGAGTCTGATCGGAGGGTCCCGAGATGGAGGATTGTCTAAGTTGGGACACCCCTGTAGGGTTTGAACTTTCGAGAGCCGTGCCCGTAGTTATGTGGCAGATGAGAATTTGTTAATATTCGGTTGTAGTGGACTTGAATTAAACTCAATTAAAATACACCAACCGCGTGCGTAGCCATGACTGTCTCTTTTCGGGTGCGTTAGAGAAGAGAAAACGGTTGGGTTATGTTTGAACGTAAGTAGTTTAGGATCACTTCTTGATCATTACTAGTTTGTGACCATTTGCGTAGCTGCTCATCTTATTCTTGTACTCGTAAGTCAGCCACCATACTATGCTTAGTCGCTTGCTGCAACCTCGACACTTATCCATTCCATACCCATTAAGCTTTTTGCTAGTCTTGATACCCATGGTAATGGGATTGCTGAGTCCTCGTGGCTCACAGATTACTACAACAACAGTTGCAGGTACAGGTAATGCTATGTTCATGATGTGAGAGCAATGTTTATTTGATTTGGAGTTCTTCTTCTTCGATCAAGGGATATAGGTTCCAGGTCGGGAGCCGGGGCTAGCAGGGTGGATGTCATTCTTCTTTTTTTGTTTGTGTTCATCCGTAGCTAGATCCTTCTCTTCTGGATGATGATTGCTATGTATTGATGAATTGTTGTATTCATGTTGTAGCTTGTGGCGAGTGTAAGCCTTTATCTTGTATTCTTATCTATTCAGTACATGGTATGTTGTAATGATATCCATCTTGCTATGCGCTCGAAATACGATTGTGCCCCGATCATGAGTTCATCACGTGATTGGGATAGAACCGCATCTTGGGCACTACACGCCTTTAACAAGGCAGGTGCTTAAGCAGTCCAACCCAGCGCGCTCTGCTCAGTCGCTGACATCTTGGAAAGCTTCGGCTGATGCATATGAAGCAGAGCCCATACTTATTCCCGCGTGGTGGTTAGTGCAAAAAAGGCTAAAGGCCTACTCGGATCAAATATCCAAACCGTTAGTGCCTTGGGAGCGCGCGGTAACGAGCAGAGACTCACGATCATGTGACCCCATCGCCCCGTCTCGTGGACTTACAGCAAGGGCTAAGCATGCTCGGCCGTGCCACCTAATTATCTCGCGGTTACCCTCCAGGTCAACCCGACTTCACATCACTCGCGGATACCCCTCGGGGCCAACCCGATGTCATCATGATTCTGTGGTAATTCAAAGTAGCCGTGTGTCTGAAACAACAAGGGGGAAACCTGAGGAACCACCGTTGATAGATTCCCACTCGATGTAACCATCAAGGTGGACTTGGAGGAATCACCCTCATTGGTCCACACTTGAGGGTTTGCATGACAGAGTCATTATCGGGAGTGGTCAAGGAGGAATCACCCTCGATGACCACGACCGAATAGCTACACTATAGGGTTAAAGTCATAAGTGACGATGAGGTATCACCCTCGGCACTCGAAAGTAACTCTGCAGAGTCGTACAACTAGGGGGGGTGATGTGCGGTGTCGGGGCCTAGACGTCGATCACGTTGATCGAGTCATCGAACATAAAGTGGGGCAACTGGGACAAGGTGGGGGTCACTGATGGATCTCTAACCAGCCTATACTAAGCAGTTTAGAATAAGAAGGTAGCAAAAATAGGCTATGCATCAAAATAGGAGCAATCAAGTACACTAGCAAAATCTAATGCAAGTATGAGAGAGAATGGAATGGGAAATATTGGAGTGATCAAGGGGGGGGCTTGCCTTGAAGCTCTATTGAGAAGAAAGGGTCGTCGTCAATGTAGTAGATCACAGTGGCACCAGCAGCGGTCTCAAGGTCTATCAGGGGGCAAGAAACAATAAATATAAAACAAACAAAGCATACCATGGAAATACGTTGTGCTAGAGGTGAACTAATGCAGTACTACACGTTACAGACGGAGCGAGAAAACATCCGAGAATATTTTCCCAGCTTTCAGTGGTTTTCGGACAGATGAACCAACGGGGAAGGTTTCATGTTCATCATGTTAGAGGCATGTGACAGATGATTGGATAGCATATTCGGATTCGTCACATTTTTCTCATTGATTTTCATATATGAAATATTTTCATCCGAGTTACGGTTTATTTTATATGATTTTTCAAAGATTAAATGATTTTATGGAAAACTTTTATTTCGAAAATAAATGACGAAAAGCTAGGTGTAGACAGGGTGTGTACACTACCAGTGTGGCTGATTGACTGCCAGGTGGGGCCAGAGTCAAAGTCAACAGCCCAGTCAGAGTTGACTAGTCAAAGTCAACAGTGTCGACGGGACCCAATTGTCATAGATAGTAGGTAATTTGATTTTTGTTTAAACTCTAGGGTACCCACATGTGAGTGTCACATGTGCTAGTAAAAGTAGCTAGACTAAATTAATCTAGAAGGGACCACATGTCATCTATACATCTCACTAACTACACAATTAAACTAACCTAATCTATTCCTAGACTAATCTAACTAGGGCGACCTTGCTTGGTAGTAGAACATGCAGGCACGTATGAACGGGAGTGCATAGCGGCCATGGCCTACATTGGCAGCAGCACGCAGTAGAAAAGAGCAGCGGCGGCAGGGATTAGGAGCAGCATCAGCAATGAGCCGGAGCAGAGAGCAGCAAGGCATGAGCAGCAGCAAAGTAGCAGGCGCGAGCAGCAAGCAAAGGCATCAGCAACGGCGCCGTAGCAAAAGACAACAATAGCAAACAGTAGCGGCTGCAAGAATCAGCGGCAGAGCAGCGCATCGCAAGTAGCAGCAGCTTCCAGCGGGGCAACAACAGTTGGCTCCCGGGCACGGGCGCACGCGCACAGGGCGGCTATGGCGCCAGCGGAGGCGGGTAGCAGCCATCGCATGCGGGCGCGAGTGCGGGCGCGTGCACACGCATAGGGGGCGGCCGGCGCGCATGCTGTGGGGGACGCGGGACGCGGTGAGCGCGTTGTCCAGTGAGATCGGCCGTGACGGTATACGGTGTCTACAGCGACGAATCAAAGGGCGGAAGTCCGGGAATCGAAGGAGGAGTTCACCGCGAGCTCGGAGACGCAGTCGGGGAGGCCGAAGGTGGACAAGGCGCGGAAAATCGATGGCGACGTCGTGCGGCTGCCGAAGAAGAGGACAAAAATGAAGGGGATGATGTAGAGCACTCCATCTCGAACGGGTGGTCATAGTCGAAGCATCCAAGTGCGACCGAGCTCCAGGCAAAGTTTTAGCCGGCTAGGAGGGAGGTGGCTGCATGGACGGAGGAGGCTAAAGCGGCAACGACGTCGGTTTGTGTGTGAGAGGGCGGAGCGGCGCGAGGAGGAAGGAGGAGAACGTGGGCTCTAGGGTTCTAGAGAGGGAGAGGGTGCTCGGGATCTTATAGGACGTCGGAGGGTGGCGGATGGCTGCCAGCGCGGCCATGGCACCGCGGATGGCCGCCACGCCGAGCCTCCTGTAGGTAGGAGGGAGATGAGTTGGGAGAGGGGTGGGCTGGGCCACCCATTTGTCAGATGGGCCAATATGCCCAGTAGTTTAGGTCCTCCCCCATTCTTTTCTACTCATTTATTTTTGGTTGTGCATTCATTTATTTATTTTTATAGCAATTCAGTTTTGTAAAAAAATGGAACTTGGTCCAAAATTAGTGCTGCGATTTTAGGCACTGCCACAAAAGTTTGGGGGTAGGGGGTTATTTGAATTTGTTTTTATTTGTTTAAAAAGCTAAATACTTAGATGGGGCTGTTTTGGATGATAGCTCCCAAACGAGAAAACAAGTGCGGTGGTTTCTTTCACAGTAAATTGTTATGGAATATCTACTAAAACATGAACTATTTTTCTGACATGCTTGTGAAACTTTAAATTTGAATTTTGGATTTGACTTGGATCTTTATCAATGGCAATTTGACTTAGTCAAACATGATGACATGGCACCATTAGTGTGAGGTTACTGTAGCCTGACACCCGGGGTGTTACAGTTTATTGCTATCGTCTTCGCATGTCAAGTATATGTTCCTATGACCATGAGATCATGCAACTCACTGACACCGGAGGAGTACGTTGTGTGTACCAAATGTCGCAACATAACTGGGTGACTATAAAAGTGCTCTCTTGGTATCTCCGAGGGTGTCTGTTGAGTTGGCATGGATCAAGACTGGGATTTGTCACTCTGTATGACGGAGAGGTATCTCGGGGCCCACTCGGTAATACATCATCACAATAAGCTTGCAAGCAATGTGACCAATGAGTTAGTCACGGGATCTTGTATTACAGAATGAGTAAAGAGACTTGCCGGTAACGAAATTGAATTAGGTAAGGAGATACCGATGATCGAATGTCGGGCAAGTAACATACCGATAGACAAAGGGAACTGCATACGGGATTGTCTGAGTGTTTGACACTGAGGTTCGATCGATAAGATATTCATAGGATATGTAGGAACCAATACGGGCATCTAGGTCCCGCTATTGGTTATTGACCGTAGAGGTGTCTCGGTCATGTCTGCATAGTTCTCGAACCCCCAGGGTCTACACACTTAACGTTTGGTGACGATATAAGTATAGTAGAGCCATTATGGTGGCTACCGAAGGTTGTTTGAAATCCCGGATGAGATCCCTGACGTGACGAGGAACTCCAGAATGGTCCGGAGGTGATGATCGATACATTGGACGAAGGGTATTGGAGTCTGGAATTGTTCTGTGTGTACCGGGTGATGACCAGTGTCACCGAAAGGGGTTTCGGGGGGCCCTGGCATGTGTTGGGGCCCCATGGGCAAAGGGGAGGGGTCAAACCAGCCCATTAAGGGGATGAGTGCCCCCCTCACCCCATCTCACGTAACCAGGAGGGTTGGGGGCGTTCCCCTAGGGCTTCCCACCTCCCGGCTTGTGGGGAAAGTCACGCTAGGGGAGATCCCATCTGCCCTGGCCATCACCCCCTAGGGAAAACCCTAGGGGCGCCACCCCATCCTCCCCCTATATATAGAGAGGTAGAGAGAGGGAAGCCGCACCCCTTGAGCACATCTCTACACCACGGCGCTGCCTCTCCTCTCCCTTGCATCCCTCTTCCTCTCCGTAGTGCTTAGCGAAGCTCTGCTGAGATTCCACCACCACCACCGCGACCACGCTGTCGTGCTGCCGGAGGACGCGAGCTACTACTTCACCATCGCTCGCTGGATCAAGGAGGTGAAGGCGTCATCAAGCCATACGTGTGTTGAACATTGAGGTGCCGTCCATTCGATACTTGGATCGGGAGTTCGCGGGATGAATCGTGATTGCATCGTGAAGACGTTCGCGGGACGGATCATGATTGGATCACGAAGACGTTCAACTACATCGACCGCATTTCTTAACGCCTCCGCCTAGCGATCTATAAGGGTATGTAGATCCAATATCTCCTCTCGTAGATGGTCATCTCCTAGATTGGATCTTGGTGAGCGTAGGTTTTTTTTGTTTCCCATGCAACATTCCCCAACAGTGGTATCAGAGCTAGGTCTATGCGTAAATGACATTACAAGTAGAACACAAAGGAGTTTGTGGGCGTTGATATTTAGATTGCTTCCTTCCTTGGTATTTTCTTGATTCAGCGGTATTGTGGGATGAAGCGGCCTGGACCAACCTTACATGTCCACGTACATGAGACCGGTTCCATCGACAGACATGTGACTTTGTTGCATAAAGCTGACTGACGGGTGTCTGTCTCTCCCACCTTAGTTGAATCGGATTCGACAAAGGCGGTCCTTGTAGAAGGTTAAATAACAACTTGCATATCACCATTGTGGCTTTGCATAGGTAAGAATCGTTCTTGCTAGATACCCATAGCAGCCACGTAAAACATGCAACAACAATTAGAGGATGTCTAACTTGTTTTTGCAGGGTATGTTGTGATATGATATGGCCAAAGACATGATGTAATATATTTGATGTATGAGATGATCATGTTTGTAATAGTTTATATCGACTTGCATGTCGATGCATATGACAACCTGCATGAGCTATAGGGTTGTGTTTAATTATTGTATCACCTGCGTGTCAATCATTATGCGCTATATAATGCTTTACTTTATCGCTAAGAGGTAGCAATAGTGGTAGAAGCATGGTTGGCGTGACAACCCCGATGGCGGCATGATGATGGAGATCATGGTGTCATGCCGAAGACGATGGAGATCATGCCGGTGCTTTGGAGATGGAGATCAAAAGCAAAAGTTGATGGCCATATCATGTCACTTATGATTTGCATGTGATGTTAATCCTTTTATGCATCTTATTTTGCTTAGGACGACGGTAGCATTATAAGTTGATCCCTCACTAAAATTTCAACATAAAATTGTGTTCTCCCCAAGTGTGCACTATTGTGAAAGTTCATCATTTCGAAGCACCACGTGATGATCGGGTGTGATACACTCTATGTTCACATACAACGGGTGCAAGCCAGTTTTCCACATGCGGAACACTTGGGTTAAACTTGACGAGCCTAGCATGTACAGACATGGCCTTGGAACATAAGAGATCGAAAGGTCGAACATGAGTCACATAGTAGATATGATCAACATGGAGATGTTCAACATTGAAACCACCTCATCTCACGTGATGATCGGACTTGGGTTGGTGAATTTGGATCGTGTTACACTCGAATGACTAGAGGGATGTCAATTTGAGTGGGAGTTCTTAGGTAATATGATTAATTGAACTCATTATCATGAACATAGTCTAAATTGTCTTTGCAATTTATGTTGTAGATCAATAGCTCGCGTTGTAGCTCCCTATTTTAATACGTTCATAGAGAAAGACTAAGTTGAAAGATATTGTAAGCAATTATGCAAACTAGGTCCGTAGTTTGAGGATTGTCCTCACTACTACACAGAAGGCTTTTGTCCTTGATGCACCGCTCGGTGTGCCAACCCCTCAGCATCGTCTGTGGATGTTGTGAACATCTAGCAGACATGTTCTGATGACTACTTCATAGTTTAGTGTGCCACGCTTTATGGCTTAGAATAGGGTTCCAAAGACGTTTTGAACGCCATGGAACATATGAGATGTTCCAAGAGCTAAAATTGGTATTTCAGGCTCATGCCCGTGTTGAGAGGTATGATACCTCTAACAAGTTCTTTGCCCACAAGACGGAGGAGAATAGCTCAGCTAGTGAGCATGTGTCGGCGTTCTGGGAACGGGGGTCCCCAGACTTGCCTGCTTGCGGCCCACGGCGTGGCTGAGCTGGCAGGTCTGTACGACCCATCTTCATCGACAAGGTATTCAAGACCCTCATGAGGGGCCAAGCCTCGCGAGGCGGACGATGCAAGACCTCCTCAGGAGCAGCCTCGCCAGGAAGGCTCGCGAGGGGTGGAGACATCAAGGCAAGGCAAACCTCGCGAGGTCCTCGTGACGTGAGCCATGACGATCGAGGCCAGGCGGGCGCCAGTGTGCGCAGTGTCCTTGCTTCCTCTTTGGTGCCAAGGGGGCAAGCGCAGGAGCGAAGTACCGAGGCATCAAGGAAAGGTTTCCATATCGGTGCAACGAGATCAATACCAGCAGGACGACAAGATGGAGGTCACCATGGAGTCCAAGACAACGTCACCACCAGAGCCTTTTGTAGGCGAAGACTACTTTTGTCAGCATAAGCTGTACTGGCTGTCCCCTTTCAAATTGGCCGTTGTTGGCTCCCTTCCCGCTCAATATTTGGGGAGAGGACCAGGGCCTATATAAGTAGAACTAGCTACCACAGTAGAAAAGACAACGACAGCGAGAGAGAACTCATTCAGAGGCATGTCACCAACACAAGTTCGCCAAGCACAAGAACACCTCAACCTCAGGAGGCTGTTCTTCCCCTTGTACTGTTCGTCATTAGCCCAAAAGACAATAAACTACCACCACACTGGAGTAGGGTACTACACCACAACAGTGACCTGAACCAGTATAAATCTTGTGTCTTTGTCTTGTGAGTTCGTCGAGTTCGTCTGCGAGATCTTAGAGAGCTAGGGCGCAGACCGATAGGGAGAAAACCCTCGCGCACACCCCAGTGTTTGAACCTCGAGGGTTTTGCCGGAACCCGTGATCCGACATTTGGCGCGCCAGGTAGGGGTGCGCCGAAGCTTCCTTCCATCGCTCCGCGTCCTGTTGCTCCGTCGTCTCCATGGCAGACGCGCGCCTCGCTCGTGCTGAGCGCCGGACTGCCCTCGCCGCCCGTGTCGCTCAGACGGCTCCCATCAGCAGGCCACCTCGTCGTTCCCCTTCGCCTGCCGCCAAAGCTGCCACCGGGACGACGGGGAAAGAGCGGCAAGCATCCTCGCTACACCCCTCGGTGCGGCGGGACAGCCGCACCGCCAGTCCATCGCTGACCCCGACCGGTTCTTCTTCCCATGCACGTCGCCCTCCCATGGATGCACAGGCCGCGCTCCTGATGGTGCACGAGCTCCTGCGCTACCGACAGGTCGACGGCCTCTACGAGGACTGGCTCGACCGCATCACCGAGCTTGTCCTCGCTGTAGGGGGCTCCCCTGCGCCGTCCCTCTCTCTACCTGGCCCTCTGCCAGCTACGGGCGACGTAGCTCACGAAGCGCCTCCACCACCTCTGCCCCATGATGGCGCCCTAGCGCCAAGGCGCGTGGCTCCACGATGCGACCCGCCGCGTCCCGCACCCACGCGTGAAGAAAGAAGTTGTCAAGAAGTCCCTCGACCGCAAGAAAACACTCCGTCGCTCCTCGCGCCACTGCACCAGGACCGGCTGCGGCGGCAAGACCGTGCGCCACCTGTAGCGGCAGGGCGCGGACCCCATCAAGACCAAGCTCCACCCCCAAGGCAGGCCCCAATGACCACAGCTGGTTGCCGCGCTTTCACCCCCGAGCTACGTAGCGTCGCCTGGTCGGCAAGTTCAAACCGGATCTGCCTCCTCGCTACGACGGCACCCCCGACCCCGCGGAGTTCTTGCAACTCTACTAGATGAGCATCGAAGCGGCCAACGGCGACGAGAAAGTCACGGCGAACAAGTTTCCCATGGCTCTCAAGGATGGCGCCCGCTCCTGGCTCCTGAACCTACCACCGGGCTTGATCTCCTCCTTGGACAAGATGCGCAACCGCTTCGTCGCCAACTTCCAGGGCTCTCGCGACCGCCCGCCGGCTGCGGATGACCTGCGTCATGTCAGGCAGCAACCGGGAGAGACCCTCCAGAAGTACATCCAGCGCTTCAACAACGTCCGCCTCAAGATCCCCAAGGTGATGGACAAGGCCATCATCTATGTGTTCTCTGATGGCGTTCGCGACGTCAAGATGAAGGAAGAGCTCGCTATCCATGAGGAGCTGTGCATCTCCCTGGAGTTGTTCAACCTGGCGACCAAGTGCACAAGAGCTGAGGAGGGGCGCCTCTCCCTCCTCAAGCTCCCAGCCGCAGACCCGGAGTAGAAGAAAGCCAAGGCCAAGGACGTGAAGCGCAAGGGATCACCCGTGCTCGCAGTGGAACTAGACACCAAGCATGGCGGAGACCGACCATAGTCATCCAAGAGCAGTCGTCTGTTCTGCGCCTTCCACAACCTGAATACCCACAACACCAGTGACTGTCAAGAGCTCAGAGCCATTCACGAAGGACGCCCCGGTCGACGCCCCGAGCGTGGCGACCGGGGCTACGGCCGAGGAGGAGGACGTGGTGGCGGACGCTGGGACGACCGTGGCCCGCGCCAGGAGTGGCGCGACCGGCCTCGTGAGGACCGCTGGCAGGATCAGCCTCGCGAGGGCTCCTGGAGGGATCAGCCTTGTGAGGATCATCCTCAAGGCAACGCCGGACTCCCTCCACTGCCGCCACCGCCAAGAAGGAATGACGAACAGCGTCAAGACGAGGGGGCTGGGGGCTTCCAGGAACCACGTGTTACCGCCTGCATGTTGGGCGGAGCCCACGCCCCAGCCTCGCAGCGTATCTTCAAGCAGTTTTCTCGTGAAGTGAATGCAGTCGTCCCCAAGCTCGAAGCCACACGCTCGCTCAGATGGTCCCAGTTCCCCATCACGTGCAACCCGGCAGATCAGCTCAAGTGCGCCGCTACCGCTGGCGCCCTCCCGATGCTTTGCTTCCCAGTCATCAGCAACATGCAAGTTACCAAGACCCTCATCGACGGCGGCGTAGGGCTCAACGTCCTGTCCGTCGACACGTTCGACATCCTCCAAGTGCCATATGAGTAGCTTCAGCCTACCAAGCCTTTCTCAGGAGTGACCAACGGTTCCACCACACCGATAGGGCAGGTCCGCCTCCCTGTCACCTTTGAGGAACGCAAGAACTACCGCACTGAGCTCATCGACTTCGATGTCGCACACATCCGTCTGCCGTACAATGCCATCCTCGGGTATCCAGCCCTGGCTAACTTCATGGCGGTGACCCATCAGGGCTACAATGTCCTCAAGATGCCGAGAAGCGGCGGGGTCATCACAGTCCCATGTGAAGAAAGAGATGCGGTGTGCTCCCTCGGGCATGCCTTCCAAGATGCAGCAATCGACGACCCCGACAACAAGGGCGAGGGCCCTCCTGAGGTCATCCCCAAGAAGAAGAAGCAGCTGCGCCGTGCAGGACCTCAGGAGGGTGGCCTCACAGCCGGAGCCTCGTCGGGATCAGCGCCCGCTCCCGGGGCGCCTCCCTCCATCGCATAGGAAGGCGCACCCGGCTTCCTTCTCGGGCAGGGCTCGGGGGCTTCCTTTTCGAAGGTCTCAGACCTTGACCACGTCACAAGGGAGGCGCTTGGGCACCACTTGGAGGCGTGCTTCATGGCACGTTTCCCTCGGGAGGGCATAGGGCAAGGATCGCCCACCGTTCAGGAGTTCATCACCAAGACCACCCAGGAATTTCAAGATGCAAGGGCCATGCACGGCGACCGTCGCTCACGAGGCGCAGCTTCCCATCCAGGCGAGGATGCCGGGCTGCGCGTCTGCATCAACGTTCCAGGGCTCAACAGGGCCGCTTCTCAGGAGCTTTTCTGGCCTTCGCGCGTGGGACGCTGCGAGGGCCCACCACACAACTACATTCGCATGCCCTTCGACCTGCTGAGCGTATCATCCGCCTACCAGCGCAATTTGCGGCGCATCCTAGCGGCTCAGGAGGCCAGGCACCACGCCGTCCGGATGGAGATGGAGACGGTCCTCAAGGAACCACCTGAGCCCCTAGAGCCTCCTCAGGCTCAGGGCCCCGGTGGCTCGTGAGGAGCAACCCCTTCGCTGCGCACCTTTAGCCGCCCCAACTCTCCTTCGTCAACATAACCAGGTGACATTTTCCAAGTTCATTTAGCTGGGAGCACCCCTTGGGCTGCATCATTCCCAGGCCGCGTGGGTCCGTCCCTATGGCATGTATCCCTTTTTATGTCTTCAATTTACCTTGTTGGGAGCGCCCCCCGGGCTGCATCATCCCCAAGCCGCTCGGGCCTGACCTAGTGGCACGTATCTCCCATGCACTTATTTAAGCCTACTACTCTCATGTTTAATCTACCTATGATTACTACTTGCTCGATCGCCACCCATCATGGGGACCACACGCCGGCCGTCTTTCTTCAGGACCCTTCGCGTGAGTAAGTTGAGCACGGCGTCTGTGCTCGGGCCCGTCCCTGCAGCGTTGATAAATCCAACGGCTGAGCTCTCTTTGGCAGGCCGGCCTCGATTACATCACCTCCTGGGGCCGTTGGTGCTTGGCTTTCTCACGCGATAACCTCAGGAGATTCGTTCGGTGCAGGTTGTCTGACCACCTCGCAGGACCAGCACAGCGAACAAGAACCAAGACCAGGCGCAACCCGCCTTGAGGTAGGGCCTCGTGAGTCCGGCGCTGGCTCACGAGTGACCAGATACACCTCGTCTAGCCCTATCGTGCAAGCCACGTGTTAGGGCAGGGCTGTACACACCCCGGGGGCTCTCCACAGAGGGAGCCCCCCTCTCACGCACAAGTGGAAGCACCATGCTCCATGCTGGCCGTTGACACTGCCGAGGAGTGGCTATGCTCATGCACAAGGGGAAGCACCATGCTCCTCCCTGGTGATAAATAATTGAGGGCGGCTTCACAGTCGTACCAACCTCAGGGAGCCCAGAGCTCAGTGTCCGGCCTCACCGCAACGCCTCCCATTGGGAGAGCCGCGCGAGGGGGCTGGGCACGGGGGATGCGCTCAGGTCACGCCCAAGCGTACACCACCCAGCCAGGTCTCCCGGACCAGGGGCTGCGCTCGGGTCACGCCAAAGCACATGCCACCCAACCAGGTCTCCCGGACCTGGTCGTCGCTCGCCCCTCCCGAGCCAAGCCTCGGCGATGGCAAAGCTATAGAGATTGTTTGCACGTCAAGGGGGACTCCTGAGCATCACGACTCAGGAGCCTAACTGGTCACATAGCCCCTCACTCCTTGGTCCGTCCTGGTCTCTGGTCGGCCCAACGGCGGTTGAGGTATGCGCAGGGCCGGGCTCTGCCGATGTAGAACATTAACCTATCCTCGCGTACTCTCTCTAAGCTATTAGCGCGTCAAGGGGGACTCCTGAGCATCACGACTCAGGAGCCTAACTGGTCACGTAGCCCCTCACTCCTTGGTGTGTCCTGGTCTCCGGTCGGCCCAACGGCGGTTGAGGTATGCGCGGGGCTGGGCTTTTCCGACGCAGAACACAAAGCAAATAGGAAGAAAATCGCAAAATCTCGAAGAAAATATTACAAGACATATTTTCCTCACAATATCAAATGAAAGTTCTAACGCCTCCACGAGGCCTGATGCGTATTGCAAGAATGAAACAGGAAAGCAGCCACAGGTCACCCCAGGACACCGCCATCGCCTGCAGAAGGTGCTCCTCCCTTGGTAGCGTCGTCTTCACCTGCACCGTCAACTACAGGATCAATGGCATCGCCAGTCGAGGGAGCGTGGACGAAGTCGCAGAACTTCTTCAGCAGGGCATCCACCTGACCTTTCACGGCTGCGGTGGCGGCCGCACAATGTTCATCAGCTACAGGATCCAGCAGCTTCTCGAGATGAGCATTGGGGTTGCGAAGGTACAAATGGCTGAAGACACGTGTCAGCGCAGCTAAAGAAAGGACACGAGCCTCTGCCTCGGCCATGGGACCGATGCCCTCCATGATTTCCTTAAGCGCCTTCACCAAGTGGGGAAGCAGTTGAGCAGGGCCATCCTTGTCGGTGGTCAGCGGCTTCTCCAGGCCCTTCTTGTACAGTGACTTCAGTGCCACGCTGGACCTATTCTCAAGATGCGAGAAGGCCACGCGGTCTTTGGCCAAGACCTTCGCCTTGGTGTCGAGCTCGGCCTCCCTCGCCTTCGCCTTCTGCTCCAGCTCCTCCAGTCGGCTGCGCTTCGTGGCCTGCACCTTCGTCAGCTCCCCCAGCTCGGCATCGCAGCCCTTGATGGCGTCCTCCCAAGCCTTCATCTCCTCCTCCTTCACCTTGCGGTCACGTGCTTCTTTTACGCGCTCATAGCAGGCTCTTCAGCTCACCTCCAGCTTCCGGCAGCGATCACGGGCGGCCTCGGCGCCCTTCAGCGCCGCCTCGCAATCGGCCGCAGCTCTGGCGGTGGCCTGCTTCTCCTTCTCGGAGGCCGCCGTGTCCTGGCTCAGCGACGCTCAAACCGCCAAGTTGGTGTGAAGCCAGCCTGAGGCCAGCTCCAGGCGCTCGACCACTAGGTGTGGGTCCGCGCCTAGGAGGTCTTCCCAAAGCTTGGCCATCCCCGAGAAGACACGCTACAAGACTACGGAGGGAGCAAAAGAATTCGTGGCCAGAGGCGCAGCAGGAGGAGGAGGCGACATCGTTACCAGAACCTAGAAGATCAAGGGCTCCGGAGCCCTTGGGACCTCATCAGTCGAGCCGGGCGCCGGCACTTCCGGAGCCAGCGGGGCCACGGGGGCTGATTCATCTTACCGATGCTCCTCCTGGCCTCGCGAGGGCGATCGGGCTGGGGAGGTGCGGGTGCTGTCGCCTCTCTGCTCCGCAGAGGGGGGCACAACCGTGGCATCCTCCTTCCTCTTCTTCGCTGAAGACACCGGCCTGATCAACCAAGGGCGAATGTCAGAAAATAGCAAGTACAGGCAGGAACAAGACGAGACTCGAAGCACTTACTGATCCATTGCGACATAGTCCACCTTCCACTTGGGGAGCCTGAAACCCGAAAGAGTCGGGGCCTGAGGAGTGGGAACACGGGCTCCGGAGGCAGAAGACGGCGCAACAGAAGGGCCGGAGCCGGCCCTAGGCAGTGCCAAGTTGGAGGCATCATCTCGAGAGACTAGCGACGATCTACCCCTTGTTGGGATGAGGGGCAGCTCCCTCTCCTCTAGGCGGGCATCGGCCTCGATGTCGTCTGGCAGAGCGTGGAGGATGTCGGCCTTGCTCATGGGGGAGTTCTCCCCCATCTCCTCGGGGGTCTCCTCCGAGTCCTCCTCCCCCTCTTCCTCTCCGCGGGACTCGTCATAAGACACCTCCACCGGCTTCGGCGTTGCAGAGGACCCAGCAAGCGCCGGCGGCAGCAGCCCACGCGCATCAAAGGTCGGCCTGGAGGCAACGAATTGCTCTGAGTCCTTGTGATGGAACAAAGGAACAAAGGTGCTCGGCGGGTACTGCAGTCAACTCATCATCAGGCAAGGCCATTGGGCTCAGACGAATCTTGTCTTCTTCATCTCTAAGCTTCCACAAAGGGTGCACGCACGCCTGAAGTGGAGCAACGCGCAGCATCAAGAATTCCTTCAGGAGCATGTCCCCCGTCACCTTGGCCGCCTTCGCATTGCCCGGCTTCAAATCGATCTTCATCTGCTCCAACACCGACGACGCCCGCTCATTGGTGAGCTCTACACGAGACCACCCCTTGTCAGACCGGGGCGCCTCCGTCGGCAGTTCCAAGCTTGGATGGACGCACTTGGCACTATCATGACCCATTTGGCCCTGATGTTGTCAACCCTCTTCCCGGTGTTCGAGATCGAGTTGTCCTGGCCGGCCGCGATGAAGTTGGCGCACCCGGAGATATGGCCGCCGGTGAGGCGGAGGAAGAAGAAGTGGCGCAGCAGTGCCACGGGCGGCATCACTCCCAGGTACGCCTCGCAATAGTAGGCGAAGATAGACAAGAGAAGAATGGAGTTGGGATGGAGATGGAGCGCCTGCAGCCCGAAGTGGTCGAGGACCTCGAAAAAGAAATCAGAAAAGGGGGGAACCAACCCGGCGGCGATGTTGCTCGTGAAGAAAGGGAAGAAGGTGCTTCCCTCAGGTTCCGGCTCGTCGGAGGCAAGCCGGAGCTCCGTCTTCCCCCTCTCGTTGCTCTCCCTCGCCGTCAGCAAGCGCGTGGCAGCTAGGTTCTTCTCCATGATGTTGGGCGCATTGAGGGCTGGCTCGAACCAAGCCGGCGCCAAGGAGGACTTGACCTTGCGCGGTGCCATTGATCGTAGATGCGGAGCAAGGTTGGAGCGGAT
The DNA here is from genome assembly GCF_002162155.2 of Triticum dicoccoides. Classification (NCBI taxonomy): domain Eukaryota; kingdom Viridiplantae; phylum Streptophyta; class Magnoliopsida; order Poales; family Poaceae; genus Triticum; species Triticum dicoccoides. The sequence goes on from NC_041392.1 coordinate 346,384,106, forward strand.
CTGGAGGTTTCGGCAGCAAAGAGCGAGAAAGGGGATCTAGAGCAAGGCGAGGAAGAAGCAATGAAGGCAAGCACTGTCTGCACCAACCTTTTTGTCAAGTCGGGCAGTTGCCGAGGCAGCATGGGGAAGAGGAGGCGCCCACGTCCAATCAACCGCCATGCGTCAACCAAGGCCGCAGGCTTTTGGGGCCCGTGGCGCTCCGCGCTTGACCTTTGGCTTCGCCTCGAAGCCAAGCCCGAGCGCGCCTTGGGTCTGGGGGCTACTATCGGCATTCTGGGAACGGGGATCCCCAGACTTGCCTACCTGCGGCCCACAACGTGGCTGAGTTGGCAGGTCTATACGGCCCATCCTCATCGACAAGGTATTCAAGACCCTTGCGAGGGGCCAAGCCTTGCGAGGCGGATGACGCAACACCTCCTCAGGAGTAGCCTCACCAGGAAGGCTCAGAGGGGCGGAGAGATCAAGGCAAGGCAAACCTCGCGAGGTCCTCGTGCAATGAGCCATGACGATCGAGGCTAGGCGGGCGCCAGTGCGCGCAGTTTCCTTGCTTCCTCTTTGGTTCCAAGGGGCCAAGCGCAGGCGCGGAGTACCAAGGCATCAAGGAAAGGTTTCCTTATCGGTGCAATGAGACCAAGACCAGTAGGACGGCAAGACGGGGTCACCATGGAGTCCAATACGGCGTCACCACTAGATCCTTTTGTAGGCGAAGACTACTTTTGTCAGGATAAGCTGTACTAGCTATCCCCTTTCAAATTGGCCGTTGTTGGCTCCCTTCCCGCTCAATATTTGGGGAGAGGACCAGGGCCTATATAAGTAGAACTAGCCACCACAGTAGAAAATACATCGACAACGAGAGATAACTCATTCAGAGGCATCTCACCCACACAAGTTCGCTAAGCACAAGAACACCTCAACCTCAGGAGGTTGTTCTTCCCATTGTACTGTTAGTCATTAGCCCAAGAGGCAATCCACTACCACCACACAAGAGTAGGGTATTACACCACAACGGTGGCCCGAACCAGTATAAATCTTGTGTCTTTGTCTTGTGAGTTCATCGAGTTCGTCTACGAGATCTTAGAGAGGGCGCAGATCGATAGGAAGAAAACCTTTGTGCGCACCCTAGTGTTCGAACCTCGAGGGCTTTGCCGGAACCCATGATCCGACAGCATATTCTCAGAATGTTTGGGTGCTACAATAGCTTGAATCAAGTGGTAGTTAATCTTCCAAATAAGATAGTAATTGATAGAGTTCTCCAGTCACTATCACCAAGCTACTAGAGCCTCATGATGAACTATAACATGCAAGGGAGGGACATGATCCTAGATATGTTCGCGATGCTTAAGGCCATGAAGGTAGAAATCAATAAGAAGCATCAAGTGTTGATGGTTAACATGACCACTGGTTTCAAGAAGGGCAAGAAGGGAAACTTCATGAATGACAAGCCAGTTGCCACTCCAGTGAAGAAACCCAAGAACCCAAACCCGAGACTTAGTGCTTCTATTGTAAGGGGAACGGTCACTGGTAGTGGAACTGCCTCAAATACTTGGTAGATAAGAAGGCTGGCAACTTCAACAAAAGTATATTTGATATACGTGTTATTGATGTGTACCTTACTAGTACTCCTAGTAGCACCTGTGTATTAGATACCAGTTCAGTTACTAATATTGGTAACTCGAAAGAAAAGTTGCGAAATAAAGGGAGACTAGCTAAGGGTGAGGTGACGATGTGTGTTGGAAGTGTTTCCAAGGTTGATGTGATCACCGTCACATGCTCCCTCTACCTTCGGGATTAGTGTTGAACCTAGATAAATGTTATTTGGTGTCTGCGTTGAGCATGAACATGATTAAGATCGTGTTTTATTGCAATACAGTTGTTCATTTAAGTCGAAGAATAATGGTTATTCTGTTTACATGAATAATACCTTCTATGGTCATGCACCCAATGTGAATGGTTTATTGAATCTCGGTTGTGGTGATACACATGTTCATAACATTGATGCGAAAATATGTAGAGTTGATAATGATAGTACCTCTTTCTTGTGGCACTGCCGCTTAGGTCATGTTGGTGTAAAGCGCATGAAGAAACTCCATGTTGATGGACTTTTGGAGTCACTTGATTTTTAATCACTTGACACATGCGAACCATGCCTCATTGGCAAGATGACTAAAACCCCGTTTTCTAGAACATTGGAACGGGCAAGTGACTTGTTGGAAATCATACATGCTGATGTGTGCAGTCTGATGAGTGTTGATGCGCGCGGTGGATATCGTTATTTCCTCACCTTCGCCGATAATTTGAGTAGATATGGGTATGTTTACTCAATGAAGCATAAGTCTGAAATGTTTGAATAGTTCAAGCAATTTCAGGGTGAAGTTGAGAAACATCATAATAGGAAGATTAAATTCCTACGATCTGATCGAAGGGGAGAATATCTGAGTTATGACTTTGGCTATCACTTAAGACAATGCGGAATTGTTTCATAGTTGACGCCACCTGGAACACCACAACATAATGGTGTGTTCGAACATTGTAATTGTACCTTATTGGATATGGTGCGTTCTATGATGTCTCTTGCCGATCTACCATTATCATTTTGGTGTTATGCATTAGAGACAACTACATTCACTTTAAATAGGGCACCATCTAAGTCCGTGGAGACGATACCGTATGAACTGTGGTTTGGCAAGAAACCTAAATTATCGTTTCATAAGGTTTGGGGCTGCGATGCTTATGTCAAAAGGCTTCCGTCATAAAAGCTCGAACCGAAAGAGGACAAATGCGTCTTCATAGGATACCCAAAAGAGACGGTTGGGTATACCTTCTATCTCAGATCCGAGGGAAAAGTGTTTGTTGCTAAGAACGGGTCCTTTCTCGAGAAACAGTTTCTCTTGAAAGAATTGAGTGGGAGGAAGATAGAACTTGGTGAGGTTGTCGAACCTTTACTTCAACCAGAGAGTAATGCAACACAGATAAATGTTTCTGTGGCACCTACTTTAGTTGAAGAGGAAGCTAATGATGATGATCATGAAGCTTCAGATCAAGTTGTTGTCGAACCTCGTAGGTCGACAAGGGTACAAACAACTTCTGAATGGTATGACAACCCTGTCTTAAAGGCCATGTTCTTGGACAACGGTGAACCTACGAGATATGGAGAAGCGATGGTGGGCCCAGATTCCAACAAATGGTTAGAGGCCATGAAATCCGAGATGGGATCCATGTATGAAACCAAAGTATGGACTGTGGAAGTATTACCTAAACGGAAATAGGTCATTCAGAATAAATGGATCTTTTAGAAGACAGACGTTGATGGTAATGTCACCATTTATGCAGCTCGACTTGTCGCAAAGAAGTTTAGACAAGTTCAAGTAGTTGACTACGATGAGACTTTCTCACTCATAGCGATGCTAAAGTCTGTTGGGATTATGTTAGCAGTTGCTGCATTTTTTGATTACGAAATCTGGCAGATGGATGTCAAAACTGAGTTTCCTTAATGGTTTCGTAGGAAAGGTTGTATGTGATACAACTGGAAGGTTTTGTCGATCCTAAGGATGCTAAAAGGTATGCGAGATCCAGCGATCCGTCTATGGACTAGAGCAAGCGTCTCGGAGTTGGAATATACGCTTTGATGAAGTGATCAAAGCTTTTGGGTTTATACAAAGTTTGCAAGAAACTTGTATTTACAAGAAAGTGGGTGGGAGCACTACAACATTTCTAATAAGTATATGTGGATGTCATATAGTTAATTGGAAATGATGTAGAATTTTTGGAACGCATAAAGGGTTGTTTGGAAGGAGTTTTTCAAAGGAAGACCTGGGTGAAGCTGCTTACATATTGGGCAACAAGATCTATAGAGATAGATCAAGACGCCTGATAAGACTTTCATAGAGCACATACCTTGACATGATTTTGAAGGAGTTGCCTGAGTGGTAAGGTGTGAAGTTGACTGAGACTCAAAGCTCGACCACGGCAGAAGAAGAGAAAGGACGAACGTCGTCCCCTATTCCTTAGCCATAGGCTCTCTACGGTATGCCCTCCTATGTACCGCACCTGATGTGTGCCTTGCCACGTGTCTGGAAAGGGGGTACAAGAGTGATCCAGGAGTGGATCACTAGACAGTGGTCCAAATTATCCTTAGAGGAATAAGTAAATGTTTCTTGGTTATGGAGGTGATAATGAGTTCGGCGTAACGGGTTACGTTGATGCAAGCTTTAACACCTATCCGATGACTCTGAGTAGCACACTAGATATGTATAGTGGAGCAACCATTTGGAATACCTCCAAGTGGAGCGTGGTAGCAGCATCTACAATATGACATAGGGATTTGCAAAGTACACACGGATCTGAATGTTGTAGACCTGTTGACTAAAACCTCTCTCACAAGCATAACTTGACCAAACCCTAGAACTCATTGAGTGCTAATCACATGGTAATGTGAACTAGATTATTGACTCTAGTAAACTCTTTGGGTGTTAGTCACATGGCGATGTGAACTATGAGTGTTAATCACATGGCAATGTGAACTAGATTATTGATTATAGTGCAAGTGGGAGACTGTTGGAAATATGCCCTAGAGGCAATAATAAATTGGTTATGATCATATTTCCTTGTTCATGATAATCATTTATTATCCATGCTAGAATTGTATTGATCGGAAACTCAAATACATGTGTGGATACATAGACAACAACGTGTCCCTAGTGAGCCTCTGTCGGACTAGCTCGTTGACCAAACATGGCTATGGTTTCCTAGTCATTGACATGAGTTGTCATTTGGTAACGGGATCACATCATTAGGAGAATGATGTGATGGACAAGACCCAAACTATGAACGTAGCATATGATCATGTCAAGTTTATTGCTATCATTTTCTGCATGTCAAGTATATGTTCCTATGACCATGAGATCATGCAACTCACTAACACTGAAGGAGTACCTTGTGTGTACCAAACGTCAAAACATAACTGGGTGACTATAAAGGTGCTCTACAGGTATCTCCGAGGGTGTCTGTTGAGTTGTCATGGATCAAGACTGGGATTTGTCACTCCGTATGACGGAGAGGTATCTCGGGGCCCACTCGGTAATACAACATCACGATAAGCTTGCAAGCAATGTGACCAATGAGCTAGTCACGAGATCTTGAATTACGGAACGAGTAAAGGGACTTGCTGTAACGCCCCGAGACCGATGTGCCAGGTGTCGTCCAGTTATTCGCTGTTGTTGCCTTGTCATTGCTTGCGTGTCATGCATTGCGTATCATGTCATCATGTGCATTTCATTTGCATACGTGTTCGTCTCATGCATCTGAGCATTTCCCCCGTTGTCCGTTTTGCATTCCGGCGGTCCGTTCTCCTCCGGTGGTCATTTCTATCTTGTTCTTGTGTGTGGGGATTAAACATTTCCGGATTGGACCGAGACTTGCCAAGCGGCCTTGGTTTACTACCGGTAGACCGCCTCTCAAGTTTCGTACCATTTGGACTTCGTTTGATGCTCCAACGGTTATCCGAGGGACCGTAAAGGCCTCGTGTGTGTGCAGCCCAACACCCTTCCAATTTGGCCCAAAACCCACCTAGACCCTCTCCATCACCTAGAGCGTTCGATCACGATCGCGTGGCCGCAAACCGCACCTCATTTGGACTCTCCTAGCTCCCTCTACCTATAAATATGTGGCCATCCCCGAAATTCTCGCGGATGAAACCCTAACCTTCTTCTCCATCGCGCCACCGGACAATGTCCACCCTAGCCGGACAGACCCACCGCCGCGCCCAACCACTCCGCGTCCGCCACGTCGCCTC